>NC_045959.1:68558691-68893691 GCF_010909765.2 Amblyraja radiata | reverse complement strand
CTACCTTGGAGATGTGAATTATGTCCGGTCCCATTTCATGGCACTAACTGTTTGAATTGAAGTGCCTGAAGGGCCCAATCTTTATCTGGCCCAATCTCTTCCAGACAACCCTGTGTTGTGAGAAAAGTTCTGAGTTCTCCTACTGTGTATTTGATGATGGTGCAAAACCCAATGTAGAAACATAGAAAATAGGTGCAGGAGCAGGCCATTCGGCCCTTCGAGCCAGCACCGCCATTCAATATGATCATGCAAAATCAGTACCCCTTTCCGGCTTTATCTCCATATCCAATGATTCCTCAGCCCTGTGAGCTAAATCTAACACTCTTGAAAACATCTAGTGAATTGGCCTCCACTGCCTTCTGTGGTAGAGAATTCCACAGATTTACAACTCTCTGGGTGAAAAGGTTTTTCCTCATCTCAGTCCTAAATGGACTACCCCTTATTCTTAAACTGTGACCATTGGGTCTGGACTCCCACAACATCAGGACCATTTTTCCTGCATCTACCCTGTCCAATCCTCTGAGAATTTTATGTTTCTATGATACCCTCTCATCCTAAATTCCAGTGAATACAAGCCCAGTCGACCGATTCTTTCATCATATGTAAGTCTCGCCATCCCAGGAATTAATCTGGTGAACCTACGCTGCACTCCCTCATTAGCAATAATGTCTTTCCACAAATTAAGAGACCAAAATTGCACACAATACTCCAGGTGTGGTCTCATCAGGGACATGTACAACTGCAGAAGGACCTCTTTGCTCCTAAACTCAAATCCTCTCACAATGAAGGACAACATGCCATTAGCTTTCTTCACTGCCTGCTGTACCTGCACGCTTAGTTTCAGTGACTGATGTACAAGCACGCCAGGTCTTGTTGCACTCTGACAGCATTCAGATAATGATCTGTGTTCCTGTTCTTGCCACCACATTTATTCACATTATACATACCTGCCAAATAGTCCGATTTTGACGTATTTGTTACGATTTTTAACTTTAAAAAGTGCGAAAAATCGGAACAGTACGATTTTAAAATGAGGGGAAAAAACGGCCAATCAACCGCTGTTCTAAGGGGGTTGCGTCGAGTCACCGACCAGCTTCCCTTAAAATTCCCGTCCAATTATCCGCTGTCTCCAAGAGCATTGTGTTCAATCACATGATGCGCTGGTCACTCGGCGGCCAATCAGACAATGTCTCTGAGGGGCGTTGCGGCCAATCACCGACCAGCTTCCCTTACTGAAGCAGAAGATGGCTGCAGCCAACACTTTTTCTCCGCTGTTTGAACACAGTACTAGGCAAAGAGACACTTCAGGTAACATTGTAAAGATTTTTTTAGCTGCATGAAGTATTTATTTCATGAAATAGTTATCTTTTGGGGGTTATGCCGAGGTGAGAGAGGGAGTGAGAGAGTGATGAGAGAGAGATGAGCAAGAGAGAGAGAGATGGGGAGTGGGAGAGAGAGGGAAGGAGAGAGGGGGAGAGAGAGGGGGAGAGAGAGGGAGGGGAGAGAGAGAGCAGAGAGAGAGAGAGAGAGCGCAGAGAGAGGAGAGAGAGAGAGAGAGAGAGAGAGAGCTGACCGAGAGAGCAATGAGGATGGAAGAGAAGGCAGGACAGTAGGAGAAGGGAGAGTGTGAGAGGGAGAGGAGAGGGGACAGGTAGAGGAGAGGGGGAGAGGGGAGGGAGAGGGAGAGGGAGAGGGAAGAGGGAGAGGGGAGAGGGAGAGGGAGGAGGGGAGCAGAGAGGGGGAGTGAGAGCGAGAAGAGGGGAGAGGGAAGAGGAGAGAGAAGAGAGGGGAGAGGGAGGGGAGAGGAGAGGAGAGAGGGAGAGAGGAGAGGGAGAGGCGAGAGGAGAGGAGGAGAGGAGGAGAGGAGAGAGAGAGAGAGAGGGAGAGAGAGAGGGAGAGAGAAGGGGAAGGAGAGAGAGAGGGAGGCGAGAGAGAGAGAGAGAAGAGAGCGAGAGAGGGAGAGAGGAGGAGAGACAGAGAGAGAGGGAGAGGAGAGAGAGAGAGGAGCAGAGACGAGGAGGAGAGAGAAAGGAGGAAGAGAGAGAGAGAGAGAGACGCGAGAGAGAGCGAGGAGAGAGATAGAGAGAGCGAGAGAGCGAGCGAGAGGAGAGAGAGAGCGAGAGAGAGATAGAGAGAGAGAGAGAGGAGAGAGAGAGAGAGAGAGAGAGAGAGAGAGAGAGAGAGAGAGAGAGAGAGAGAGAGATCTGGATAAATGCAAGAAAAAAGCTATGACATATATTACACAATAAACTGTATTACAAATACACAATAAACAAGTTATGCATTCCTCTACTCTTACATGGGTATAACCGCACATAAAAAAATAAAAACAATTTCAGCAAAATGGCACCGCGTAAAAATATTGATTTCCTCAGCAAAATTCTGATTTTCAGGTGCTTGAATACTGAAATGCTCTGAATAAATCGCTATATCAGCCAACTACTAAAAAAACCCCTTAAAATCCAGGAGCTGAGGCGGGCCCCTGGACCCACCCGTAATAGGTGAGCGCCTTCGGCGCCCGAACTCCATCAACCCGCACACTCAGCGTAAGATTTTTAATTTTCAAATGTTGGCAGGTATGCATTATACTGCATCTGCCATGCTTCCGCCCACTCACCCAACCTATTCAAGTCACCCTGCAGCCCCATAGCATCCTCCTCGCAGCTCACACTGCCACCCAGCTTTATGTCATCCGCAAACATAGAGATGTACCAGTTAATTCCCTCGTCTAAATCATTAATATATATTGTAAACAACTGGGTCCCAACACTGAGCCTTGCGGCAGCCCACTAGTCACTGCCTGGCATTCTGAATATGACTTGATAATTCCTACTCTTTGCTTCCTTTCTGCATTCTTTACCTCCAGAAGACGGACACAAAGGGCTGGGGGAGTAACTTAACTGGTCAGGCAGCATCTCTGGAGAAAAGGAAGACGTGACATTTCGGGTCAAGACCCTTCAACCCGAAACATCGCCAATTCCTTTTCTCCAGAGATGCTGCCTGACCTGCTGAGTTACTCCAGCCTTTTGTGTCGGTCTTTGATTTAAGCCAGCATCTGCAGTTCCTCCCTACACATTATTTATCTCCAACCATCTTGAATAGAAATCCATCATCCTCAGGGAGTTTTTCAAACTTTTCCCAAAGTAGCCTTTTGGTAATGACCCTGTTTTAAAGTTTGGAGCAGTGCTTTCAGTGGCTGTGGCCTGTAGCTATGGCAGTCTGTGCAATTTTGACTAACTCTGGAAGCTGGCACCTTCTGTGTCAATACAACCGCTGTCAGAAAGTTATACTCTACGATAGGGAGTACAATTGCATTCTCTGTATATAGCAGCATTTTTATTCGGCAATCCCGACAATATAATTACATAGAACATAGAACAGTACAGCACAAGAAAAGACCCTTCGGCCGACTATGTCTGTGCCGAACATGGCACAAGATTATCACTTGCACATAACCGATATACTGTATCTCCATTTCTTGCATATCCATATGTCTATCCGAAAGTCTTTTAAATGCCACTATCATATCTGCCACAACGGGTCGGGTACTTTTCAGCACTGCCGTTCCGGCGTCGCTGTTTCGGCACCGCTGTTTCGGCGCCGCCGTTTTGGCTCCGGGTGCAGGGGCAAATTCAACCTGCTGATCGACACGGAATTCCCAATGAGGTTGGGATCAGCCATTTAACCCAGCCTAGGCGCCACATTTTTGGGGGATTTCAAGTGCACTCAAGTGGGACTGTAGTGAATAAAGTCAAGAGGTTATCATTTCCTCAGTAACAATATCAGAAACAAGTACACATTTGATGTGATCATGATGAAACCATGACTGGCTACCTCTTTGTTTAAATTCCATTTAGCAGAGCTGTAAATGTTATCTCTGAACAAGATTAAGTTTAGTTTTGCAAATTTGGAGATTGAGTCAACCGTGTTCTGACCTGGAATCACAACAACAACCAGGTGTGCTTTCTCAGCACATCCAAAACTACCAGCCCTAGCAGCGTGTTCCAGGTACTCATCGCCCTCTGTCCCCTGCACATCTCTATGCTTATAAAACTCTGATCTTGGATGTGTATTTATTTGTTTGTGTGTTTGTGTGTAATCACATCTTCTCGAAAAAACGACGTGGTAACGGTAACATTTTTACATCTTCCTGTAGAGATTGTTCCCGTGCAGTCCAAAATGACCTTATCTGAAAATTTCAGGCTTTATTTCTCAAGTTATTACTGAAAATGTTAAAAATCTGACAAACTTTGAAATAAACACGACTGTCTTGGACATCACAATGGGTCTGCGTCCCCTTCTTCCTCACGCTGCGAATGACATCACCACTCCCTTCCCCCCCCCCCCCCCGACCTCTCCCTCGTCCACCCGTTATTCAAAAGACGTAAAAAGAACAAGCAAGTCGGGCCCTGGACTGAAGCCGCCGAACTCACAGTCCTATGGCCGACCGACCGCCCCGCTCTTCTCTTCCTTCCCCCCCCCCCTCCTCCTCTACCCACCCTCCTTCTCTCCCCCCCTTCTCCCTCCCCCCCCCTTCTCCCTCTCATCCCTTCTCCCTCCCCCCCCTTCTCCCTCTCCCCCCCCCTTCTTCTCCCTCCCCCCCCCCCTTCTCCCTCGTTATGCCAGCCGTAGGTACTCAGGGCTATTTTTTTACTCATGGACATTTTTGATCAGGCGGGAAAAAACATCCCGACTTACCTGATGCCCCGAGTACCTAAGGCTGGCATAACAAGCCGCTACAATATATCCACGGACTCCTACGGACTTGTGACGAACATTCTGCGAGTTTGAATCAAGGGGACAACTCGGGAGAATTTGTGAATAGCTCGGGAAAGTGGGACAGGCCCTTAACTAAGCAAACTTAAGGACCAAATGGGAATCCTTGTAGGAGGTAGAAGGCTTAGTACTTGATACTTTGTGGCCGCCCTCACTAGAGCAGGGAATCCTGCTGATGTTTTGGTTAATGAGGAAGAATGAAGTACTGGATGAAATAAATATGTTAAGGGAGGAAGTATTAAAGGGTTTAGTGCCTTTGCATGTGGTTAAATCGCCAGACTTGCATGAAATATATCCCAGGTTGTTAAAAGACACATCAGAGGATTTTCAAAGGCATTGGCCACTACTTTACAACCCTCCGTGGCTACAGGAGTGATGCCAGAAGACTGGAGGACTTTCTTACATATATAATTGTTTAAAAATGGAGGAAGGAATAAATCAAGCTATTGCAGACCAATTGGTTTAATTCCCACGTTAGGGAAATTATTGGAGTCATTTCTGATAGATATCATAAATCTTCATTTAGAAAAGCACAAATTAATCAGTAAAAGGTGGATTTGTTGAGGGAAGGTCATGTTTGAGGTGATTTGATTGACTCTTTTTTAGCTTCTCAAAAAAAACAAGGCAATGCATTTGAAGTAGTCTTCATAGATTTCAGCAAGGCTTTTGGCAGTGGGCTGTCTGGCCATTGGGGAACATAGTTAAAATGCATGGGATCCAAGTCCGACATCTGGAGGCTGCAGCAAATCGTCCAATCAGCTGAGAAGGTTATTGACCGCAACCTTCTCTCCATTGATGAACTGGGGCCGGGAAGTAAGCGGGTAGGATCATCTCTGACCCTTCTCACCCTGGCCACAAACTATTTGAATCACTTCCCTCTGGAAGGTGACTCCGGACTGTCAAAGATGCCACAGCCAGACATAAAAACAGCCTTTTTTCACGAGTAGCAACTCTACTCAATAACCAAAAATTTTGTTCTGGTATTTTATTTCATTCACATGTTTAATCGATAATGTTTTATTATTGATGTTTAATGTTTTATGTGTCATTCCTCATGGGCCTGTCCCACTTAGGCGATTTTTCAGACAACTGCCGGAGACTGTCAAGTTGCCGGCAGTTGCCTGAAAAACTGACAGCTAGAACGGCGACTGTCAGAGTGGAACACACACACACGCATTGCTTCCTTCACCAGCCCGTTATGCAGGTGGGGGACAGGGAAAGCAAGGGGAGCGCTGTCTAAAAAATTCACAAAGTGCAAAGTCAAGGTGATACAGATACACTCCGCGCTGAACAGGAAGGTTAGCGCTGTAAAAAGACGGCTAAAGCACAGTGTACAGCAAGTCATTTAAAAGAGGGGGGAGAAGGGCGGAGAAGGAGGGAGAAGGAGTGGAGACAACTTTTAAGAAGCCAGAGATACACGGCTGTGAAGCTTGGCAAACATTAACATTACCGGTCGGTTATCCTTGGTTCTGAAAACTATTGCTTATGTTTTTTTTCCCAATGAGCCAACGAAATTCACCGGTCAGCACCGGCTACAACCTACGAGAACCTTCGACCTCCTGGCAACCCACCTACGGCACGAGAATTCTTGCTACTCTCCATGGCGGCTTCATTCTCGTCGCTGCTAATTTTTCAACTTTGAAAAATTCACGGCGACCATAATGAGGCTATGACTAATTCGCAGAATGCGGGAACTCCTCACGACCATGAAGGCGACTCCCCAGCAACCACCCGTGAACATATGGCGATCATGTGGCGACTGCATAGTCTCCTGCAGTCGCCTAAAAAGTCACTTAAGTGCGACAGACCCATCACTGTCACGTTGGCACTTGCAGGCGGAGTACCAAGGCAAATTCCTTGTAATAATAATAATAATAATATATCTTTTATTGTCATTGCACGTCAGTGCAACGAGATTTAGTGTGCAGCTCCACTGATGTACAAGAAAGGTAAATAAATACAATACATAAATAAGCAAGCTGAATTGATTGACGTGACCATCTGAGGGAGACTGTCCAAAGGGAGTGGGTGGGGGGCACTCATTAGGGCCAGTTCAGAGCCACTATAGCTCTTGGGATAAAACTGTTCCTGAGTCTAGAGGTTCGGGCGTAGAAGGCCTTGTAACGTCTGCCGGAGGGAAGTAGTTGAAACAGACCGTGGCAGGGGTGTGATGAGTCCTTATGGATGCTGAGGGCCTTCCTGAGGCACCGCGTGTGGTAGATTCCCTCCAAGGCTGGTAGCTCTGTCCCGATGATCCGCTGCGCTCTGTTGACGACGCGCTGAAGAGCTCTCCTCTCCGCCTCCGTGCAGCTGAGATACCACACAGAGATGCCATACGTTAGTATGCTCTCTGTGGTGCAGCGGTAGAACGTTGTCAGCAGCTGTTGGGGCAGACCAGTCTTTTTTAATGTCCTCAGGAAGAACAGTCGTTGCTGTGCCTTCTTGACCAGCACAGCGGTGTTGGTGGACCATGTGAGGTCTTCTGAAATGTGAGTGCCCAGAAACTTAAAGCTGGACACTCTCTCCACACTTTCCCCGTAAATGGAGATTGGGGCGTATTCTCCAGAATGGGACCTCCTGAAGTCAATAATCAGCTCCCTGGTCTTGGAGGTGTTTAGTGCCAAGTTGTTATTGGCGCACCAGTCCGCCAGGTTCTGCACCTCCGCTCTGTAGTTTGTTTCATCACCGTTGGTGATCAGCCCAATCGCTGTTGTGTCGTCTGCAAACTTCACGATGGTGTTGGTGTCGAATGCAGGGACACAGTCGTGAGTGGAGAGGGAGTAGAGCATGGGGCTTAGTACACAACCCTGTGGTGTGCCGGTGCTCAGGGTGATGGTGGAGGACAGGTGCGGGCCCACTATGTGTGAATGCTTGGCCAATAAACTTATTCATTCATAAAGTTGGATTCCAAATTGACAGTGGCAGGAGGCAAAGGTTTATTGTTGATTAGTGATTTACTGCTGCGAAGGCTGATAACAGTGCATTCCGCAGAGTTCAGTACTTGGTCCCTTGCTTTCTCAACATATATTTATGAATGAGATGTAAACATAGGAAAGATATTTAAGAAAATTGAACAATATATAAAATGATTGGCAATGGAAATGAAAAGCTTAGACTGAGATAAATATAAATGGTCAGAGAAGTTGAAAATGGAATTCAATACAGTGCAGTGGAATGTATAGGATTTGGGGAGGTGCAACAAAGCAAGAGAAAATACATTACTACATTACTGAGAGGAAAAATCATCCAAATAATGTTAAAGGTAACAGCACCGGTTATAAATGGGTTAAAATGCAAATAGGATGTGTTTCTTTGTTTTCCATGGTATAGAATAAAGTTGAAAGGAGCTTATGCTCGCTAATCCTACCTTTCCACATACCCCGATTCCATCCTATCCCCCCATTGTCCAATCCCTTCCCACCTATGTCCAATACACCTCACACGCCCTTTGACTCTTTAATAACGTTTGGTTGCTGGGCCCCCGATATTTACTAAGGTTGTTCAGTTGCTCAAAAAACAGTCTCAAGAAGGGTTCCGACCCAAGACGTTACCTATTCCTATTCTCCAGAGATGCTGCCTGACCCGCTGAGTTACTCCAGCATGTTGTGCCTAGCTTTGGTACAAACCAACCTCTGCAGTTACTTTCTACATAAAGATCTACCTCTTGCACTATCATGGACTTGTTTTTTTTCCAATTTATTTTACACTGAAATCTTATTTTTGCTTCTTTCTTTTAGAAATGTTTGTATAGTTTTTGTATAGTTTATGCATTAGTTGTTTTTGTGCGTTTTCTTGAATATCTGGGCCTGTGAGGCCGCTACAAGCAGGATTTCCATTGTATCTGTGCCACCATACTTGTCCATGTGAGAATAAAGTTGACGACTTGACTTGAGATAGCTCAGGCACAGTAAGGTGTACAGTTCTGATCATTACAATACAGGAAATATGCCATTGCATTTGAGAGAGGGTTGAAAAGGATTTAAGGATGTCAGAAGGACTGAAAATTTGTAGTTATGAGTAAAAGTTAATAATCTGGAGGAGTGTTCTTTGGAGCAGAAGCCAAAGAGGAGGGTTTTTTCTGATTATTTGATAGATACAGCATGGAAATAGGCTCTTCTGTCCACTGCCAAGCATTAATCCTCCATTTGCACTAATTCTATTTAATCCCATTTTCTCATTCACTTCCTACACACCAGGGGCAATTTACAGAGGCCAATTAACTTGCAAACCTGCACGTCTTTGGGATGTGTGAAAATGCCAGTCCAAGTGGTTACAGGGAGAAGGTGCAAACTCCACACAGGCAGCACCCGAAGTCAGGTTCTAACCTAAGTCTCTGGTGCTGTGAGGCAGCAGTTCTACCAGCTGCACCACTGTGCTGCCCCCTGGGCAATGTATAGAGTTAATACATTAAAAGTAAGATTAAACGAGAACTTACCAGTTTGAAGTTTGATCTTTATTTTATGAGGAGTTACGTCGAGAGATTACGTGAAGACCCCGCCTGCACGCATGCGTGACATTCTTTAAAGCAGCGGTGTGAAATCACAGACAACAGTAGATGAAATAAACATAGTAAGATAAGAAGTACTAGAATACCAGTTGACCTTTATGATAGAGGGTGGGCGTGGAGGGCACGTAACCCCTCGACGTAACTCCTCATAAAATAAAGATCAAACTTCAAACTGGTAAATTCTCGTTTAATCTTACTATTTTACTTCGGAGTCACGTGAGTGATTACGTGAAGATTTTAAAGATCTGTGATTTCATGCCGTGGAACGAGTCCATGCTTCACTCACTGCCGTAGTTGACCAGGGGAGGAAGTATGTTATTGTATTCAAACATGAATCAGAAATTCAAAACAATAGTGAATTTATTTTAACAAAATAATAATACTCCCTCTCATTTGGGATAAATCATGTTACAGAACTTAAAATTGTTTCTGCAAATACCGCAGGTTTGGCAATTGGCTTATTGTAAAAAAGTTGGAAGGTCTTCTCCCTAGATCATCTTGCTGTAGCGAGGATGTGATCCATGGGCACTTCCATATCTCTTGCTGCCGATGTTGCTGCAGCCCTGGTGGAATGAGATTATGAAAGTGTCAGTATCCACCCCTGCAGCTCCCAAAACCTGTCTGAGCCATCCAGAGATGGTCTGCACCGATACCCTGTTGTGAGGCTCTTTATGGCTGATCCATAATCCCAATTCACTGCCTCTCAGGTTTTTAGTGGTCTCTAAATAAGTGAACTTTGAAAGGTTTTTGGATGTTTACTCGAAGAGCTATTTGCCACAAAAACAAGGGTCTGGCGCTGGAAGATGTGATTATGCTGGGAAGTTCTGCATTGACTACAATATATATGATGGGCCTAATAACCTGTTACCGTGTCTTCTTATCATTGGTTTCATTTCCTTGACACAGAACCACATACTTAACTGGAACCACATGCCGTAATTCAAACCACATACTTCCTTCTCCAGTGACATGCAAAGAAAAGATGGTAAACAAAATCATTTTCAACAATCATTTAATCAGTTTGATTGATTGATCATGGATTTTTTTTGCGGGCAGACTATTTTTACTACTTTTTTTAATCTTGGCCATTGCTTGTTTTCATTTCTGTTTGCTATTTGGTTCATCTTTTCCTCTTCAATTGTGACTTAGTGTATTAATCTAATGCCCACATGACACTGAAATTGGTAATAAGACTAAGGACAATACTCGTGTTGATCAGAAAATGTGCGCGTTGGTTAAATGCTTAGCTTTCTTTGCGTCATTCATCATTTAAATTGATAACTTCTGTGAATTAGCCTACTTATCTATTAATGTCAAACATTCATTAAGGCAAAAAAATAAATTGCTTAAGTAAAACATATTTTGAATTCTCAATCTTTTTTTAATTTGCATGATTGAGGAAGTGATCCAATGTGCTGATTAGTGCAGGGGTCAGAGGTTATGGGGAGAAGCCAGGAAAATGGGGTTAGGAGGGAGAGATAGATCAGATCATGATTGAATGGCAGAGTAGACTTGATGGGCCGAATGGCCTAATTCTACTATCACTGATGATCTTATGAACTGTGTGACGTTGTGACAGGGATCAATAGTTAATCACCTTGGAAATAGCCTTCATTTTATTCAGACAAGTGTAAGTAGATATTAATAGACTTTCAGAAATTACAACATTTGATCAAAGTAAATAGGGATTTACTAATATCTGAGGGGCAAAATGGTGATTCCAGCTGCATTCTTGAATCGTTCCCTCGGAACTCAAAATGGAAAAGGGTGTCAGTAACTTACAATTTACAAAGACTGTTGGATATTAATGTAAAGCAATGACAAACTTTTACTCTAAGGAGGGAATAGATCACTGACATTTACGTACTTCTAGGAAACATGTTCAAACATCCGATTCGCTGAATCATAGGTGATTCAAAAAGAAAAGCAAAGAACATCAGGTTGGAAATGAAAAGAGAGCTGGATATGTTTCAAAGTCAAAATCTATAGTTATCAACAAGCATTTCTCTTCCCCCAAAAATATAACGTTCCAGGCATGCTGTTGCGACTTCTGTTGAACAACGCACAATTACTCGTGTTTCCACAGCATAAAGTGCTGAGTTGATTTGATTAACACTTACCATTCTGATTGTTGGCTGCATCTTTCTTTGCAAGCATTAATTGCAGATGAAATAAAACATCATCAATGTGTACATGGAACCGGTTGGGCTTTTGTGCAAGTCAGCAGCAAGGGCAAAGTTAACACACAACATTCTGAGCTGACTGCATACAGTTTTGTGGGATCAGGGGACTGGTACAATATTAGCGAGCAGCATTACATTGCCATTTGTAATATAAATTATTTTTGTGGTCCGTAAGAACTACTAACTCATTGTCGTACCTGTCATTACTATTAGTTGACAACTGACTGCCCTAAACACAGGTTGTTTTGGTGTAATTTGACCCAGCAAACAACTCTATGCTTGTCATTTTACTTAGTAAACAGCTACACCAAAGAACCTTTAGGTCTTTAGACTTTGGACATTAGAGACACAATGTGGAAACAGGCCCTTCGGCCCACCGAGTCAGCGCTGACCATCAATCACCACATGCATAGCACTATCTTATGCACTGGGGACTATTTACAATTTACTGCATCCAATTAACCTACAAACCTGCATGTCTTTGGAGTGTGGGAGGAAACCAAAGCACCCTGAGAAAACCCACGCAGGTTACGGGAAGAACTTTCAAACTCCGTACAGACAGCACCCGTAGTCAGGATCGAACACAGGTCTCTAGTACTGTAAGGCAGCAACACCACAGCTGTGCTATTCTGCCGTCCCCAGATCATTTGGTCATTTGGCCAAGGCAAGATGTATGATGGAATTCTCATCGGTTTTTTAGATCAATGGAACTCCAACAACACCCAAGAAACGTTGTATCATCCAGAAAATAGCAGACAGTTTGAATGATGACTGATCACCAACCTGAGTATTTCATTATTGTGTAGCATGGTTGTGGTGAAGATCAATTACAAAATAAAATGTTGCAACTCATCAAGTCTACTTCAACAGCACTTTCTAATCCGTGACTACTATCATTTTCAAGAGATTTTCAAGGGAGCATCACAAACTGCAAGTGTATGTCAAATAATTAACAAAGAGGACATAAAGTAACTCTGGAGAACATGGACAGGGTGACATTTCGGGTCAGAACCATTCTTCAGACCCAACTCGAACCGTCACCTACAACACTTTGTGGCCTCTTGTACAAACCAGCAGCTACAGTTCCTTGTTTCTAAATAATTACCAAAGCCAGTTTATGACTGCACATGGATTTCCCCAGAATTTCACACTACACCTTTATGTACAGCTATTCAATAGGAAAGCAATGAATAACATCAGAATCTTTTATGATAATGGGAACTGACATAGACAAGAATGAAGATTCAGTTAGTATAACTAAGGGAAACAGGATTTACAACATCCAGATAGTTAAAAAATAAAATTCTCCACCATTATCCCCAACTTGAGAAATACAAGTAAGGTCTGAAGAATGGTCTTGACCTGAAACGTCACCAATTCCTCTCCAGAGATGCTGCCTGTCCCACTGTTACTCTAGCATTTTGTGTCTATCTTAAAGCTGTTTTGTGGATCAATATATACATTTTTACTCTGTAACACTTAATCTATCAAGATTATTTCAATCTTAATTTCAGCATGACAGCAATATTAAAACCTACTGGAGGTTGGGCTATAAATGCCAACCAGATGTTTCTGAACATATGTCAGCTGGCAAGCAAGTTTCAGCACTTACAACAAGAGTCGAAAGTTAAGAGTGTTTCATTGTCATATGTGCCAGCAATGGAACAATGACATCCATACTTGTTGCAATTTAACAGGCTCATTAATACAATAACACACAAATAAATATTTAATAATCAATAATACAATAAGTAAGTAAGTAAGTTTATTGGCCAAGTATTCACATACAAGGAATTTGCCTTGGTGCTCCGCCCACAAGTAACAACATGACATACAGTGACAGTTACGAATGACTCAGAAAACACTAAACATTAATAATACTAAAACATTAATGATAAAACACCATTGATCAAGCATCTGAACCAACAAAATATCAGATCAAAGGGAGGCTACAGATTTTTGGCTGTTGAGTAGAGCAACTACTCGTGGATAAAAACTGTTTTTATGTCTGGCTGTGGCAGCTTTGACAGTCCGGAGTCGCCTTCCAGAGGGAAGTGATTAAAAGAGTTTGTGGCCAGAGTGAGAGAGGTCAGAGATTATCTTGCCCGCTTGCTTCCTGGCCCTTGCAGTGTACAGTTCATCAATGGAGGGAAGGTTGCAGCCAATAACCTTCGCGGCTGATCGGACGATTCGCTGCAGTCTCCAAGTGTCGTGCTTGGTAGCTGAGCCAAACCAGACCATGATGGAGAAGGTGAGAAAAGGCTCTATGATGGCCGTGTAGAATTGGACCATCGTTGCCTGTGGCAGATTGTGCTTCCTCAGCTGCCGTAGGAAGTACATCCTCTGTTGCGCCTTTTTGACTGTGGAGTCGATGGTAGCCCCCCACTTAAGGTCCTTGGAGATGATGGTTCCCAGGAACTTAAAAGAATCCACAGATGTGACTGTGGTGTTGTTGATGGTGAGTGAGGTGAGTGGAGGGGGAGCTCTCCTAAGGTCTACAATCAATTCCACTGTCTTAAGAGCATTGAGCTCTAGGTTGTTGCGATGGAACCAGGAAGCCAGCTGTGATACTTCCTGTCGGTAGGTAGATTACTCCCCATCCTAGATCAGTCCAATCAGGGTTGTGTTGTCCACAAACTTGAGAAGCTTGACAGAGGTGTCTGTGAAGGTGCAGTCGTTGGTGTAGAGAGAGTAGAGTAGAAGAGAGAGTACGCAGCCTTGCGGTGCTCCTATGCTGAGCGTTTGCGGGTCCGAGATGTGCTTTCCAAGCCTCACATACTGCTTCCTGTCTGTCAGGAAGCTGGTGATCCACTGACAGAGGGGTTCAGGCACAGTCAACTCAGAATGTTTGGAGTGTAGTAGCGCAGGCACAATGGTGTTGAATGCAGAGCTAAAATCAACAAACAAAATCTAGCGTTACAAAACCTACCTTCAGCGGCGCTGCAGATCTGCCACTGGCTGTGTGCGTGACTTTGGCGCCTTTGAGGGGGGGGGCGGGTTTAAAATGCAGGTTTGTATCGCTTGTCAGAGAGGGATTTCCTCGGGCTGCTAGTCGATGAAGAAAAATCGATCGGACCTCCGTTCCCATTTTATTAAATAAAAAAATCGCTGGACAATTTAATAATTGGATTAAAGTAAAAAGCGACTTTGAACGCCCTCAACGCCTACAACGTGACGGATCGTAATATCAGGACAAAACCAAAGGTAAGTTGTGTATTTCACATATAATGTTGCTTCTTGAGGTGGCTTTAATCTAATTTTACGAAGCGAAAATGTTATTTAGTCCCCAGTGTCTTTCCTGCCGGTATGGGGTATAAATTCACGGCAATGGCAACATTTCAATCCATCGCATTCCAGAAACACCCGCTCGCAAGATGATTTAAATCCTCATTTTTTTTGGACAATCATGTCATAAGAGCATCTAAATCGTCTATATTTTGTGTAATTGTCTTTTAAAATAAATTTTTTTTTAAAATCATGTTAAATTGTGAATTCTTGTGTGAATGGGATTAGTTTGTTATTTGGATACTTAGGCTATTTAAAAAAAAATCATTTTCTTAAGAAATGGATAGATGTTTAGATCTAGTAATTGAATTAAGGTGAATTTAATTGATTAGATGAATTGAATTGATTTGATGAAACTGATGAATATGAATTTTTTGTTGGGTATTTACTATTTGTTTTAGCGTTTAACTTTATAATTTCTACATTTTTTTCTAAAACTGCAAATAATAACTTGTTTCTGTTAATGCTGTTCAGTGTTTTTTTTCCCTTTACATTTTAAACAGATGTCTCCAAAGAAGAAATGCAAAATTGTCAATCCAAATGCCCAGCAAAAGAGACTGATTTAGACAGTATTCGCAGAGATTATCCAAATTTGGACTACTCCAAATGTGATGATCTACAGGACATTCTTAATGGGAAAGTAGTGGGCAGAAAGGCATGTCATGCGTTGTTTGAAGAGCAAAAACTTGTAGTTTACAATGCCAAAATTGAAAAGTTGAGGAAAAACAATGTGTACAGCATTGCTTATTGGTTACAATCTGAGGAGTATGATGATGCTACTGATTATGATATGCCAATGTACCAGCAAGCAACTGATCTTCTCCATAAAGACTTGGTCTATTGCTAGAAATTGTAATTTATTTACCTATCTGTTACGGACTTACAGCATGTAATACAATAATATTAAAGTTCTGATCTTGAGAATATCACATTTTTGAATTTTCAAGGCAGTCTGGGTGTTTATTACTATTTCCGTCACAACGGTCAATTTTGTAATTAGCTACAATTAGGTAACTAACTAATTATATGCTTTAATTTCAGGTCATCCAATTAAGATGTTTTATATTTGTTTCAGAATGCTTCAATCTATAATAACTGAACATTTCATTCAGTTCTCTTAATTTTAAAGAAAATTATGGGCTTTTGACTGTCCTCGATCACAGCTTTTGTGTTAAGTCAATGGAAAAGCAATAGGGAACAAGATGCTAATTTCCGAGTATGAAAATGGCCGTAACTTTTATAATACTGAAGATATGAAAGTGAATTAGGTGTCAAATTAAACTTTTTTTAATGCTTTATCTGATGGGATAAATTGCAGACTTGATTTTTTAAATCTCAAAATTTTGTAACATTGCTACAAAATCTTCGCATAGGTCCCCTGGCGGTCTAGGTGCTGTAGGATGAAGTGCAGGCCCAGGTTGACTGCATTATCCACAGATCTATTGGTCCGATATGCAAACTGCATAGGGTCCAGCAGGGGATCAGCAAGAACTCATAAATTCATAATAGTAATACTAGGTAATAATATCAGTGCAAGACTGAAGTTCGTAGTGGTATCATAGAATCATAGAAAATAGGTGCAGGAGTAGGAGTATCAAAGATACACTCCAGAGAAGCTTGCAGATGCTGAGCTAATGGTTAGCATTGTGTGGTAAAGCTTGATGGTCATTGGGAAAAATATGTTCTTGAGGCCTTTAACACGATAGCAGAAGCAAAATGAGTGTGTGGTCAGGGTGATATGGGTCTTTGAAGATGTTAGTTGTCTTTTTGTGGCAGTGCCTCCTGTACATTCTTTTGATGTTGGGGAGGACAGTACCTGTGATGATCTAGGAAATGTCTACTACTTTCTGCAGCCTCCTTTGTTCCAGGGCTTCTGAGTTAACGAACCAAACTGTGATGCAACCAGTGAGTATGTTCTATTCAGTATACCTGTGGAGATTCAATAGAGTATACTGCGATGTACTGAATCTCCACAATCTTCCAAGGACGTATAGGCATTGATGTATTTCTTTATGATTGTATCAATGTGTTAGGCCTAGGACAGATCCACGGAGGTATGCACACCCAGGAACTTGCAGTTGTTTGCTCTCTCCACTGCCAACTCGTCATTGCAGCTGGCTTCTTGGATTCCCAGCTTTCCCTTCCTAAAGTCAACAATCAGCTCCTTGATCTTGCTAATGTTGAGATGGTTGTTCAGGTAAGCTTGTTGTTCTAGCTCAATCAATCAATTTCCCTCCTTTACATCAATTCATCAATACCGATTATTAGTCCAATGATGGTGAACTCCTCAGCGAATTTTAAGATGGCACAGGGGCTACACAGTTATGGATATAAAGTGAATAGAGCAGGGGACTGAGCGCACTGAGATGCTCCTGTGCTGATGGCTACAAGAAGGAAGTGATGAGCATACAATTAAAGGAATCAGCAGAATCAGTTCACTGTTTCATGATAGGTTTGGAGGGGATGAGGGGAAATATTTAATTGTAGCCTGAGGGGCAACTTTTCTACACAATAGGTGATAGGTGAATGGAACAAGCTGCCAGAGGAGGTAGTTGAGGTGCATACTATTACAACATTTAAAAACATTTGGACTTGTACATAGGATACGTTTAGAAGAATATGGACCATGCACAAGCAGATGGGGTATGTTGCTCCAGATGGGACATGTTGGTTTGTGTGGGCAAGGTGGCCCAAAGGGCCTGTTACCTGTCTCTATGACTCAATGACTCAATGACTCAATGACTCAATGACTCAATGACTCAATGACTCAATGACTCAATGACTCAATGACTCAATGACTCAATGACTCTATGACTCTATGACTCTATGACTCTATGACTCTATGACTCTATGACTATGACTCTATGACTCTATGACTCTATGACTCTATGACTCTATGACTCTATGACTCTATGACTCTATGACTCTATGACTCTATGACTCTATGACTCTATGACTCTATGACTCTATGACTCAATGACTCTATGACTCTATGACTCTATGACCCTATGACCCTATGACTCTAGTACTCCATGATTAGACACATAGAAACATAGAAAATAGGTGGAGGAGGAGGCCATTTGACCCTTTGAGCCTGCACCGCCATTCCTTGTGATCATGGCTGATCATCCAAAATCAGTAACTCATGCCTGCATTCTCCCCATATCCCTTGATTCTGCTAGCCTCTAGAGCTCTATCTAACTCTCTTTTAAATTCATCCAGTGAATCGGCCTCTACTGCCTTCTGTGGCAGAGAATTCTACAAATTCACAACTCTCTGGGTAAGTAAGTAAGTAAGTAAGTAAGTTTATTGGCCAAGTATTCACATACAAGGAATTTGCCTTGGTGCTCCGCCCACAAGTAACAACATGACATACAGTGACAGTTACGAATGACTCAGAAAACACTACACATTAATAATAATAAAACATTAATGATAAAACACCATTGATCAAGCATGTGAATCTACAAAATACCAGATCAAAGGGAGGCTACAGATTTTTGGCTGTTGAGTAGAGCAACTGCTCGTGGATAAAAACTGTTTTTATGTCTGACTGTGGCAGCTTTGACAGTCCGGAGTCACCTTCCAGAGGGAAGTGATTAAAAGAGTTTTTGGCCAGGGTGAGAGGGGTCAGAGATGATCATGCCCGCTCGCTTCCTGGCCCTTGCAGTGTACAGTTCATCAATGGAGTGAAGGTTGCAGCCAATAACCTTCTGTGCTGATCGGACGATTCCCTGCAGCCTCCAGGTGTCGTGCTTGGTGGCTGAGCCAAACCAGACCATGATGGAGAAGGTGAGAACAGACTCTACGATGGCCGTGTAGAATTGGACCATCATTGCCTGTGGTAGATTGTGCTTCCTCAGCTGCCGTAGGAAGTACATCCTCTGTTGTGCCTTTTTGATTGTGGAGTCGATGGTAGCCCCCTGATGATGGTTCCCAGGAACTCAAAAGACTCCACAGATGTGACTGTGGTGTTGTTGATGGTGAGTGGGGTGAGGGGAGGGGGAGCTCTCCTAAAGATTAAAATCAATTCCACTGCCTTAAGAGCATTGAGCTCTAGGTTGTTGCAAAGGCAACAGGAAGCCTGCTGTGACTCTTCCTGTCTGCAGGCAGATTCCTCCCCATCCTGGATCAGTCCAATCAGGGTTGTGTCATCCGCAAACTTGAAAAGCTTGACAGAGGTGTCTGTGGAGGTGCAGTCGTTGATGTAGAGGGAATAGGGAAGAGGAGAGAGTACGCAGCCTTGCGGTGCTCCTATGCTGAGCATTTGCGGGTCCGAGATGTACTTTCCCAGCCTCACATGCTGCTTCCTGTCTGTCAGGAAGCTGGTGATCCACCGACAGAGGGGTTCAGGCACAGTCAATTCGGAAGGTTTGGAGTGTAGTAGCTCTGGCACAATGGTGTTGAATGCAGAGCTAAAATCAACAAACAGGATCCTCGCATAGGTCCCCTGGCGGTCTAGGTGCTGTAGGATGAAGTGCAGGCCCAGGTTGACTGCATCATTCTTCTTGGTGCCAAAGTGGATAACCTCACATTTATCTACATTATACTGCATCTGCCATGCATCTGCGCACTCACTCAACCTGTCCGCCACCCTGCAACCGCCCAGCATCCTCTTCGCAGTTCACACTGCCACTCAGCTTTGTGTCATATGCAAATTTGCTAGTGTTATTTTTAATCCCATCATCTAAATCATTAATATATATTGTAAATAATTGCAGCCCCAGCACCGAGCCTTGCGGCACTCCACTTGCCACTGCCTGCCATTCTGATTGGGACCTGTTTATTCCTACTCTTTGTTTCCTGTCTGCCAACCAATTCTCTATCCATGTCAACACCCTACCCCCAATACCAATTGCTCTCATTTTGGCCACTAATCTGCTCTGTGGGACCTTATCAAATGCTTTCTGAAAGGGCAGATACACTACATCCACTGGCTCTCCATCCATTTTACTTGTCACATCCTCAAAAAATTCCAGAAGATTAGTCAAGTAGGATTTCCCCTTTATAAATCCATGCTGACTTGGACCAATCCTTTTATTGCTATCTAAATGCGTTGTTATTACTTCTTTAATAATTAACTTCAGCAACTTCCCCGCCACCGATGTCAGGCTAACTGGTCAATAATTCCCAATTTTCTCTCTCGCTCCTTTCTTGAAAAGTCGGATAACATTAGCTACCCTCCAATCCACAGGAACTGATCCTGAATCTATAGAACATTGGAAAATGATAATTAATACGTCCACGTTTTCTAAAACCACCTCCTTGAGTACCCTGGGATGCAGACCATCAGGCTCTGGGGATTTATCAGCCTTCAGTCCCATCAGTCTACCCAATACTATTTCTTGCCTAATACAAATGTCTTTCAGTTCCTCGGTCTCCCTGGATTCTCTGTCCTCCAGAACATCTGGAAGATTGTTTGTGTCTTCCTAAGTGAAGACAGAAACAAAGTACCTGTTCTACTCTTCTGCCATTTCCTTATTTCCCATAATATTTTCACCTATTTCTGCCTTCATGGGATCCTAATCTTTTTCTCTTAACATACCTAAAGAAGCTTTTACTACCTTTCTTTATATTCATGGCCAGCTTACCATCGTACTTCATCTTTTCACCCCGTATTGCCCTTTTTGTTACCTTCTGATGTCCTTTGAAAGTTTCCCAATCCACTGGCTTCCCTCTACTCTTTGCTATGTTATACATCTTTTCTTTTAGTTTTATTACATCCCTAACTTCCCTTGTCAGCCACGGTTGCCTCTTACTCTCCTTAGAAACTTTCTTCCTCTTTGGAATGAAATGATCCTGCATCTTCTGGATTATGCCCAGAAATTCCTGCCTTTGTTGTTCCACCATCATTCCTGTTAGGATCCTTTTCCAGTCGACCTTAGCCAGCTCCTCGCTCATGCCTTCATAGTCCTCTTTGTTCAACTGCAACACTGACACTTCTGATTTAACCTTCTCCCTTTTAAATTGCAGATTAAAACTTATTCATATATAATACTTTCAATCCATTACTCACCTCACCTTTCACATCGATTCCTATTTCACTTGGCCATACTCTCCTATCCCTTTGTGAGCTTTCTGCCCCGTTAATTCTGGTGTCTTTCTTAACTTTTCCTTTACTCTCTTTCCCTTTAACTCCATCCTTGTATTTCCAATTTGTCTCCTCCCCCCCACTAATTAGTTTAAATGCACCCGTGTAGCAGTGGCAAACCTGCTTGCCAGAATGTTGGTCCCCTTCCTGTTAAGTTGCAATCCAGCCCTTTTGTACAATTCACCTTCACCACAAAACAGGTCCCAGTGGTCTAAGAATCTAAATCCCTGCCCCCCCGCACCAGCTCCTCAGCCAGACATTCAGATCCCCTATCTCCCTGTTCCTGCCCTTACTAGCATGAGGAACTGGATGCAAACCGGAGATAACCACCATGGAGGTCCTGCTTTTTTCACAAGGCACTTAACTCGACAAGGCCGCTCCCCGATAGGCCGCTCCCCCAGAGCAAGCCTTGCTTACATTAGCTGCTTAATTGATTGATTCTCTAACTTACCGATTTGCTAATTAAATTTGTCAGCCAATCCCCGCACTCACTCCTTCACCTGCCGCTCCTCTACCGACCTTGAAGGTATGTGTTGCAGGCTGGCCCGGGTGGCCCCGACCGGTTTTTAAATCAGCCGCTCCTGAAAAAACACTGAAAAACTCCCCAAGAAATTACCTTCTCAGCCGATCCCCGGGATTCTATGGGATGATGGTGTTGAACACCCAGCTGAAATCAGTGAACAACAGCCTGACAACAGACTTGTCATCCAAGTGATCCAGTGCAGAATGAAGAGCCAAAGAGATTGCATCAACTTTGGTACAGAAGCAGGGGAGGCACGGGATGACATGTGTCATAACTAACCATTCAAAGGGCATCATCAGCACGGACATTGGTGCCACTGGTTGATAGTCATTGAGGTATCTGACATTGGTCTTCTTGGGTAAGCAGGTGGGGACTCCAGACTTTGGTAATGAGAGGTTGAAGATGTTTACAAAATCGCTAGGCAGTTGGTCCCGCGCAGGTTTTTTAAATATGGCCAGTTACGCCATCAGGGCTGGTTTCTTTCTGATGGTTCACCCTTGTGAAGGATCTACTGACATCGATCTCAGTGACTGAGATTACAGTATTGATAGCAGCTATATTGGTGTTCTCGCTTTGGAAGTGAGCACATAAAGCATTGAGCTTATCTGTGAGTGATGCATCGCTGTCACTTGAGCTCCTACTTGATGTTGTCTTGTACGTAGTAATGGAGAGCAAGCCCAGCCATAGCTGCAGTCATCCTATTGATCCTTCAGTTTGACTGAAAGAGTCAAGTACTTTGTGGCAAGTACCAGTGGAGAAACTTCTCCAGTCTGAAGCAGGGTCTCGACCCGAAACGTCGCCTATTCCTTCTCTCCATAGATGCTGCCTCACCCGCTGAGTTCCTCTGGCATTTTTGTTTACCTTCGATTTTTCCAGCATCTGCAGTTCTTTCTTAAACAGTGGAGAAAAAGGAATCACTTTCTGCAGGAAACACTGCAGGACAATCATCAACACTGAAACTTGCAATTTGGCCTGCATTGTGAAAAGATCCCAGTGAGAGAAGTGTGATAAATAACATTTAGACACTAATTTGTGGATTGCCACTTCAGTTTTAGAGGTCCCCTGCTGCAGTTAGCAAAATGTTTGTAGTCAGAAAACCCTGGTGAATGACGCGATTGTTTTAACATTTATTTTAATATAATTCTGCAAATTTGTTCTAGTTATGCTCTGTGCAATGCCCACTCTGTTATCAATATCACCTGACTCTCTTGTGATGGCGTTTCCCATAATCCATTATTCAACCGCTGACTATCCTATTGATACACGCACGTACTGTGTTTCATTGTTTAAGAAGTGATTCCAGCTCCAGTGTTTGCCAACATTAATAAATCATACTATGATCCTGTATTCATTTGAAATGACCGGATTTATTTTTTAGTAGATTTGAGGGGGTTCAAGTTGCTTAGTGTCAAGAAAGACATTTCTAATTCCTCCTTTTGAAACATCATAAACGAACATCCATATATTATCAAAACTTTTATAATCCCCGAGGTGAATCACTCGAGGAGTATGAGAATCTCTGTGATACCTGCTGGACAATTGAAGCTTTCAGTTAGTCTCTGACTATGCCGAAACCAACACAGTTCCAGTTTGACCTACTTGTAACCCACACCAAAGATGGTTGCAATCATATGACATTAACATGATTGGATTCAGTGGCATCAAAGTAATAAGCTACACAACTTTCTTGTTCAGCTTCAGAAAGAAAAGAGCACATGAGATGACTTCATCTCATCTCTGTTTTGTCAAAAATAAGTGAAAGGGGCTGTTTGATCGTGTCAGTAAATGGTAGCAGGGATCGTTGCGTGCAATTAATTGGATCCCATTGGGTCCAGCAGAGTCATCATAATAAGCTTGAAGCACCTGCTAATTGTCATCATTTTAGGATCCAGCCAGCATTCCTGTGTTTTTCCTTTCCCTAAAGCGTCAGCAGTGATCCAGTTTTGGAAATGGTTGGAACCAATTCAAACCGGCTTGCATGCCTTCAAGCCAGCATGTACCTCTTGCAGAAAAGGTGTTCTGATTGGAGATGGTGGAAATCATTGTAGAAATGGCACAACATAGGACAAAATAGGCTCAGCAATCTTCAGAGGTAGTACAGAAAACTTTGGTGGAACAGATAGATAAAAAACCCTCTTCCTATAAGGGGACCAGGAGATAATTTTTACAGGTGTCCACAGTTTTGAACTGAACCAAAGAAACGGGCTGTTTGCTATGATACGAGATGTATTATACATTTCCTGAGACAAAATCCCAACCCACAACGTTCCAATCCACAGGCCAGAAAATACCCAGAGGACAGATTTTAGCAGTGTGCAGTCAGCTACGTCAGCTCCCTCATTGACTGCAATAAAGAGCCAATTCATCTTGCTCTCCCAACAAGGAGTTATGGGAGCCACAGAGAGGTGACAAACTGCTGGGTCTAGTTGCTGTAGGAGGGGATGGGAAAAAATAAATTAAAATACTATGTGATGGGGACAGCATATGCATATGAGTACAATGGCAAAACAAGTCCAAAAGTACAATTTTGAAAAACGTCTTGTGAAATTGCTTAATATTCCAGAAGTGGCGGCGCTGTTGAACGGCTGCGGCTCGCCTGCAGTCGGTCTGTCTTTACTTTTTGTGGTTGTTTTTTCTGTCTTGTTTTAGTCGAATTTTAGTTATTAGGCTGTGTTATGTGTGGGGGGGGGGGCTGAAACATGGTTTTCTGTCTCTTCCTTCGGGGGAATGCAACTCTTCTTGTCATATCCCCCCTTCTCTGCCTCCGTCTGCGCTGAGACCTAATGGCGGAGATGGTGGCCTCCAACTGCGACCGACCCCGAGGCTCCGGAAACAGAACCAGCCAGGACTCACCAGCACGAGGCTGGCCGTCTTCGAGCTGCGGAGGCGGCGTTCCGGCGTTCCAGTGGCAGCGGCAGGACTCGGGGCTGAGACGGCGCTCCGGTGAGGGCGGCCCGGCGCGGGGCTGAGACGGCGCTCCGGTGAGGGCGGCCCGGCACGGGGCTGAGACGGCGCTCCGGTGAGGGCAGCCAGGCTCTGGGCTGAGACGGCGCTCCGGTGGCTGAGGCGGCGTTCCGGCGGTGACCTGAATCAGGGGCTCGGCCGCGGGCCAGTGGACGACATCGTCGGGAGCTGGTGCCTGATTTCCGGAGCTCCCGCAGCAACAGCTGCGACCGCTGGACTGGAGGGCGGCAGCTTCGACCACCCCGGGCTGCGGCGCTGGAACCGGACCGTTCGCGGAGCTCGGTTGAGCCGCGGGACTGACTACCATCGCCCGGTGGGGTATCGCCTCAGCGCAGAGGGAGAATGAGGAAGGAAGAGACAGTAACTTTAAGATTTTGCCTCCATCACAGTGAGGAGGTGCCTGGTGAACTCATTGTGGTGGATGTTAATTTGTGTTTATTGTGTGTTTTGTTGTTTATTATTATATGTATGGCTGCAGGCAACGACATTTCGTTCAGACCGAAAGGTCTGAATGACAAATAAAGGATCTAATCTAATCTAATCTAATCTAATATTTTGCCTGTTGCATGAGAATTCTGGATGCATAAATATTGAACAAACAAGTATTAGTTATCCTATATTTATGTATCCAGACGTCTCATAAACTGTCAAAATTAATTCTGAGAATATTAAACAATTTCATTAAACTTTTTCAAAATCGTAAATTTGAATTTGGAGCATGAATTAAATCCTATGGGAACCTGGTGCTCCATTCAAATTTCCTGTGAACAGAAACCTGCATGAAATTCTCATACAACTGGCATATTCATGCAACCTGCACATTCTCCATGGATGCTGGATGGCTAGGAGTATACGCTACACATAGGGTAGTAACTGATTGAGGAAAAAGTTTACATGGAACTATAAATGTATCCTGGGGGAAAATGTTATGTCAGTTATACCATTTCTGCCAATATTTTAATTGAAATTTTGCACCATTCATTGAATTTAATGTCTACGCTACAGTCTATCACTAGATACTGACTGCTGCAACCCTTTGTCCTTTATCTCTGAAGGTAGCTCTTTGAAACTATAGGCAAATTGTAATGAGACGGGCGCAAGAATACAACATCAGTAGAATATTCTCCTCAATGAATATTTCTCCTGTGATTCTACCATGGAGAAAGACATGAAGACTAGGGAACACAGGAAAATTAATTGGGATGTCCTAAGGATAGTCAGAAGAAGTGTCTTAAAACGTATGAAGGTAGATGTGTCTCAGAGGCTTGATCAGGTATATCCAAGAACACTGAGGACAGCTAGAGAAGAAATTGCAGAAACCCCTGGCTGCAATATATGTATCCTTGTTAGCCATGGATAAGCTCCCAGATGATTTGAGGGTGGCTACATTTGTGTTTTTTATTTAAGAAAGGCTGTATAGAAAAACCTGGGAACTATAGAACCCGTGGTGGGTAAGTTACAGGAGGGAATTCTGAGGGATAATATATAGATGCATTTGGAAATACAGGGGTTGACTAGGAATACATGACTTTATGAATGGGAGATTATTTCCCATGAATTTGATAGAATTTGTTTAAATATGTAACCAAGAAGGTCGGTGAGGGCAGTGCGATAGAAATGCTGTTTATGAACTCCAACAAGGCCTTTGATAAGGTTCTGCATGGTAGGTTAACCTAAAAGGTTATGGGATCTAGGAATCTAGGCAGAGCAAGCTAATTGGAGACAGAATTGGCTTGATGGTAAGAAGCAGAGGGTGGAAGGTTGCGTTTCGGTCTGGAACCCCATGACTAGTGGTATGCCTTGTGGTGTGGTGTGAGGTACAGCACTAGAATGGGGTTCCAGCCCGGAACACAGTATTTCACAGTAAGGGAGTCTGAAGAAGGGTCCCAAACCAAATCATCACCTATCCATGTTCTCCAGAGATGCTGCATGACATATTCACAAGTTCTGGAGTAACTCAGCGGGACAGGAAACATCTCTGCAGAGAAGGAATGGGTGACATTTTGGGTCGAGAACCTTCTTCAGACTGATGTACAAAATGTGTAGGAAAGATCTGCAGATGCTGGTTAAAACGAAGAAGGGTCTCGACCCGAAACGTCACCCATTCCTTCTCTCCAGAGATGCTGCCTGCCCTGCTGAGTTACTCCAACATTTTGTGTCTACTTTTGATTTAAACCAGCATCTGCAGTTCTTTCCTACACATGTTCACAGGTTCACATGTTATAGGAGTAGAATTAGGCCATTTGGCCCATTCAATCATGGCTGATCTCTGCCTCCTTTTCCTGCCTTCTCCCCATAAACCTTGACACCTGGTCTAATCAAGAATGTGTCTATCTCTGCGTTAAAAATATCCACTGACTTGGCCTCCACAGCCCTCTGTGGCAATGAGCTCCACAGATTAACTACTATCTGACTAAAGATGTTCTCCTCACCGCCTTTCTAAAAGAGCGCCCTTTAATTCTGAGGCTATGACCTCTGGTCCTTGACTCTCCCACCAGTGGAAACATCCGTTCCACATCCACACTATCTATGCCTTTCATTATTCTGTAAGTTTCAATGAGGTCCCTCCTCAACCTTCTAAACTCTAGTGAGTAGCAGTCCAGTGTTGTCAAACGCTCATCATATGGTAAACCTCTCCAGAGCCAGCACATCCATCCTCAGATATGGGGCCCAAATTTGCTCACAGTACTCCAAATATCGCCTGACCAGTGCTTTAAAGTGCCTCAGAGATTCCCGCTGAGCATTTCCAGCACTTCCGGCATCTTTGCTTTATACACTCCATTTTAGAGCATGAGTCGCCTGTTCAGCACATATAATATGGGCAGAACACCACTGAATTCCTAAACCATGGTACAAACAGTCCTGCTGACATCAAATGGTTACACACTTTCTGCAGTTGTTTCACTGCTGAGGGATTCCAATTGGAAATGTTGGAGAATTTAGCATCTGTAGTCTGATGTGTTGCACCTTGTGACATCGAATATGGGTGGAAATGTCCAGGACTAGAGGGAACAGCTTTAAGGTGAAAGGTCAAAGTTTAATGATGTATGGGGCATGTTTTCTGCAAGGAGCTGTGGGTGTCTGGAACTTGCTAACTGGGGTGGTGGTAGAGATAGACACAATAGTGGTATTTAAAAGGCTTTTGGGTAGGTACATGGATCAGCAGGGAATGCAGAGATACGGATCATGTGCAGCAGAGATTAGTTTAACATGACATCATCTTTGGCATGGACATTATGGGCCGAAGGGCCTGTTCCTGTGCTCTACTGTTCAATGTTCTATATAGGGTAGAGAAAGAAACAGGAAACGCAACTTCAATCTGTCTGACTCACACCTTTTGCTCTAATTTCCAGCATTTGTTCCAATCTGCCTGTCAACATGATGATACAAAGGTTAGTGGTGCAGATTGCGAAGATGGCTGTGAACGATTGCAGCAGGATCTGGATCGATTGGCCAGGTAGGCAGAGGAATGGTTGATGAAATTCAATACAGAAAAGTGCGAGGTGTTGCACTTTGTGACGTTGAACAAGAGCAGGACCCACAAATGGTAGGCTTCTGTGTAATGTTGTAGAGCACAGCGATCTAGAGTACAGGTGCATGGTTCCTTGAATGTCGAGTCGCAGGTAGATAAGGTGGTCAAAGCTGCTTTTGGCACTTTGGTCTTCATCAGTTAGAATATTTAGAATAGAAGTTGGGAGATCATGTTGCAGTTGTATAAGATTTTGGTCAGACCACATTTACAATATTGTGTTCAGTTCTGGACACCATAGATAACATAGAAAACATAGAAAATAGGTGCAGGAGGAGGCCATTCGACCCTTCAAGCCAGCACCGCCATTCATTGTGAATGGCTGATCGTCCCCAATCAATAACCCGTGCCTGCCTTCTCCCCATATCCCTTGATTCCACTAGCCCCTGGAGCTCTATCTAACTCTCTCTTAAATCCATCCAGTGATTTGGCCTCCACTGCCCTCTGTGGCAGGGAATTCCACAAATTCACAACCCTCTGGGTGAAAACGTTTTGTTTCACCTCCGTCTTAAATGGCCTCCCCTTTATTCTAAGACTGTGGCCCCTGGTTCTGGACTCGCCTAACATCGGGAACATTTTTCCTGCATCTAGCTTGTCCAGTCCTTTTATAATGTTATATGTTTCTATAAGATAACCTCTCATCCTTCTAAACTCCAGTGAATAGAAGCTTAGTCTTTTCAATCTTTCCTCATATGACAGTCCTGCCATCCCAGGGATCAATCTCGTGAACCTATGCTGCACTGCCTCAATCACAAGGATGCCCTTCCTCAAATTAGGAGACCAAAACTGTACACAATATTCCAGATGTGGTCTTACCAGAGCCCTATACAGCTGCAGAAGAACCTGTCTACTCCTATACTGAAATCCTCTAGTTATGAAGGCCAACATTCCATTAGTTTTCTTCATGTTATAGGAAAGATATTGTCAAGCTTGAAAGGGTTCAGAAAAGATTTACAAGGATGTTGCCAGGACTAGAGGATGTGAGCTATAGGGAGAGATTGAGTAGGCTGGGTCTCTATTCCATGGAGTGCAGGAGGATGAGGGGAGATCTTATAGAGGTATACAAATCATGAGTGGAATAGATTGTGTAGATGCAGTCTTTTACCCAGAATAGGGGAATCGAGAACCAGAGGACATAGGTTCAAGGTGAAGGGGAAAATATTTAATAGGAATACGAGAGTGTATGGAACAAGCTGCCAGAGGAGGTAGTTGAGGCTGGGAATATCCCATCGTTTACGAAAGTTAGACAGGTACATGGATAGGACAGGTTAGGAGGGATATGGACCAAGCGCAGGCATGTAGGACTAATGTAGCTGGGACATTTTTGGCGGTGTGGGCCAATTGGGCCGAAGGGCCTGTTTCCACACTATATCACTCTATGACTATGACTCTATAATCCCCCCCCCCCCCACCCCTGCCTGTGTCCACCTAATACCTGCCATACTTTGTTCTGCCTCTCATCTCTTTGAGTTTTCTTCCCCGCACGCCCTACTATCAGTCTGAAGAAGGGTCCCAACCAGAAACATCACCTAGCCATATTCTCCAGGGATGCTGCTTGGCACATTGAGTTCAGTTCAGTTTGGGGATACAGCGTGGAAACAGGCCCTTCGGCCCACCGAATCGGCGCCGACCAGCGATCCCCGCACATTAACATTATCCCACTATCCGACACATACAAGGGACAATTTGTTTTAAACATTTATACCAAACTATTTAACCAACAAATCTGTACGTCTTTGGAGTGTGGGAGGAAATCGGAAACCCACACAGTCTTGGAGGAATGCACAAACTCCGTACAGACAGCACCCGTAGTCAGGATCGAACCCGGGTCTCTGGTGCTGTGAGGCAGCAACTCTGTCGCTGAGCCACCCTACTCTAGTTACTCTAGCACTTTGGGTCCTTTCGGGTAAACCAGCACCTGCAGTCCTTGTTTCTACATTTAACATCACCTTATTACCTCAGGTATTTCCAAAGTATTTTACAATCAGTTGAAGTGAGAGCCTATTCACTACACTAGGCCAATGCTGGACACACCATAATCTAGATGATCTGTTTTCAATGAAGTAGAATTATAGCACTTACTTCTTCAAAAAAAATAATTTCATAGGATGTTCACAAGCGCAGAAGATAGACACAAAATGCTGGAGTAACTCAGCGGGACAGGCAGCATCTTTGGATAGAAGGAATAGAATAGAATAGAAGGAAGAGATGCTGCTGTCCCGCAGAGTTACTCCAGCATTTTGTGTTTATTATCGGTGTAAACCAGTATCTGCATTTCCTTCCTACACATCATGTTCACAGAACATGATTTGATCTCATTTCATCGTGCATTGTTAACCAGAAAGTGCGTCAGTCCGCATTCCGTCCCTGAACCATTATCCAATGTTTAAACCGCACCAAGAAGAAAGCAGAAACATTCCAAAAATTATATCTTCAGTGGCATACGCATCAGTCTGCATGACAAAACATGCAGCTGGTCAACAGTGCAAACTACAAGATACAATAAAATACTTCCCAGGAGCTGCGAATAAGACTTCCTTTTTTCTCCAAATTGATGTCAAATTAAATAATCAATGAGATATTTACTGATACAATTGGGCTACTGGCAAATTAATTTTAACTAACTGCTTATAACTGAGCATTTTGGTTGGAAACTTCTTAACATCCCAAACAAAGCGGTGAAAGTATGGAATATTTGTTGTAAGGGACTAAAGAACGCCTTTGTCTGGACATGATTCTTCATACCTGTTTCTCATATAATTCAGGTCATCTATTGCTATTGCAATTCTTTGGATGCAGTGTTTTCTGATTGGGCAGACGGCAGAAAACAAAGCATTCTCAGAAAGACAGAAGCCCTTGGGCAATCAGCCTTAAGAGTGTAAGACGTTAACTCAGCTGACATGCCTAAACACAGCCAAGACCTTCAACTGAACTGTGGTACAATCTGGGATATCACATGATTTCAAAGCAGCTGTTGATTTTGAGTGCAAATGAAGCAAAGTGAAGAAATAAAAGTAACTGAGCTACATTCTATTCCTGAATTTTGGTGCATTTGAGTTTTTTAGGTGGTTGCTGCAGAAGGAAGGGAGGAAAAAATTGTCAAGCTATTTACACAATTATTAACTGTGAATAAAAATTAATAACTTTTTCTCACAATAGTTTTGACCTCCTTGTTTATTGTAAGATTTTGAGTGCTTTCAAAGGATTGAAATGTTTATTTTATCTGCAAAGACTTTTGGAAATCATGCACACAAAATGTTCTCAGCATGAAGCGTGATGTGGGGTGTTGGCAGCAGTGAGGCCTCGGGGCGGTGAAGCGGTGGCAGCAGTGAGACCTTGGCGGTGGGACCTCGGCGGCGCGGTGAGACCTTGCGGTGGCGAGGCCTCGGCAATGGTGAAGCCTCGCGACAGTGATGCCTCGCTGGTCGACCCACGGTTGACGGTCGATGAGAGTGTGGAAGGACAATGGAGGAACTGGCCGGGGGGGGGGCATGTGTGGGGGGGGGGGCACACATAACTTTGTCAGTGCCGTAGGTGGCCGCTATATGTATACATTGGACATGCATGCAAAGAATTTCACTGTGCCTTGTCACATGTGACAATAAAGTTTTCCATTCCATATACAGGCCTTCCTGAGGTGTCACAGCCGCGATTCCCACCCGGAAGACCCGAAGGTTTGGCGACTGTGAAACCGGGAGGGAGCAGCTGGGCACGTCAGATGAAAGGAGTAAGCCGGTAGAAGGTGAACCGAGGTATTGCCTCTAGCGCCTTCAAGGTCGGCTGCAGGAGGCGCCCCTGGGATAAAAATGACCGGGCAAGGAGAGGGACGTTGGTTCGCAGGCCAATTCAGTCGAAGGTGACAGAGGAAGGACCTGCAGGGACCTGAGGCTTCCCAGGATCGCGAACTGCTCCAGTAGACCAAGCACGCAGGCGGACTGGACTTCGGACTTTGGGAATGGCGCCAAAGCATGGCGGCGCCCGCATATGTAAATATGCAAAAAGGATTTCACTGTGGAGTCGCACATGTGGCAAATAAAGCGCCATTGAACCTTCGTGTATATGTTGAGAACTCTGCTTTTGAACGTCATTTCAGAACTAAAATTTAACTTTGAAACTTTACTACATTTAACTTAATCGGCAAAAAATTCCTGCAGCTAGTTCATATGACAGGATGAATATTTATCTACTTTATTTTATTCCAGATATAAAGTAAAGAATTATCTCCCCAACTCTGATATGCGGTAAAGCTCACCTTCACCTCCAATGAACCGATCTATATTTCCAGGTTCAGCTCCTTTAATTAGCTTGTGTAAGTTTAGTTTAGCTTAGAGATAGCGCGTGAAAGCAGGCCGTTCGGCCCACCGAGTCCGCGCCGACAAGCGATCTCTGCACACTAACGCTATTCTACACACACTAGGGTCAATTTACATTTACAAACCTGTACGTCTTTGGAGTGTGGGAGGAAACTGAAGATCTCGGAGAAAACTATGTGGTCACGAGGAGAATGCACATTATCCATACGGACAGCACCCGTAGTTGTGATGGAACCCGAGTCTCCAGCGCTGCAAGCGCTGTAAGGCAGCAACTCTGCCGCTGCACTACTGTGGACAGGACTTTTATCTGGAATGTTTTGCTTTTACCAAGCTGGACTTGTGGACTTGTGGCTGTTGCAGACCTTGAAGTACTAAGATGGACACAAAAAGCCGAAGTAACTCAGCAGTCAGACAGCATCTCTGGAGAAAAGGAACTGTTGGTTTTGGGTCAAGACCCTTCTTCAGGCTGAGAGTCAGGGGAAAGGCAATTACTCCAGCTGTACAAATTCCTTGTGGAGTTTGGCCTGCGGACTGCTGTAGGAAACAGCATCCAGTTAATCAAGTCACATCGTGCAGTCTTACTGCTTCTTGGACAAGGAACAAAAATCTTTCTTTACTCCCAAGAGTTTGATGGCTGTCCCCATTAAGAATCTCTGACCTGTAAGGAAAATCCTGCTCCAAACGTCAACTTTACTGACTGGGCTCTACCACTTGTTCCTGCCAGGCAGATTTTGTAAACGTGATGGTAACATTTCTGTCTCATCATGATGGAGATGGTTCATGGAATGTATTCCAGCGACATTTATTTCTACCTCATCCCCTTCCTGCCTATCCATTTTCTTCTTTCCCAGTCCCCTCATCCCAGAAAGCATAAATTGAGGATTGCAGTTTAGAGATATAGCATGGAAACTGGCCCTTCAGCCCACCGTCCACACCGACCAGTGATCCCCGCACATTAACACTACCCTACACACACCAGGGACAATTTTTCATTTATACCAAGCCAACAACTTACAAATCTGTACGTCTTTAGGGTGTGGGACAAAAACCGAAGATCTCGGAGAAAGCCCACGCAGGTCATGGGGGGAACGTACAAGCTCCATTTGTAAATGTACAGGATATCATATTTACTTTAGCCTTCTGAACACTGCTCAGATGATAACTTGCCATTGATTATCATGCTTTTTAACTGCAGAACAGACCAACATGAGTTAACTCAGTTCTATTTTTACCCAACCCCATGCTGCACAAATAGTTGAATATATTCCTAATTTTGACTCCACCCTATCCTAAGGCATATAGATCAAATGTTACCAATCCTCATGCACTGAAGACAAGGAGACAGACTAATTTAGCTACAGTTATAAAAAAAGGTTCACCAAAAAGCAATGTAAAAGTGTTATATGATGGAGTATGACCAGGCATTTCACGCACATTGGATGGTTTACCCCTGTTTTCCATTTCCTTTGTTGATGCACCTCACACATATTGTGGGCTCAGGCCGTATCCAATACAGTACTGGAGACCCACACAATGAATATCCATGCACATTAAATAATGGGTAGGCTTCATTACCTAGAATCTGTACAGCAAGGCAGGCATTGTGGATCATATGTCTTGTGAGATACTTTAAGTTAAAGGACTGGTAGTTTTCATTGAATTGAATTGACAAGAATTGAATATCTCCACCAACTGTGCAAATCCAATTGTTTTATTTATGCAAATATTCCTTTGAAACACTTCCTGTGAGTTTGGCATTCAAACTCCATCAGGATATGGACACAAGGAACTGCAGGTGCAGGAAACATGTGCAGAACATAAAGTACTGGTGTAACTCAGCAGGTCAGGCAGCATCTCAGGACGGGTTAAGACTCAAAACATTGCTTATCCATGTCCTCCAGAGATGCTGCCTGACCCACTAAGGTACTCCAGCACGTTGTGTTCTCCATCAAGATAGTATTGCCAGGTATAGCTGCCTATTGAGTCAATGATGGAACATGACAAAACGTTTAATTTTATTTTAAAACTTGATTAAGAATCTGCTATTTTATGATAACCAATTGACAGTTTATTATTAAACAGCTGAGTATCAAACATCCTTTAACATAAATCTGGGGGACCTGGCATGGAGGGGCTGCCAGGAACAAAGGGGGAGGAAGAGGGGGGGGCGCTGAGAACGAAGGGGGATCCAGGGACTGGGGCGGCTGCCATTTGTGGTGGCAGGCAGTAGATAGGACTGTTCGGTACTTTTGTAACTTTGTCGATGCCAACACTTGGCAACACTTGTGTACTGCCTAGGTTGTATGCAAAACAACCTAGGCTTATGGGTTATAAGGTTTCTCTTATAGAAATATAAAATTCTTAAGGGATTGGACAGGCTAGATGCAAGAAAAATGTGCCCGATGTTGGGGGAGTTCAGAACCAGGGGTCACAGTTTAAGAATAAGGGGTAGGCCATTTAGGACTGAGATGAGGAAAAATGTTTTCACCCAGAGAGTTGTGAATCTGTGGAATTCTCTGCCACAAAAGGCAGTGGAAGCCAATTCACTGGATGCTTTCAAGAAAGTGTTAGATATAGCTCTTCGGGATAAAGGAATGAAGGGATATGGGGAGAAAGCAGGAGCGTGGTACTGATTTAGGATGATCAGACATGACCATATTGAATGGCAGTGCTGGCTCAAAGGGCCAAATGGCCTACTCCACCTATTTTCTATGTTTCTATGAAACAAGGCATTTCACTGTACCTTGATACCCTAGGTACATGTGACAATAAAATATCATTCATTCATTCATTCATTCATTCATTCATTCATTCATTCATTCATTCATTCATTCATTCATTCATTCATTCATTCATTCATTCATTCAGTATAGGGTTTTCCTTGACACATCATGAAGTTATTGCTTCAAGGGAAGGGCCTGCCCATGTCTAGCATTAGGTAATAGATCAGGAGGAAGGTCATGGCTGTTAGCAGCAACTATGACAGCTCAAAAGACAATGTTGCTGGAGTTCTACAGGAAAAAGATCTGATGATAAATGTCTTTGACTGCTCATACAATAACGTTTCATCATGCATGCTGTCGATTCCATAGCATTCAAATCTAATCACAACTCTCTCTGTTGAACATGATTAGACTAGAGATACAGCATGGAGACAATCCCTTCAACCCACTGAATCCGCACCAACCAGCGATCACCCTATACACTAGCACTACTCTACACACTAGGGACAATTTACAATTAACAGAAGCCAATTAATCTACAACCCTGTACATCTTTGGAGCGTGGGAGGAAACTGGAGCACCCGAAGAAAACCCACGCGGTCACAGGGAGAACGTCCAAACTCAATACAGACAGCACCCGTAGTCATGAATGAACCCGGGTCCCTGGCGCTGTAAGGCAGCAACTCTACTGCTGTGCCACTGTGCCGCCCTATGTTGAGTTTCATAAGCACAAAACAAACTTCTTTTTAGCCTGGCAAATAGTAAGATTAAACGAGAACTTACCAGTTTGAAGTTTGATCGTTATTTTATGAGGAGTAACGTTGAGGGAATACGTGAAGAACCCTGCCAGGACACATGCGTGTCATTCTTCAAAGCAGCGGTGTGAAATCACAGATAACTGTAATGACTAAACATAGTAAGATTAGAGAAGAGATACCAGTTGAGCATATGATCAAGGGTGGGAGCGGAGGGCACGTATTCCCTCAACGTTACACCTCATAAAATAACGATCAAACTTCAAACTGGTAAGTTCTCGTTTAATCTTACTATTTTACTTCGGAGTCACGTGAGTGACTATGTGAAGATTTTAAAGCTCTGTGATTTCATGCCGTGGAAACGAGTCCATGCATCACATCTGCCTTGATTATGGGGAGAATAGAGTTAACATCATTAGACATCAATACGATATTGAACCCCAACGATAAATATATTAACACCAATTATTGCCCCTATTTATGGGGTAAATTATATTACAGAACTTAAATTTGTGTCTGCAAATGTTCCAGGTTCAATGACTGGTTTGTTATAAAGTCGTTGGAAAGTTTCCTCCGTTGACCATCCTGCTGTCTTGAGGATTTGGTCCATACGAACGTCCAACTTCATAGCTGCCGATGTAGCTGCAGCCCTGGTGGAGTGAGATTTAAAAATGCTAGTGTCTACTCCAGCCTTTATTAGGACCTGTTTTAGCCATCTAGAGATGGTCTGGACTGTCACTGTTTTGAGTGGCTGTTTGTAGCTGATTAAAGTGACATTTCTTTCCCTCTGATGATCTTAGTATACTCCATATATAATCGTGTGTTACAATACAGAGACGACCATCTGTCGGGTAGGCCCTGAATTCTGTTTTTAGGCCTGCTGACCCCTGTCTGTTCTGTTTGACTATTTCATTGATGTGAAAAGTTAAATTTCCAGATGAAATAATCATGTTATCCAGCCTTAGTTTCTGTAGTGACTGGACCCTTTGTGCCGATACCAAGGCCATCAGCATGACTGTTTTCATAGTCAGTTTTTGTAGGGACAGAGCTGTAGCTGGAGACCAGTTTCTTAACATGGTCAGTACAATGCTCACATCCCATGTTTGGGAGTACCTGGTTCTTGGGGATTAACATTAAAATGCCCCTCATGAGTTTGGTTACCAGGGTGTGTCCCAACAGAATGCCGCTCTGTTCCTTGCCACAGGTATGTTGACAGAACACTTCTGGCGCAGTTGATGGCACTATGACTGAGCCTCTCTCCGTAATGGAGGCTTGCCAGGAATTCCAGAACAGACGGGATGTTCATAGATCTGTGGGTGATGTTTATTGTTGTGACAGTACTTCCCATTTCTTGAAGACACCAAGTACTGTTTTTTGGTGGACTGTCTGTGGGCCGCTGAAATAATATCCACTGTTCGGTCCGTCAATCCCAGGTGTAGTAGAGGTGCTTTCAACTCTATAAATTAATAGGTTTATATAATTATGACATGGGTAACTACCCCTTGTTGCGGGAAGAACCAGTAAATTAGGTCTATGATGGATGGTGATGCATGGCTCTAAAACCATGTCGTGTATCACCGGGACCCATGGTTGAGTAGGCCAATCGGGTACTATCAAAATATCAGACGCGGAGTCTACTGTATATTCCTAAATACCCGACTGATGAAGCAGAAGGAGGGAATGCATAAATAAATAATCCCCCAATGCAGCGAAAATGCATCTGTAGCCACTGCCCCAGGTTCTGGTTCCCATGAACATAATTCGATAACTGGTGAGAGCATGGATGCGAATAGGTCGATTCTGGTGTTCCATACCGTGCTGTAATTTCAGCAATACATTTTTTATCCAACATCCATTCAGTGTTTTTCATAGAATTAGCGTGACCTGTTGTCTGCCACTAGATTCAGTTTACCTGGTAAGTAGGTAGCTGATATCCAAATATCTCTCTGGATACACTATTGCCAAATTGTGTTGGCCAGATTGTCACATGATGTCGATATGTTTCCACCCATATGGTTGATATATGCTACCACGGTGGTGTTGTCAATTTGTAGTCTAACATGCTGGTGATATAACCTAGAACAATATGACTTAAAGCCATGGAATGCACTCAACATTCCCAGGTAGTTTATGCCCAGTGTTTGTAATAATGATGCCTCCTGTGCATTCCATCTCCGCCACAGCTGGAGATGGAATTGGTAGCATCCCATCCAAGTGCACTGGCATCAGTATGTAGTTCCATAGACGGGTAGCTGATAATGTTTGGATCGGAACAATGCCTAATGTTATGTTTCCACCATTTTAGTTCCATTGTGGCCTCTGTTGGTAGCTTCATTGGTCTGTCAGAATGACCCCCATAATTTTTGAGTGCACGAATGTTTGCCCTCTGTAATTTTTGATAATGTACAGGTCCGATTTGTGTGGCTGGAAACGCAGCCACTATAATGCCAATTATTCTTGCTACCAGTCTGATGGATGGTTTTGTTTTACTGCAAGCCTCCATTAAGGCTGTAACCTTTTCTTTCGGCAAAGTCACTGACATGTGAACTGTGTTAAGGGTGAACCGCAGATGATCCATTGTTAAATAACATCTGTGGTCACCTCTAATGGGTACTGTATAGTAAGCATTTTTTAATACAATGCTTGCCATGCAGTAACCTAGGAATCAATTGCTCAGCAGTAACAAAGGTTCCCATCTAGTAATGAATATAAAGTACGAAAGTATTCAAATTAGTCAAATCTATGATGATGTGGCAACCACCATCTATTTTATGATAAAGATTTTGGACACGAATTCCTGTGATTCGTGTTGGATATCCTCCATTACTCCTTTTTTATATGGGTTTTGTTTGGTTTTTTTTGTTTTGGTTTTTTTTGCCTGTAAGCACGAACATTCGGTTCGGTACATGCTGAACTGGAGGATTATGTTTTGTATAAATTCTATGGTATAACCCTATACTTCTGAAAATATAAGTGTCGGTAGTTAATTTATTCCATGCATCCAGATAGAATTGTAATCTCTCACCAACCTCGTAAGGAACCAGACCCACCTTCCTCCATGGTTACTATTAGTAGGTTTGTTACTTTTTCGGCATCCTCCGTGGACGTTGAGGTGCCGGTGTCTGGATCTGTAGTTGGGTCGGTGTTGAGGGTTAGCGCATTCCCCAGGAAGTAGTTTTTAGACGTTGCTTTAATGAGCCTCAGGGTTTTCCCTCTTTGTCAAGTTCTTTTACCTGTTTTGATAAGTTGCCTCCAAATAGTAATATTGGTGGTTTGGAGGTTCCAGGTTTGCATAGGCCTGCAAATTAGGGTCTAAAGCCGGATGGATGGCACTTCTTCCTAATGCTGTTTACTCGTATTGGTAGTTGCAAAATAAAGCCAGTGCATCCTGGTGACCTTGTGTCATGTCTTTTTTGTTTATTGTGCGGGCGAAACCCGTAATTCCCGCTGTTAGGACTTTCAGAACTTTCTGTTGTTTCAAGTCCCTGGCCCTGCCATGTTTTCAAATACATTGGTTAATACTGGGGACATTCAGTGTTTTGCAGTTCCCTGATGGTAACTGTCTTCCAATAGGTTTTCTTGCACCCCATGTGCACTAGGGGTATGTTCTGCATCCCTCTTCAGGTTCAGCCCAAAATTGACCCCCCATACTCCCCTCTGATGAGGGAGAAACACTGTGCAGCCCTACAAGAGGTACTGCTGTAGGACTTACTAGCTGCCCCCTGTGACTAGTCTCCATCTCCCGGAGCCTGCCACTTACCTGCTCCAACAGCCGCTCCAGCTGGCTCCGATGCTCTCGGGCACTGGCCACCTCATGGTCACTGGCCGTCGCGGCTGCTCCTGAAGCCGCTACTCCTGATGCCGTTCCTGCTCCAGTTCCTGCAGCCGCTCCAACCGGCTCCAATGCTCACGGGCACTGGCCATCGCGGCTGGTCCTGAAGCCGCTCCTTCTCCAGCTCCTGCAGTCAGCCCAGGATTGACCCTCCGTGCTCCCCTCTGATGAGGGAGAACACTGTGCAGCCCCACAAGAGGTACTGCTGTGGGGCTTACTAACTGCCCACTGTGGCTAGCCTCCATCTCCCGGAGCCTGCCACTTTGGAGTATTTCCTCCAGCAGCCACTCCAACTGGCTCTTATGCTCTCGGGCATAGGCCACTCGCGGCTGCTGCTGATCCTGCAGCTGCTCCAACCGGCTCCAATGCTCACGGGCACTGGCCGTCGCGGCTGCTTGAAGCTGTTCCTCCTGCAGCCGCTCCAACCGGCTCCAATGCTCACGGGCACTGGCCGTCGCGGCTGCTTTGTTCCCCGCTCCCAGCCGCTGCAACCGGCTCCAATGCGCACGGGCACTGGCCGCTCGCGGCTGCTCCTAAAGCCGCTCCAACCGGCCCCAATGCGCACGGGCACTGGCCGCTCGCGGCTATTCAGTGTCGGACTCATCGGAGTCAACGACTCTGTTAGTTTTTTGCTTCGCTCTACCACCCGGCCGTGGCTGGTGCGGGAGCGAAGTCGGGCACAGCTGTTCCCATTACGGGAGATTGGCGTGCCGTTGGCTGCTGCTGCCGGCTGCCGGCAACTCCGCGGTTCTCCCCCGCCAGCTTTTCCGCAGCCTTCGTGGATCTGTTCCATGTCTCCACCTGTAAGGTAAGTGGAAGGAACGCAGAGTCTCCTTACCTGCTGTTCCCGACTTTCAAATTCTGGAACGCAGAGTCTCCTTACCTGCTGTTCCCGGCTTTCAATTTTTGCCGCCAAGGGGAACGTCGTCCCCCCTGCTGTGACTCGTTGCAATGCGTGTAGCGATATGACACGCATGCATCCTGGCGGGGTTCTTCACGTAGTCACTCACGTGACTCCGAAGTAAAATGACAGGTTAAATTTGAGCCCTTTTAAGACAATTCAATGTTGAAGATAAAACTCGACTCCCATTAGCTGACCTTCAACAGTTTCAACATTACTAAGCATCCATCAATCTTAGGGATACCATTAGCAATTAATTTAGTTGAGCAATCAACATCGGTTGGAAGAGTTGTATGGATCCCAAGCAGTAGCCAACGACTAGTTCATCTTTGGAATCTCATAGTTCAGCTTCAAGTCACCAGCATGATAAAACACTTGCCACACCACAGCAGTTTTGCATTCCTTAACATTTAGGGCAAAGTAAAGTTCAATTGATTGCTGGAATGTTTGTCTAGCCAAAGCAGCACAGTGATGTAGATAGTGGAACTGCTGCCTTGCAGTTCTAGTGACCCGCTCCACTCCTGACAATAGTTGTCATGTGCTGAGAATATCATCACCTCCACATTCTTCTCCAGGCTAACAATTGTATTGGCAAAGTAGATGTGAGTGGTCTCTAGGATACAGATCTGCAAGTCACCACAAGTAGCAAGTAATCGGGCTAATTTCCATTGATAGAATTGAAAAGCAGAATTGTCATATTCACCAAAAAATGCATTATGATTAGTCTGCACTTAACGTGATGCAAGGATTTATGAGGATTATGTTGGAACTGAGTGGTTATACTTGTCAGAAAAGATTAAACAGAATCTAGAAAGGCAAGAGCTGTGTGATAGCATGATCTCTTGAGACTTTGAGGAAAAAATTATCCCAAGAAATTTGAGTGTGAATTAATAGAATACATGAGATGAATGCTGCAGCCGGGTGTTCATGATTGGCGCTTCACTACAAACAACGTTTTGGATGGAAAATATACTGCCAGGCACTCCCTCTGAATTAGCACAATGAGCTCAGGCTGGTAGGGTCGGGAGAGCTGCAGGTTGGGCGAGGAGTTTTGGAAATAGGGAAATTGGTGCAGAGTTGTGATGGAAATTGGGATCAGACCAATTAAAGGAACTCAGGTTGGGGAGGAATGGACCAGCATTATTAAATGGGCGAGGATGGAGGATCAGTCTGGAATTCTTGGAAGGATTGCAGAAAATGAAGGGCACATTATTGGAAGGGTTGAATGGGGACGAGAGGGGAGATTGGTTTGGGTTTGTTGAAAGAAGGGAGAAATAAATTCAGGGTAGCATTGTTTGAGGTTGAATGGGGATTGGAAACAGTATAAAGCCAGTTGAATCCAATGGAAAGGTATTGGAGAGGATTAAAATCAAGGAGGCTTGGCAGAATGAAGGGTGCATAAGAAATTTGTATGGTGATGGGAGGGGTGTGTTCCAAAGACAAAGGTACATAATATATGTATCTAATGGGTGTCTTAAGTCAATGGATATCTATGTAGTGCCCTGAGTGTTCAACAATGTCCTCCATTGATTATCAAGTTTTCTGCAGTTCCAAAAGGAGTGTGGCCTGGTGTGGAAATCATGTTGAAATGCAAGGGTGACTGGTTCAGAAAGTTCTAGCTTCACCACCAGCTCGCCCTAGCACAACACCTAACTGCATTTATGCCAGAAAAATCAACTCAATTTCCAGCTGCAGAATGCTAAAAATGCCCCGTACAATTTAATTTATAGCCATTGATAGAAACAGCAGTCAATTACTATTTTCTGTTTAGAAATTAATTGCCAATAGAATGGAGACCAATATTAAGGAGTAAAAGTATAAAACGATTATTAATAAAACCAAAAGAGAATTCAACAGAAGCTTCCCTCACCAGGGATTACCATGAAGAGAAGTTCAGGTGAGTAAGCTAAGTTGAGATGAGTAAGTGATTAAGTGGAAACAAAATCAATACATGTAGAATGAAGTTATAGGTTGTGCTGATAAGTTGAGATAGACGGATTGGAAAGGGTTTGCATGGATCTTAATTAGTAGTAGGGGCCAGCTGAGTCAAATGAAAAAACAAATGTTGATTCCTCATAGCATAGTGTCCCACACGTGTTGAATCATTAGCTCAAAGGAGAAACCTAGTGCTTACCCAATATAGGAGGTGTGCCATAGTCCAAACCTCCAGCGGTGGTTAATGGATAAAGCTCAGAAGTGAGTGGTGTAATAGCCCACTGAGTCCTCATTCCCTAATTCAGAAATGCTAATGCCATGCCAAACATTGATTAACTCAGCACAGAACAGGAACCCTGTGTGAGATCTTATTGATCCTGATGCTTCAGCTAATCACAAGGTTAACCCACTGAGCTCTTAGGAAACTTCCAAATCTTTTTCAATGATCTCTTTCTTTCCTTTCCTCCTTTTCCTGATCTTCACTTCACTAAGCCATGACATTTAATGAAACATGATTTTCCATTATTATCAACCAGTCTAGTACCTAGTGGAGGAAGGAACTGCAGATGCTGCTTCACACTGAACATAGATACAAAATGCTGGAGTAACTTCACGGGTCAGACAGCATCTCTGAAGAAAGGGAAAAGGTGATGTTTTGGGTCAAGACCCTTCTTCAGACTGCTGAAGTCTAGTAACTAGCCACATTTTCTTCTTTGTCCCTTAGCCTACTGCCCAAAGTATACCATTTATAATCTACATAGACAATGAGTGTACCACTATAAACTGTATTGATAGTGAAACTAGTGAATTCACTGACAGTGTGCAAACCACATATAAACAGTGGCATGCTGCCATATTGAATATGCTCATACAGTGGATAACTTATCACATTAGTTAATATATTATATCCCTTTTTTTCCTTGTTTTTTGAGAAAACTGGCCCAAATACATGCCTGCCCAAAATAAATGTGGTGGCATGAATATTATTCCATGGTTTGTCCAGACAGTCTTGCTGGTTTGGCTAGACGATCTTTACCTCATAGTTGACCTAAAACTGAGCAACAAGGGGTTTTGTGGTTTTTGTATTTTAACTGCAATCCTGAAATCATATTCCTTTTTAACTTTAGAAAAATATTCTAGTTGCTGAAAGTGAAATTGAGTACATTCATTAATAGTCAAATCGTAAAGTAATTCCAATACACTGTCCGTTTTTAGCTAACATTGACTTTTTCCAAAGTAAGGAGGCGTGGGAAGGCTGAGTTGTATTTTACAATATTAGTGGATGTGGTTAAAACTGATTTTTTTTTAAATGTAATTACAAAATCAAATTACCAATGATGAAGTCTCTCTCAAAAGCATCAATACAAATCATTGAAGTAAATTGTCCTGTGACAACAGATAATGGGTAAATTAAACCACTCAGGCATTCATGTAAGTTCTTTCTGACCATAATGAACACCACAAAGTCAACACTATGATCTTCAGCCACTCCAATCCAGTTATCCATTGGGCATCACCTCCTCTCTATCTGCAGATTGAAGGTAAAATCTGCCCAGCATCATTTGCGCATATACTGTGGGGATAGAATTTGTAGTGTCATAGAGCATGGAAACAGGCCCTTCGGTCCAACTTGCTCATGTCGAGCAACATGCCCCATTTATGTGTCCCACCTGCCTGTATTTGGCCCATATCCTTCTAAATCTTTCCTGTACATGTGCCTGTCCAAATGTCAGATAATTAGTATGAAAAGCCATTGCACCAATTGTTTGCGAGGTTATCTAATGGCAAAAAAATATGTTGGTTCATTCTACATTTTGTACCATGGCTGGAAAACAAATGTGCTCCAAATTTGACTCACAGTGGATCACAATCTTGAGAGGGCTAATACAAATGATGGTCTTTCACTTTTCATAGAATCACAGAATCATAGCATCATACAGTGTGGAAACAGGCCCTTCGGTCCCACTTGGCCACACCAGCCAACATGTTCCGTCTACATTTGTCCCACCTGCCTGCGTTTGGCCCATATCCCTCTAAACCTGTTCTACCCATGTACCTGTCTAAATGTTTCTTAAACGTTGCGATAGTACCTGCCTCATCTACCTCCTCTGGCAGCTTCTTCACACCCTTTGTGTGAAAAAGTTGCCCCCTCAGGTTCCTATAAATCTTTCCCCCCTCATCTTAAACATGTGTCCTCTGGTTCTCAATACACCTACTCTGTGCAAGAGAATCTCTGCGTCAACTAGATCTATTTCTCTCATGATTTTATACACATGATTTTGATAGGTATTTGCTTTTAATGCTTTCTGAATTTAGTGGATTAGTTGCAGGTACTCACCATTTACTACTTTAGGCCACGCGCCAACTCTCGGACACCTCCTCCTACTTACCCTTGGACCATGACCCCACTGACGAGCACCAGGCCACCATTTCTAGCACCATCACCACCCATGAGTACTGGGCTGACTGAAATCATATCTGAATAAACCCGAGGATCCATGCAGAGGTAATGCAAATGATTTTCTGCTTCACTGCTTGGTTTGTAATGAGCTAGATATAGCAAATCACGCACCTGTTATAGAACATGCCCAATCCACAACTAGTTGCTACAAGAAACAGCAAGGAACATCGGCTAAACCTGTAGGAAGGAACTGCAGATGCTGGTTTAAACCAAAGATAGTCACAAAAAGCAGGACAGGCAGCATCTCTGGAGAGAAGGAAAGGGTGACATTTCGGGTCAAATCATGTCTCGTCCTGAAACATCACCCATTCATTCGCACCAGGGATGCTGCCTGTCTTGCTGAGTTACTCCAGCTTTTTGTGTCTATCTGCTAAACCTGTCAACATACAACACCCAATGAGCCCCACGTCCAAGAGATAGTCTGATAGTAGAGGGAGCTTCTGATCTCATCCATGTCTTCACAAAACAAAGGATGCCAGTATGGTGGCTTGTAGCCCATTTATTCAAAGCATGGAAAAAGTTAAATCACCATTTTCCCCATATTTCTGCTCGTGCATTGAAGTTCATTGAGGGAAGAATAGGGAGAACAGTTAAACACAGTTGAACTATCCAATAGTGCGCTCTCTGCACTTTTTAAGGCATTCTCAATCCATCATATAAAGTGGCAAGTACAGGAATGTCAGGCAAGCGACCTCAATGTGTTCCTTGTCTGTACCACCAGGGTTTACAATTAATGCAGCCATATTTTTTCAGACTGGTGTCTGGAATATTCTCTCTAAGTACAAAGTTTAGGAAAAAAAGAGCAGCATTTAATTTTTTTATTGCACGTACTTTCCTTTTATTCTTTAAAGCCATAAATAATTCAGGAATTTGATATTGAATAGGAGACTGCATTCCTCCATCATTGCAGCTGTGAAGTGCAACACCAACAAAATATACTTTGACAACTTCAGCGGTACCAGCACAGTGGCGCGGCTGATACAGCTGTTGCCTCACAGCGCCAGAGACCCAGGTTCGATCCTGACCTCAGGTGCTGTTTGTGTGGAGTTTGCAAGTCTTTCTATGACCATGTGAATTTCCTCCGGATGCTCTGGTTTCCTCCCACATCCCAAAGACGTATGGGTTTGTTGGCTAATTGACCTCTGTAAATTGTCCCGAGTGAGTATGGAGTGGATTAGAAAGCGGGATAACATAGAACTAGTGTGAACAGGTGATCCATGGTCAGTGTGGACTCGGTGGGCCGAAGGGCTTGTTTCCATGTTGTTCCTTTCAATGAGAAACTTGTCAAAACTTTTCCAACAGCAGCTCCCAAATATGTGCCTTGTAGCACCTAGAAAGTCCTGGTACATTGCAACAAAAGCATTGACACACCAGCTCCAGCAAAAGTTCTTCCAAGTCACACAATTCTGACTTGGATATACATCACAATTCCTTCATTATCACCACGCAAGAATCATGTAGCCTCCGATCCAACATCTTTGTAGAAGTACCTTCACCATATTACACATCACATTACTATGGTGGCGCAGCGGTAGAGTTGCTACCTTACAGTGCCAGAGGCCCGGGTTCGATCCTCATCACAGGTGCTTCCTGAACGGAGTTGGCACGTTCTCCCCGTGACCACGTGGGTTTTCTCAGGGTGCTCCGGTTTCCTCCCACATTCCAAAGATGTACAGGTTTGTAGGTTAATTGGCTTCAGTAAAGATTGTAAATTGTCCCTAGTGTGTAGGATAGTGATAGCATATGGGGTGATTGCTGGTCGACGCGGACTTGGTGGGACAAAGGGCCTGTTTCCGCACTGTATCTCTAAACTGTAACTAAACTATAATAAAATAGCTGGGGGTATTCAAGAATGCTGCCCGTCATCATTTTCTCAAGGGCAATTAAAGATGAGCATTAAATGCTGACCTTGGAATAAATAAAATAAAATGACAGGCAATTCTAGGTTTTGCTGGATAATGCCACTTATCTCCTTCTTCCCTAATGGATACTGCTTTGTTTCCACATGGCATCCCTTCAGTTTTCAAGAATCTGACCAGCAACCACTGATTCCTTTCATACTCGAGTGACTTTTAGGTGAGTCAAACCCCTGAGGGCTGAATGTAAACTAACTCCTGTCCTCACTTCAGACAATGGTTGTTTCAGTTAATCATGACAGAGAGATCGTAATTAAATATCGTGCTTTTTATTATAGAAAATACAGTGGGTGCAGGAGTAGGTTATTCGGCCCTTCGAGTCAGCACCGCCATTCAATATGATCATGGCTGATCATCCAAAATCAGTACCCCATTCCTGCTTTATCCCCATATCCCTTGATTAGCCTTAAGAGCTAAATCTAACTCTCTCTTGAAAACATCCAGTGAATTGGCCTTCACTGCTTTTTGTGGCTGAGAATTCCACAGATTCACAACTCTCTGGGTGAAAACGTTTTTCCTCATCTCAGTCCTAAATGACCTACCCTTATTCTTAAACTTCTGAACTTCTGAACTCCCCCATTATATTCATTCAATTCAAAACGTCCTTTAAAATTTATGCAGAAGTCTGGTCAAGGGTCCCGATCTGAAACGTTGCCTGTCCATTCCCCCCACAAATGCCGCCTGACCTGCTGCGTTGTTCCAGCACTTTGTGTTTTGCTCCTTTATAAATGGACTACAGATCCATCCCGATGTGGGAGCACAGATTGAACTTGAAAATACATCTTTAAGTCAACCAAGTTTGGATCTTGGATTTCCTGACTGAAAGACCACAGGTGGTGAGGATGGGAAGGAGGGTGTCTGCAGAGCTCACCGTCAGCACAGGATCACCACAAGGCTGCTGTCTCAGTCCCAAACTTTTCACCCTGTACACACACGACTGTGTCTCCACCCAGGAAAATACCATCATTATTAAGTATGCGGATGATACCACCATCCTGGGCCTCATCAAGGGGGGGGACGAGTCGGGCTACAGGAGTCTGGTGAACGACATTTTTGCCTATGGTGAGGTGAACGACCTAAGCCTCAACACAGACAAGACAAGAGAAATAATAATGGACTTCAGAAAAAATCCACCCCCCCTGCAGCCCCTTATCATCAAGGGGACTGTGGTGGAGAGAGCTGACAGTTACAGATACCTGGGATTACAAGTAACATCAGATCTGAACTGGACTTTGAACACTGCTGCCACAGTGAAAAAAGCCCAGCAGAGACTGTACTTCATCAGGTTGCCCTGAAAAGCTGGTCTGCACTGTCGCCCTCTCACCCAGGTCTACAAAGGACTGATAGAGAGCATCCTCACCACAGGCATCACGGTGTGGTATGGAAACACCACACAGACAGAGAGGAAGGCTCTGCAAAGAGTCATAAAGACTGCAGAGAGGATTATCAGAACGGAACTCCCCTCCATGGACACAATCTACACACAGCGCTGTCAAAAAAGAGCAGAGAGAATCATCAGAGACACACTACATCCAGCTCACTCCCTGCTCAAACACAAAAACTGCACATACAACCTCAGGCACAGACGAGCGGACAGCATCGCCACAAACAGAACACGCTTTTTTAAGAGCTTCTTCCCTGCCACAGTGAGACTCTTGGCCAAAACAAAATGAACTGATGTCCTGATATAGGGTTTGTGCAAGTTACAATGCTCTCACTTTCCCCTTTATATAGGGTTTTAGGCACTTTCTTTTTTTTATTTCTAGAGAAGTATATGTTTTTATAGATTATGTGTCTTCTGTGTGTCTTTTTAATTTTTAATTTGACTTGACTTGACTCTCTGAACAACCGCACAAGAGTTCCTATGTGTGTAAGCACAAATGGCAAATAAAGTTTTTGACCTTTGACCTTTGACCAACACTTTTAAATATACACACCTACATTTATGTCTCTATTAAATGATACCAAGAGATCAATCTGCCCTTTGTGTGCATATCACTACTGCTGTGCATTTCATGAAGATGCCCAAGTACAGTATGGTACCGTGCCAGAATGTGGATCACCACTTACTCCACATAATGAACTGCTTCCAGAGGGTGGTCACCAACAAATCAATTCCTGCCTCAGTAATGCCAGGCAGCACAGTGGAGTAGCCGGTGGAGCTGCATTCTCACAATGCTGGAGACCTGGGTTTGATCCTGACCTCGGGTGCCGCATTAGTGTAAAGAATAGTTCAAAAATTCTTCCCACATTCTCAGTGTTATTTTCGGTAGTGTTCATAAACTATCCTTATACCAAGCACCCTTGCCACTCATGTGACCCTCCTGGGGGTGATATCCCTTCCCTTGTTTGAGGGGCGTCTCCACCAGAACCTGGCCCCCAATGTCCCTCCACGGAAGGATCCTCGACTGTGGTCCTCCCCCATAGTGCTTTTTACTTAAGACCAAAGAAAAGTTCAGTCTGAAGAAGGGTCTCGACCCGAAATGTCACCCATTCCTTCTCTCCAGAGATGCTGCCTGTCTAGCTGAGTTACTCTAGCATTTTTTGTCTATCTTACTTAAGACAATGATCTCTTTAAACATTTCTGTCCCCCGATTCTAACAGAAATTTTGAAGATACTTATATTGCAAAGTTATGTTGTGAAGATGATTCTAAACATCATAGCACATCTGTGCTCAAACCACAGGCGGTCAAATCTTAAACTTGCCACAATTGGCAAAAGAGGCATCCAGGGTTGTACTTACAAATCCTGCTTTATAAACTGCGCCTGCATGTGTGTAATCAACCACTGACGGATTGAAATGCGTGGATTTACTCACTATTCACCTATATTTAACAAATGATAGAAATGAACATATAGATTTTACATCTCTTTGAAATGTGATATGCTAATTGATCGAAACGAGAGGTCTGTACACCCGTCTCCTTTTGTTTTGGGTAGCTCTCGTATTTTTTGACACCCCATATGTAGCGCTGCTGCTTATCACATCTTTGCTACTTGTTTAACAGACCAAATGGCCAGGCCAGATGACTAACACTATCAGAATCCAGCAGGTGGTTCCCAATGGAAGAGCTGTTTGCACCTTCTTTCTAATCCAACTCGCGAATAGTTACCAGCTCTTCAGCTTTGATGTTTGTTTTGCAGTGTCTGGTTTTGTTTATTTGCAAGGTTTGCAATTAGTGTCACTCCTAGTATGAAGTAATTCATTGAGGATCAGCAGATTGGGCTAAATTAAGGTGAAGGGAATGGGAGGGAGCACACCATCTGATTCCACACTTAATCATTAGGATGTGGTGCAGACTAAAGGAATGTAGAATTTACAGCGACTGACAATCACTCCTAACAGGAAGTGGAGAGACTAAGCAACTTAACCCTGTCTTGCAGACAATGTCTACACACTGCAATGTCTTCAGTTCACACAAAACCCTGTTAACGTTGGTAACTTGTTTGTTTAAGCATGATATTTAGAATTTGCAGCACATAATCCGGAAGATGCAGCATCATTTAATTCCAAAAAGGAAGAAAGATTCTAAGGGGAGTAGGAGGCAACTGTGGCTGACAAGAGAAGTTAGGGGTAGAATAACACTAAGAGAAAAGATGTATAACACAGCAAAGAGTAGCCGGAAACCAGAGGATTGGGAAACTTTCATGGGACAACAGAAGGAAACAAAACGGGCAATACGGGCTGAAAAGATGAAGTACGAGGGGAAGCTGGCCAGGAATATAAAGAAGAACAGTAAAAGCTTAGGGAAAAGGTTAAGGGAAAAAGATGCCAGATGCAGTATAATATAGATAAATGTGAGGTTATCCACTTTGGCGGCAAAAACAAGGGGGCAGATCATTATTTCAATGGGGTTAGGTTAGGTAAGGGGGAGGTGCAGCAAGACATGGGTGTCCTTGTACACTAGTCACTGAAAGTTGGCGTGCAGGTACAGCAGGCAGTGAAGAAAGCTAATGGAATGTTGGCCTTCATAACAAGAGGATTTCAGTATAGGAGTAAAGAGGTTCTTCTGCAGTTGTATAGGGCTCTGGTAAGACCACATCTGGAGTATTGTGTACAGTTTTGGTCTCCTAATTTGAGGAAGGACATCCTTGTAATTGAGGCAGTGCAGCGTAGGTTCACGAGATTGATCCCTGGAATGGCAGGACTGTGATATGAGGAAAGATTGAAAAAACTAGGCTTGTATTCACTGGAGTTTAGAATGAGGGGAGATCTTATAGAAACATATAAAATTATAAAAGGACTGGATAAGCTAGATGCAGGAAAAATGTTCCCAATGTTGGGCGAGTCCAGAACCAGGGGCCATAGTCTTAGAATAAAGGGGAGGCCATTTAAGACTGAGGTGAGAAAAACTTTTTCAATCAGAGAGTTGTGAATTTGTGGAATTCCTTGCCACAGATGGCAGTGGAGGCCAAATCACTGGATGGATTCAAGAGAGAGTTAGATAGAGCTCTAAGGGCTAGTGGAGTCAAGGGATATGGGGAGAAGGCAGTCACGTGTTATTGATTGGGGATGATCAGCCATGATCACAATGAATGGCGGTGCTGGTTCGAAGGGCCGATTGGCCTCCTCCTGCACCTATTTTCTATGTTCTATGTTCCTATGCCTACTTCACAGATGCCCAACTGCATCAAATGCATGTCTGCCTGAGTCCATTTGAAATCCTTTCTATGAGAGGGAGAAGCAACTCCTTTGGCAATATGCCTTTCTCGACTGCATCACCAGGGCAGCACAGTGGCGTAGCAGTAGATTTACTGTCTTACAGTGCCAGATGCACTAGTTCGATCCTGACTACGGGAACTATCTATATGGTGTTTGTATGTTATCCCTGTGACCTGCATGGGTTTTCTCTGGGAGCTCCGGTTCCCTCCCACACTCCAAAGACATACAGGTTTGTAAGCTAATTGGTAAAGTTGTAAATTGTCCCTAGTGTGTGTAGGATAGTGGTATTATATGGGGGTCGCTGGTCGGTGTGGACTTGGTGGGTAGAAAGCCCTGTTTCCGTACTGTATCTCTAAACTAAACTAAACATAGTGCATTTGACGCTTTCTCACAGACCTGAAATCTAACAATGGCCTCAAAGTTGCAGGTTTTGCAGATCAAAGGAAATAAAGGAACTACGTCGTGCTTCAAGTATAGTTTGGGTTCCTCAACCCTAAACATCCATTAATCCAAATTTACTCCCAGTACTCTGAGCCTACAATATAACTATCTCTAATTTGTCACCTAATGGAAACACATCTCTTCAATGGATTATAGAAACAAGAAATTGCAGATTATGGTTTACAAGAAAAAGCACAAAGTGCTGGAGTAACTCAGCAGGTCATACAGCAGTTGTGGAGAACATGGATAAGTGACGTTTCAGAGTCAGAAGAAGGGCTCTGACCCGAAAGACACCTATCCATGTCCTCCAGAGATGCTGCCCTACCTGCTGAGTTACTCCAGCATTTGTTTAATGAGTAAATGTAAATTGTTGGTGGTCATAGCTTAATCATCAATACATTATTTATGCTTTGAAGATTGGCTCTATGAATGTTCTTAATGTTGATGTATTTCAGTACTAATGTAATACCAATGTCAGTTTACAGCAGCAGTATTTTTCAGGTTCAAATTTTCACCTTGTTCTAATGTAAAGATTATTTCAAGGTAAAAGTAGGAACCATGATAATATGTATACATATTTTCACACACATTTTCACGCATAATCACACACATCCATACACATGCACACTCCAAACTCACTCTTAAAATATTTTGTGTCTTTTAGTTCTACTTCCCAATCTTCCCACCCTCACCCCCTTCCACACGTATATACACACACACACACACACACGCTTACGCAATCACACACATACTCGCGCACACACGCGTGCACACACACATGTACACATACACTCACACACACACTCCAAACTCACTTTTAAAATATTTTGTCTCTTTTAGCTCTATTTCCCAATCTTCCCACCCTCACACCCTTCCGCACACATACACGCACGCACGCACACATTAATGTAAGCACACATACTCATGCACACATATACGCACACACCACACACGCACCACACACACATACATATGCATGTTTACACACATTCACACGCACACACGCCCAGGTTTCCTGCTTGCGTGCTCTATCAGTGTGCTTTATCAGTGTGCTGGATCAGTGTGCCTGTGTACTTGATCAGTGCTCAAAGTGTGCGTAAGTCTGCCGGTGTTGGCCAGTTGTGGATCTGTCTCACAGACATCCAACTGTTCACGGCCTGGAGCCTTTGATAGGTCTTTGAAAGATGACCTATTAGCGCAGGAAATCAGTGCCCTAATTACACTTTCTCCTCGTGACTGCATGGATATTTTAACATGCAGCCCTGCCTGAGGGTACCATTGGTAGGTTATTAGGCAGACAGTGTGGGATTTGCCATTCCAATCCCATGTTACAATGATTACACTTCATCCTTCATTTTCATACCCAATTGACCTGGTGATAAATAACAAGGAAAACGCTGTCTACGTTTCCCACAGATGCTATCTGATTTGTTGTGTGCTCAGGTTTGTTCCACTGCACTTGGGTTTGTGAAGAATGGAATCACTTGTGTTATTCATTCCATATTTTGTTGGACTTTAAGTAAGTATGATGAGAAGCACCAGTTTGCGTGTGTTTGATTAGGCAATCGCTCCTCTGCTTACAATTTGCTTTAAACCTCTTGACAAATTCAATGCGGCAAACTTGGAGGACGAGGGGTACAAAATCATGAGAGGAATAGATTGGGTAAATGCACAGTCTCTTGCCCAGAGCAGGGGAATGGAGAACCAGAGGTCATAGGTTTAAGGTGAGGGGGGAAAGATTTAATAGGAACCTAATGGATAGTAACTTTTTTACCCAAAGGGTGGTGGGTGCATGGAACGAGCTGCTGGAAGAGGTAGTTGAGGCAGGAACTATCGCAACATTTAAGAAACATTTAGACAGGTACATGGATAGGATTGGTTTAGAGGGATATGGGCCCAAACCAGGCAAGTGGGACGTGTAGATTGGACATCTTGGTCGGCATGGGCAAGTTGGGCCTAACATAGAAACATAGAAAGATAGAAAATAGGTGCAGGAGTAGGCCATTCGGCCCTTCGAGCCTGCACCGCCATTCAATATGATCATGGCTGATCATCCAACTCAGTATCCTGTACCTGCTTTCTCTCCATGCCCCCGATCCCTTTAGCCACAAGGGCCACATCTAACTCCCTCTTAAATATAGCCAATGAACTGGCCTCAACTACATTCTGTGGCAGAGAATTCCAGAGATTCACCACTCTCTGTGTAAAAAATGTTTTTCTCATCTCAGTCCTAAAAGATTTCCCCTTTATCCTTAAACTGTGACCCCTTGTTCTGTACTTCCCCAACATCGGGAACAATCTTCCTGCATCTAGCCTGTCCAACCCCTTAAGAATTTTGTAAGTTTCTATAAGATCCCCCCTCAATCTTCTAAATTCTAGCGAGTACAAGCCGAGTCTATCCAGTCTTTCTTCATATGAAAGTCCTGACATCCCAGGAATCAGTCTGGTGAACCTTCTCTGTACTCTGTAAGGGCCTGCTTCCATGCTGTATGACTCTAAAAGAAAATACGTGTTCTTACAAATGCTGACATATTATCAAAATCACCTATCTTCTTCGATAGAAGTTAATGATTGAAGATGATTTGCCTCTGCACCAGTATCGTAGGTTCTGGGGAGACTGACAAAGCCAACATAGGATTTTGTAGACATGGCCACGCAGTGAAGATCATGGCCATTGTGCATTTAGATGGATGGAGTGATGTGAGGGACTGCCCTGAGAGGAGATTGTGCTCTAATGGTGACTTCCTTGTTAAAGACATCAGGGAAACTCTTCTGTAGTTACCACAATTGAATTTGTGTTCTTTTGATTTCGATTATACTACACAGGAGATCTGTGCACTCTTTCCACTCACAGTTACTGCATAGTTCAGTTTCATTGACAATAATAAATTAATACTGAGGTCCCCACGTAAGTGCTGCACCAGAAGTCCAAATTCGGAGTCCTGCCATCATGGTTTTAGATTCCTCTGTTGGCTGGGAGTTCGATGAAGTGATGACTTTTCTCCTTCCTCTTTGGTACACCTTTGGGACTGAGGATGACACTTTATGGTTCTGAGGTGACTGGTAAGGCCAATCTGGAAACTCCAGACTGTGTGACAGGTAGGACAACCCGACAGGGTGGTTGAGAGGAAAGCTGAGGATGTCATTGGTGTAAATAGAATTTGTTTGTTCAATAAGGTTGGAATTTGCACTGAGAGCTGAAGTATGTTACGAGTGGCTAAGAGATCCATTGATATGTGTTTGAATCACACCATTCCAGTTGAGAACCTAAATTAAAGTAATTCTATGAAGCTGAGTTTAAAATAAAAGCTAATGTCCATAATTGTAGATTATTGTAAAAATCCATTCAGTCAACTATTAAGAGAAATAAATCAAATGTCATTGTATGTTCCAGCCTATATGTGGCTCCAGTCCAACCAGTGATTGACCTATCCAGTGTCAGGGGCTGATTAAGGATGGTGATTAAACTGCAGCAAAGTCCATATTCTGTCAACAAAACGTAATCCGGTGGCCAGGGAAAATAATGGGGTCAATGCAAATCGGTCTGGGTTTTGCAGAATTGAATGGCAGAAGAAGATTATGGCTCCTTTAAGAATGGCTGCTCGAAAAATGTACTGACAGTACTTTAGAGGGTCAAGGATCGGAGGAGAGATAGTTGGCTACCATCAATGTGCATGTGATAATTAATCACATATGACGTCAAGGTGCAATCTTTTCATTTACTTAAATTTACTTTAGAGATACAGCATGGAAACAGGCCATTCGGCCCACCGAGTCCACGCCGACCAGCAATTTGGATGATTTGCTATTTTTACCAAAGCTAATTAACCTACAAACATGTACGCCTTTGGAATGTGGGAATTAAGTAGAGCACCCGGAGAAAACCCACGCGGTCACAGGGAGAAAGTATACATTCCATACAGACAGCGCCCGTAGTCAGGATCGAACCCGGGTCTCTGGTGCTGTAAGGCAGCAGCAACTCTACCCATGCGACACTGTGCTGCCCCACGAAGAAGAAAAATCAGTCCTATGAGTTCTCTGGAGGTGATGGTAAAGGGTATGGAGGAGAAAACACTGTTAAGAAATGTCTGAGAATGCTTGTCAGAGTGTTATCATAATCAACTGACCAAAGTCCCACTGAGATGAACAGCAGAGAAAAGATATCAGTGGAAGATAGTGTGCTCAAGGCTGCTGTGAGGTTGGCAAGGGTTAATCTACCATTATATCATTTGCTTGCAGGGGGAAGGGTAGAAAACATACCGAATGGATTTGAGCAGAAATCCATGGAAGAGGTGAACACCATTTGAAGATGCCACAACAGAGAGCAAACTTGGAATTGGACAAAAACATAATAAGGATTAAAAAGTTAAGGATTGATTACGTGAGGAGATTGAATGAACAGTGATTTAGAAAGTTAGGAGGGACAGCAATTTATAACATTGGCTAAAGTAGATTCAATTATTTCCTTCGGATTCTGTAAACTCACTTAAAAAATCTAAAGAGTATTAAAGTACAATCCTTAATACAAATCTAGAATGCTTAGGCACAATTTATAAACAGCCAAGTGAATGTGGACAGAAGTATCAATGGGTTTTAATCAGCTGGGATCACGCAGTTAGTCTGCACTAATATTGGTTAGCTTCCTATCTGTCTAGGTATACTGGCATTAGATCATTGGTTTGCATAGTTATCTGAAGATGCATGACAGCTCAGTCCCTTCACCTTACTCTAGTGCATGTGGTTGGTCAGCCATCTTAAGTGCCCTGGAGTATTTCAGATCTATTTAGCATCAGGAATGAGTATACGGCATGTCATTTTATCTCCAATACTTGCATGCTGAAGCTGTATTTCGTAAGTTGTTTGTGAAGGAGCATCACAATGATTTCCAATGTGAAAGTTTACACAAAACGAATAAAGGTTAGCCAAATTTCAATGACAACAGTTTACTTAAGTGCAGGGGTTACGCCCGTTCTATTTCACTCAATTATATCAACAATAGCATTACTGTGGATGCTGAACCAGATTTTTATTTAACATGGTTTGAAAAATTGGAGCCATTTCACACAGTTATTTCCACAAAATTGTCTGCGAAAGTGCAGAATAGAAATACAAGGACTAGATTTTACTTAGTGACAATCAGTCTGCTAAGCTGCCCTTATTCCCCATTAGTAGAATACCTCCGCTGAGAACCAGCTTGATCTTTCCTTTGCCCTCTCATTACATAGTTGTGGCAGACACCCGGCCTATCATTAACAACCTTGGTAAGTCATTTGTTTCTGGGGAAGAGAAATCACAGTGCTAATGCAACAGCTAAATCAGCTAAAACAGTCTCTCTGTTACTGGCGGTACCTGGAATGCTCTTATTCAAGGAATTCAATGATTCAATTTTATCTTAGTATCCTTAAATTGAATAAATACTAATCTCAGGTGTGTATGAAGGAATGCAGATACTAGTTTAAACCAAAGATAGACCCACAATGCTGGAGTAACTCAACGAGATGGGCAGCATCTCTGGAGTGAAGGAATGGGTAACATTTCGGGTCGACCTATCTCGACCCGAAACGCTACCCATTCCTTCTCTCCAGAGATGATGCCTGTCCTGCCGAGTTACTCCAGCATATCGGGTCTATTTTAGATTAATCTCTGGGTAGTTGAGTTTCATAAGATTTTTACACAGAGATTACATTTTGTCAATTTGAAACAATCAGGCATTGAATCACACAATGAGAGTTTAAAATAAATAATCAGGTTGATTAGAGAAGAACTGAAGGTTGACTGAAATATTTTAGTCCAGAACATAGACCAGTATTGCGCAGGAACAGGTCTTTCTGCCAACAATGTCCATGACGAGCATGATGGCAAATTCAACTAATCTCTTCTGCCTGCACGTGATCCACATCCTTCCATTCCCTGTATATCCACGTGTCTATCTGAAAATCACATAAAAGCCATAATCATACCTGCCTCCAGACCACTTTTGGCAGTGCATTCCAGGCATCTACCTCTCTCTGGGTAAAAATACTGTCCTGCATATCATTTGACTTTTGTCCCTCTCACCCTAAACCTATACCCTCTAGTTCTCCAGTTCTTCATGAATTGGCAGACAATGAAGAAAACTAATGGCATTGGCCTTCATAACAAGAGGAATTGAGTATAGGAGCAAAGAGGTCATTCTGCAGTTGCACAGGGCCCTAGTGAGACCACACCTGGAGTATTGTGTGCAGTTTTGGTCTCCAAATTTGAGGAAGGACATTCTTGCCATTGAGGGAGTGCAGATTAGGTTCACAAGATTAATTCTCGGGATGGAGGGACTGTCATATGTTAATAGAATGGGGCAGCTGGGCTTGTATACGCTGGAAATTAGAAGGATGAGAGGCTATCTTATTGAAACATATAAGATTATAAAGGGATTGGACTAGAAGCAGGAAACATGTTCCCGATGTTAAGGGAATCCAGAATCAGGGGCCACAGTTTAAGAATTGGGAGTAGGCCATTTAGAACGGAGACGAGGAAAAACTTTTTCACCCAGAGAGTTGTGAATCAGAAAGCAGTGGAGGCAGTGGAGGCCAATTCTCTGGATGCTTTCAAGAGAGAGTTAGATAAAGCTCTTAAAGATAGCGGAGTCAGGTGATATGGCAAGACGGCAGTAATGATGTACTGACTGTGGATGATCAGCCATGATCACAGTGAATGGCGGTGCCGGCTCGAAGGGCCGAATCCTACTCCTGCCTCTAATGTCTATGGTTATTGTCTATTGTCTATTGCCTACTCCTGCACCTTTAATTCTATGTTTTTATCAGCAGAGAAGGTTATTGGCTGCAACCTTCCCTCCATTGATGTACTGTACACTGCAAGGGCCAGGAAGCGAGCGGGCAAGATCATCTCTGACCCCTCTCACCCTGGCCACAAACTCTTAGAATCACTTCCCTCTGGAAGGCGACTCCGGACTGTCAAAGCTGCCACAGCCAGACATAAAAATAGTTTTTATCCACGAGTAGTTGTTCTACTCAACAGCCAAAAATCTGTAGCCTCCCTTTGATCTGGTAAAACATGCTTGATCAATGGTGTTTTATCATTAATGTTTTATTATTATTAATGTTTAGTGTTTTCTGAGTCGTTCGTAACTGTCACTGTATGTCATATTGTTACTTGTGGGCGGAGCACCAAGGCAAATTCCTGGTATGTGAATACTTGGTCAATAAACGTACTTACAGTACTTACTAACTTACTTATTCCGATCTATTCCTCTCATGATTTCGTACTCCTCTATAAGATCACCCCTTATCCACCTTTGCAGCAAGGAAAAGAGTCCCAGCCAACTAAACCTCTCCCTGTACCTCAGACCCTCTAGACCTGGCAACATCCTCGTAAATCTTCTCTGGACCCTTTCCAGCATGACAACATCTTTCCTATAACACGGTGCCCAGAACTGAACATAATATTCTAAATGCGGTCTCACCAGCGTCTTATACAACACCAAGATGGCGGCGCTGCCTTAGCAGCTGCGGCTCGCCTGCAGTCCGTCTTTTTTTTTTTCTTTTTTGTGTTTTTCTTTTGTCCTGTTTGAGTTCATTTTTGGTTTATTGTGTATGTGTGTGGGTGGGGGGGAGTAAACATGGTTTTGGTCTCTTATTTCGGGGGGATGCGACTTCTCTTGTCGTATCCCCCGTCTCCGTCTCCGCCTGCGCCGAGGCCTAATAGTGGAGCTGGTGGCCTCGGAGCTGCGGCAGTGGCGACCCGACCCCGGGGCGGGCAGCGACTGCGGCAGCTGCCACCAGACCTCAGAGCAGGCAGCGACTGCGGCAGCAGCCACCAGACCTCGGAGCGGGCAGCGGCAGCGGCAGCAGCGATCCGACCTCGGAGGACCGGCCGCGGGCCCGGTGGACGACATCGTCGGGAGCTCGCAGGTTGGTGACCTGTTCTGCGGAGCTCCCGCGACAACAGCTGCGTCCTCTGGACTGGAGGGCCGCAGCTTCGGCGGCTTCGACCACCCCGGGCCGCGGAGCTGAACTGGCCCGTTCGCGGAGCTTGGATTCAGCCGCGGGACTGACATTACTTACCATCGCCCGGCGGGGTCACAACATCGGAAGCCTGGATCGCCTCGGCGCAGAGGGAGAATAAGAAGGAAAGAGACAAAAACTTAAGACTTTTGCCTTCCATCACAGTGAGGAGTATTCAACTCACTGTGGTGGATGTTAATTTGTGTTTTTTGTGTGTGTTTTTGTCATTTTTTACTATATGTAGGACTGCAAGGCAACAAAATTTCGTTCAGACTGCAAGGTCTGAATGACAATAAAGGCTACTTTACTTTACTTTACACTTTACATGACCTCCCAACTTCTATACTCAAATGGTTAATGGTTATTGCTTTGATTTGACCGTTCACTGCTTATTACTTTAACAGACGGTTCATCAATTATTTTGAAGAACCTACAACTACTTTTAATTTCTATTTCAAGTATATACAACACAGCTATGAGAATCTATTTTGCTTCAAAATATCGGAAAGTAAAAACAGCAGTCACAAGGATATTTTGTTTTCTGGGGGAATACTTCCAGATCTTTGTCACTCAGCCCTCTTCAGTAAATATCTAAGACTCACCATTTTTGAAAATGCCCTTCCAACTGATGATGTGTTGTTGCATTAGTAATTCTGATCAGAATGATCGGTTTAGATATTTTGTGTATGTGCTTGTGATGCAGCTCATGATGCAAACTTACCATCTACCATCCACGGGATTATAACTGAATGCCTTCAGAGTCAAGTGTCAAGTGTCAAGAGTGAAAAGTATTTAATTGTCATATGTATGAACAACAGACAAATGAAATTCTTACTCTGTCAGAATCCCAACTAAATGGTGTACATCAAGATTTTTCTACAATAAATGTGCTAAATTAATGCTGATTGAGCCACCTAATTTGTGACCCTGCCCATGTGTGCTCGTGATGCACTCCTAATTTTCACACATCATAAGAACAGTTATTCAAGGGGTACATTTTTATTTTTGTATGGTCCACAGCGACTGTGATAGCGACTGTGACTGTAACATTAATAGGAAGATTAAACGAGAATTTACCGTTTGAAGTTGATCTTTATTTTATGAGAAGTTGAAGTGAGGGATTACGTGAAGAGCCCGCCAGCCCGCATGCACATCAAACTTTAGAGCAGCTGTATGAAACCACAGAATAGTTGCTGACCGAAGCTATGGGAAGATTAACGACCTTAGAACTACCGAATGATCTTTATGAGAAGTAGGGTTGGGATTGGAGGGCACGTAATCCCTCACTTCAACTTCTCATGAAATAAAGATCAAACTTCAAATGGTACGTTCTCGTTTAATCTTCCTATTTTATATCGAAGTCACGTGTGTGACTACATGAAGACTTCAAAGCTCTGTGGTTTCATGCAGTGAACCAGTTTCCAGACATGGCTGAAGAAACATACTTCATTGAAACATTATGTTAACTTAAACATGTCCATGCTTTTAATGGAAATAATAATGGTCCCTTCACATCAGGGATAAACAGTTGATTTAATTAACAGAACTTAAAATTTTGCTAGCAAATAAACCAGGTCTGGTAATTGGTTTATTATAAAATGTTTGAAAAGTTCGCTCATTCGCCCATCCCGCTGTCGCTAGGATGTGGTCCAGCGGAACTTCCATATTTCTTGCTGCCGACGTGGCTGCAGCCCAGGTAGAGTGAGATTTAAATGCATCAGTGTCCACTCCTGCGAATGCTAATAAACGTCTCAACCATCTAGAAAGGGTCTGCACCTATACCCTTCTGTGTGTTTTTTTATGACTGACGAAGACAGCCAGTTCGCTGCCTCGAAGGTCCATTGTAACCTTTATATATTCTTTAATATGTGAAAAGAAAGAGATATGTGAAAAGAAAGAGATTAGTTAAAACAAATGTAGGTCCCTTGCAGTCAGAAACGGGTGAGTTGATCATGGGGAACAAGGATATGGCGGACCAATTGAATAACTACTTTGGTTCCGTCTTCACTAAGGAAGACATAAATAATCTGCCGGAAATAGCAGGGGACCGCGGGTCAAAGGAGTTGGAGGAATTGAGTGAAATCCAGGTTAGCCGGGAAGTGGTGTTGGGTAAATTAAATGGATTAAAGGCCGATAAATCCCCAGGGCCAGATAGGCTGCATCCCAGAGTACTTAAGGAAGTAGCTCCAGAAATAGTGGATGCATTAGTAATAATCTTTCAAAACTCTTTAGATTCTGGAGTAGTTCCTGAGGATTGGCGGGTAGCAAACGTAACCCCACTTTTTAAGAAGGGAGGGAGAGAGAAAACGGGGAATTACAGACCAGTTAGTCTAACATCGGTAGTGGGGAAACTGCTAGAGTCAGTTATTAAAGATGGGATAGCAGCACATTTGGAAAGTGGTGAAATCATTGGACAAAGTCAGCATGGATTTACAAAAGGTAAATCATGTCTGACGAATCTTATAGAATTTTTCGAGGATGTAACTAGTAGCGTGGATAGGGGAGAACCAGTGGATGTGGTGTATCTGGACTTCCAGAAGGCTTTCGACAAGGTCCCACATAAGAGATTAGTATACAAACTTAAAGCACACGGCATTGGGGGTTCAGTATTGATGTGGATAGAGAACTGGCTGGCAAACAGGAAGCAAAGAGTAGGAGTAAACGGGTCCTTTTCACAATGGCAGGCAGTGACTAGTGGGGTACCGCAAGGCTCAGTGCTGGGAACCCATCTATTTACAATGTATATTAATGATCTGGATGAGGGAATTGAAGGCAATATCTCCAAGTTTGCGGATGACACTAAGCTGGGGGGCAGTGTTAGCTGTGAGGAGGATGCTAGGAGACTGCAAGGTGACTTGGATAGGCTGGGTGAGTGGGCAAATGTTTGGCAGATGCAGTATAATGTGGATAAATGTGAGGTTATCCATTTTGGTGGCAAAAACATGAAAGCAGACTATTATCTAAATGGTGGCCGACTAGGAAAAGGGGAGATGCAGCGAGACCTGGGTGTCATGGTACACCAGTCATTGAAAGTGGGCATGCAGGTGCAGCAGGCAGTGAAGAAAGCGAATGGTATGTTAGCTTTCATAGCAAAAGGATTTGAGTATAGGAGCAGGGAGGTTCTACTGCAGTTGTACAGGGTCTTGGTGAGACCACACCTGGAGTATTGCGTACAGTTTTGGTCTCCAAATCTGAGGAAGGACATTATTGCCATAGAGGGAGTGCAGAGAAGATTCACCAGACTGATTCCTGGGATGTCAGGACTGTCTTATGAAGAAAGACTGGATAGACTTGGTTTATACTCTCTAGAATTTAGGAGATTGAGAGGGGATCTTATAGAAACTTACAAAATTCTTAAGGGGTTGGACAGGCTAGATGCAGGAAGATTGCTCCCGATGTTGGGGAAGTCCAGGACAAGGGGTCACAGCTTAAGGATAAGGGGGAAATCCTTTAAAACCGAGATGAGAAGAACTTTTTTCACACAGAGAGTGGTGAATCTCTGGAACTCCCTGCCACAGAGGGTAGTCGAGGCCAGTTCATTGGCTATATTTAAGAGGGAGTTAGATGTGGCCCTTGTGGCTAAGGGGATCAGAGGGTATGGAGAGAAGGCAGGTACGGGATACTGAGTTGGATGATCAGCCATGATCATATTGAATGGCGGTGCAGGCTCGAAGGGCCGAATGGCCTACTCCTGCACCTAATTTCTATGTTTCTATGTTTCTATGTTAATATATATAATGACACATAACCTGCGATCTGGTGGATATGCCAAGAGCACCAACTTAAATCCTAGTGCACCTGATCTACTTTGCTTAATTAGCTCATCTATATAAAAGGTTACCCTATTATTGGATTAACTGCCTTATCCAGCCTTAATTTCTGTAACGACTGGACTCGTTGCGCTGAAACGAGTGCCATGAGCATGACTAATTTATAGGTGAGCTGGACCAAAGATAAAGATACAGCTGGTGCCCAACTGCGAAGCAGCGTTAATACTACATTAATGTCCCATACCTCCCTATATCTGGGCCTAGGAGGGTTTTTATTAAAAAATACCCCATAAATTTGGATACCAACGGGTGAGAGCCGACAGAATGGTTTCCAGATCCCAGGAGCAAATATGATGACAAAGCACTACGAGCAGTGTTAATAGAGCTATAACTCAATTTTTTGTCAAAATATAAGGTTGAAAGGAATTCCAACACATCGGCTATATCTGCCGTAACGTAACTTATATGCGTATTGACACAAAAGTCTTCCCGTTGTTTAATGTATGAAATGTACTGCTTCTTAGTGCCGTTCCGCCAAGCTGCAGTGATTACGTCCACCGTCCAGTCGGATAATCCGAGCCCCAGGAAAGGTCTTCTCAGATTCTGAAAATTAACAGGTTGATTCTGTCATGTAGCAGATGAGGTTCCCGGGAGACGGGATGAATAAGCAAATATTTATTTTTGCTTAAACTTACCTGAGAGGTTTTTAAACTTACCGCTGGAGGAACCGACGTTCCCCCCAGCCTGTCCGTGCGCCATGCGTTTGACGTATTGACGCGCATGCGGGCTGGCGGGCTCCTCGCATAGTCACTCATGTGACTTTGATATAAAATATCCAGGTGAGCAAGTGCATACTTATTTATTTAGTTTTTAGCTTTTGAGCAGATTGTCATTTATTGCCTTTGAACTGTATGTCCACCAATGGACCATTTAGGAGGCAATTGGTGAGTCTGGGGTCACATAAAGGCCAGACTGAGTGAAGACATTTCCTCCCCAAAGGACATTAATGAAATAAATGGATTTTTACAACATTCTTGGAGTTTTGTGATCATGATTACTACTGATTGGTTTTTTAACTCTCAAATGTTTACTGAATTTAAATTCCAAATTGGTCACAGTGGGATTTGGGGCTTCAAATTAGGTCTGTAGGTTGTTAGTCCCAGCTTCTGGGTTATTAGCCTGGTAATTTAAACACTGCATCACCATCATACACTCTTGTCAATGTCTTCAAGATTCTGAGTTTGCAAATCTGAAGAAGGATTTCGGCCCGAAACGTCGCCTATTTCCTTCGCTCCATAGATGCTGCCGCACCCGCTGAGTTTCTCCAACACTTTTGTCTACCTTGCAAATCCATAAGTTCTCCATTTGAGGTACATCTTGTGGCTGAAGGAGGAACGAGACTTATACTAGCAAATCAGGCTCTCATGAGAAAGCAGAACACAGAGTGGCCGAGACACTCATTGGGTTAGGCAGCAGTTATTGGCAGGAAATTGACAGACAACATTTTGGACTGAGACTCTTCTTTGGACTGGTTTTGTTGCTAGTGGTACCTCAATTTGCTAAGGTGACCTCCCCCACACCTCCCACACCCCCACCCCTCCCCCCCCACTCCCCCCATTTCTCTTCAACTCTCTCTGCCCAAGCCCTCTCATGCATACCTTTTTCTGCATTCCCATACCACCACCCCACACTCCATCACCCAGACCCCGACCCTCTCCTCCTGTGTATTGGAATTGCCATACCAAGCCAGTCAAGGTACTTTCTATAGTACATCTGTAGAGTTTTTTTTAGTATTTTGTGATATATTACATCTCTTTAAACTTCTCTGTAAGTAGAGGCACTGGCATGCCGTCTTCATGCCTAAATAATGCAGCTCCACAAAACTGTGAAATTTAAATGAATTGCTCTCATTATGGCGCATTTGGGGCAAGGGATTTGACAGATGTGGAGCAAGTGGGAGGAATCCTGGAAGTTCAAACATGTAAAGGAAACACATTTTAGACATGAAAAGAATGTGGAGTGAAATCGCAGGGATGCAGCAATAATGGATGAACTTTAGATATGAAGATAATGGTGGGGAATCCAAGACGTGAAGGAAGCAGCAAAAAGCTTAAACCTGCATACGGCAGGCATGATCCCAGAAAGATAGGAATGACAAGGATCTCAAAAACACAGATGACATTAGAAAGTCTGTCTCCAGAAGATACAGAGTGGGGAAAATGAACTTAAAAATATGAAGGCCAACAAACAAGATAAAAAGAAAAGTTCTATCATTTACATTTTACTATTTTTTTTTTTTTATTGTTCTTCTTTACACAGAGATGCTATTCAGACATCTAGAAAAGTGTAAACAAAGAACTACTGTAGACCATTCAGCCATCAAGTCTACTCTGCTATTCAATCATGGCTGATCTATCTCTCCTTCCTAACCCCATTCTCCTGCCTTCTCCCCATAACTCCTGACACCGTACTAATCAGGAATATATCTACCTCTGCTTTAAAAATATCCATTAATGGCCTCCACAACCTTCTGTGGCAAAGAATTCCACAGATTCACCACCCTCTGACTAAAGAAATTCCTAATCTTCTTCCTAAAGGAACGTCCTTTAATTCTGAAGTTATGTCCCCTTGTCCTAGACTCTCCCGCCAGTGGAAACATCCTCTCCACATCCACTCTATCCAAGCCTTTCACTATTCGGTACATTTCAATGAAGTTCCCTCTCATTCATCTAAACTCTAGCGAGTACAGGCCCAATGTCGGCATACGCTCATCATAAGGTAACTCACTCATTCCTGGGATCATTCTTGTAAATCTCTTCTGGACCCTCTCCAGGGCCAGCACATCCTTCCTCAGATATGGTGCCCAAAATTGCTCACAATACTCCAAATGCGGCCAGACCAGCGCCTTATAAAGCTTCAGCGTTACACCCCTGTCTTTGTATCCTAGCCTTCTAGAATTAATTGCTTACATTGCGTTTGCCTTCTTTACTACCAATTCAACTTGCAGATTAACTTTTTGGGAATCCTGCACCAGCACTTCTAAGTCCCTTCGCACCTCAGATTGCTGGATCCTCCTTTAGAAAATAGTCTACACCTTTATTCCTTCAACTAAAATGCACACTTTGCTACATTATATTCCATCTGCCACTTCTCTGCCCACTCTCCCAACCTATCCAAGTCCTTCTGCCGTCCCTGCTTTCTCTGCATCACCTGCCCTTCCACCTATTTTCGTATCATGTTCATGAATCTATTTTCAAGTTCAAGTGAGTTTATTGTCATGTGTCCGTGTATAGGACAATGAAATTCTTGCTTTGCTTCAGCACACAGAACATAGTAGGCATTTACTACAAAACAGATAAGTGTTTCCATATACCATGATATAAATATATACACACATGAATAAATAAACTGATGAAGTGCAAATAACAGAAAATGGGTTATTAATAATCAGAGTTTTGTCCGAGCCAGGTTTAATAGCCTGATGGCTGTGGGGAAGTAGCTATTCCTGAACCTGGTTGTTGCAGTCTTCAGGCTCCTGTACCTTCTACCTGAAGGTAGCAGGGAGATGAGTGTGTGGCCAGGATGGTGTGGGTCTTTGATGATACTGCCAGCCTTTTTGAGGCAGCGACTGTGATAAATCCCCTCGATAGAAGGAAGGTCAGAGCCGATGATGGATTGGGCAGTGTTTACTACTTTTTGTAGTCTTTTCCTCTTCAGGGTGCTCAAATTGCCGAACTAAGCCACGATGCAACCGGTCAGCATGCTCTCTACTGTGCACCTGTAGAAGTTAGAGAGAGTCTTCCTTGACAAACCGACTCTCCGTAAACTTCTCAGGAAGTAGAGGCGCTGATGAGCTTTCTTGATAATTGCATTAGTGTTCTCGGACATGTTCTTGAATCTATATTGCACAGAAAGGGAAGGAAAACTATGCATCGTAATACATTCCTGCATTGAACTAATTAGAAACAGTTGTTCTTTTCAAGGAGACATAGAAATTTTAAAATCAATAGAAATTAAAAAATTAAAATAAAAGCATAATTTCTAGTAGATTTTAACAGAGATAGGTTTCTGTGTTTGCTTTAATTGTAAAATATGAAGGAAGTTAGTTTTATTTGCTTTCTTATTAAATAATTAAAATATCCCACAGCATTTCATAACATTGAAGTACTGCTGAAATGTAGCTAAAAATTTTAGTTAGTAAAATGCTGCATTATTCAAGAAATGAAATCCCACAAGAATCGGAGGCAGATTTGTTCTGACTATATTCAGGTTGAGTTCATTGGTGGACATACAGTTCTCTGAGGCTCTCATAGCTGCTCCCGACATCTACACCATCGAGGCTTCTCCCCCCCCATCTCAGCACTGACTGATTTCATCCTGGATTCTGTTGCTCCTCTTAAAATGAGAAAGCCTAAGCCTAAATGATGGCCTTGGCTCAATGACACCACCAGAGCCCTAAGAAGAGAGTGCAGAAAATCAGAAAGGTATAAATGTGATAAGCTTCAAATTTCCTTCAAATTTCTGAGAAACAATCTTCTCAAATACCAGGAAGCAGTAAAGTCTGCGAGAACACAATACTTTTCCAACCTTATTTCCAAAAACGCTCATAATTCCAAGGTCCTATTTAGTACCATTACCTCTGTCATATGTCCCGCTCCCAGTACCAGCTTAGCTGGGTCCCCTGTTAAGTGCGAAGAATTCTCTACATTTTTCACCAGCAAAGTTGAGAACATCAAAACGAATATTTCCCCTCCCACCCGTGACCTGGCTGCCTCATTGGTCTGTTCTTCTAAATTAGACTGTTTCCAACCCGTTACTCTACCCTCCCTTGTAAAGCTGGTCCTCATTATGAAACTTGCAACCTGCCCCCTCGACGTTGTCCCCACTGCCCTTCTGAAGGATGTCTTTGCAATAGCCGGTCCCAGCATCCTCTCTATCATCAACAGTTCTCTGGCCACTGGCACTGTTCCAACCTGTTTCAAGCACACTGTGGTCCAGCCCCTCCTGAAAAAAACCTAACCTGGACCCCACCTTGCCTAGTGACTACAAACCTATTTCCAAACGGCCTTTCCTCTCAAAAGTCCTTGAAAAGATAATTCTAAATCAACCAATGCGTTACCTACACCAAAATACCATCCTGGAAAGTTTCCAATCAGGTTTCAGGGCCCACCACAGCACAGAGTCTGCCTTGTTGAAGGTCCCCAAGAAGACCTGCTTCTTGCCATCGACTCCGGCGACTGTGCAATCCTGCTCCTTCTCGACCTCAGCGCAGCGTTTGATAGTGGACCACGCCATCCTAATTGACCGTTTGCGGTACAGGCTTGGTGTTGATGGCACTTCCCTGAGCTGGTTCATTTCTTACCTCAAAAATAGGAATTTCTCTGCCAACATAGGCAATAATTTCTCTTCCCCAACTAGCCTTTTCTGCGGAGTGCCACAAGGCTCCATCCCTAGGCCCCATTTTCTTCTCTCTGTACATGCTCCCCCTCAGCCAAGTCATTCAAAGGCACGGCATTTATTTCCACTGGTATGCAGATGACACACAGCTCTATCTCCCCCTGAAACCCAACAACCGGTCAAATTTAATCAGCCTCATGTGCTGCCTCGAGGACATAAAATGTTGGATTGCACAGAACTTCCTCCAACTAAACGAGAGCAAGTCTGAGGTCATCCTACTCGGCCCGTCCGATTCTGTCAAAACGATAACAGGCAGCCTTGGAAGCCTAACCTCCTTAGTCAAACCACAGGACAAAAACCTTGCCGTGATATTTGGCTCCGCATTAAAGTTTGACAAGCAAGTCAACTGTGGTAAAAGCTAGTTTCTTCCAGCTTTGTACCATAGCTAAAATCAAACCATTCCTCCAATTCGACGACCTTGAAAAAATCATCCACGCATTCATCTCCTCCCGCCTTGATTACTGCAACTTCCTATACACTGGCATCAGCCACTCATCCCTGTCCCACCTGCAATTGGTTCAAAACGCAGCAGCGAGACTTCTGACGGGTACCACATCACCCCGATTCTGGCCTCTCTCCACTGGCTCCCAGTACGGTACAGAATCAACTTCAAGCTCCTCTTATTCGTATACAAAGCCCTTAACGGGCTTGCCCTCCCCACCCATATCAAAAATCTTCTAACCCACCATTCTACCTCCAGGTCCCTCAGGTCGGCCGATTTGGGGCTACTGACTATCCCGCGATCTAGATTTAAGCTCAGGGGTTACCGCGTTTTTGCAGTTGCAGCACCTAGACTGTGGAACAGCATCCCTCTCCTCATCAGAACTGCCCCTCCATCGAATCCTTTAAGTCGAGGCTCAAAACCTACTTCTCCTCCCTAGCATTTTCGAGGCCCTCTGAGTGGGCGCTGTAAACAGTTTATGTATGTATTGTTCGGTCTGTGTACCATTGTATGTAGCACATTAGTACCTGCACTGATGTACAGCATTTTGGTCAACGTTGGTTGTTTTTAAATGTGCTATACAAATAAAATGGACTGACTGACAGATTTAGCAGGAATTAAAGTTATGAAAAGCAATCCCCATTAAAACATGGTACTCCTTTTATACTTCAAATGATAATCTCCTAATTTATATAATTTTCCAGGTCTATTGCGAGGATAATCTAAGGGAAGATGAAGGTTATTGAGAATTTACACCAAAATAGAGCTCGGACATAAGAAGACATTCACTTATCAGTCACCTATTCAGTCATCAGTCTGAAGAAGGGTATCGACCCGAAACGTCGAACATTCCTTCTCTCCAGAGATGCTGCCTGTCCCGCTGAGTTACCGTACTCCAGCATTTTTAGATCTATCTTTGGTTTCAACCAGCATCTGCAGTTCCTTCCTACTCCAGACATTCACATATCTGATATTTCGAAATAACACAGTCACCACTCTTGACTTGAATAACTTTAGAGAGAAAGTTAAACAAATCCCAGCCACTGCTCCTAAGATAACACATTGGGGAAATACATCAGACATCAGGCACCTAGAGAGTTCCAAAAGATGGTAATCACCATTATCAGCCATGATCATATTGAATGGCGGTGCAGGCTCGAAGGGCCGAATGGCCTACTCCTGCACCTAATTTCTATGTTTCTATTAGAAATAGGCGTTCAATGGTTCAATGCGGCTTTATTTGTCACATGAGCAACTGCACAGTGAAATGCTTTTCGCAAATTTACACATGTGGGCGCCGCCATGTTTTAGCGCTATGTGTGAATCCAAGTTAGGATAGGCTACAGAACTTTAGGTGACTACACGCTCACAGAAATTCGATTGAAAGAGATTGGCCAGAATAATCAAGTCCTGAGTAATTAAGGCTAGGATGAAGATTTCAGTTGGAACTAAGCTGAGGTAAAGGCAGAATCAGGTGTATCATGAGTTTGGGAGCAAGTAATCTTAGTGCTCATCTCAAGGATTAGTCTGGGGGTAAATTGATTGTTGCATTTAATGCACCTACAAAGTTGCAGCAAATAAGAATGTAAGTGTTCCGACGTTAGTGCATATGACAATTAAACTCTTGGCTCTGGAAATAAATTTTCTAACTCAAAGACTACTTGATTTATGGAATTTATTTTTATATCCTGGTATTATGGAAATACAAACTTGTGACCAGTGAGCTAATAGTCTAAGAACATTATATCACCATGTCCATTAGTTCAGCAGTGACTAGAAGTGGAAATCGTTTTGCTCCATATCTATGTTGCTAGGAGCCAAATGAGATATTGTCACTGATCACAAGTGTCACAAATATCCTCTTTCAGTATCAAATCTTTATCCAAATCGCCAGGAGTCATCAACAGGATCGTGAAAGATGTTCTCAATATAATACTCATGGTCTTTCCCAGAGGGCAAGGCAGAATAAACCCAACACATGGTGGCCAACCAGGCTTCAAGATGTTAGGTAATGTCTTGGATCAATACAATGGAATTCCATCGCATGACTGAAGAAATGCCTGAAACCATTGTCTCAACAGAGTCTATACTACCAGCACCATGATGCAAATGAGTATATCCCAATGTATCCCAATCCAAAAAAAGAGTACTTTCGGTCCCTTGCACGTTGAAATATCACCTTTGTGGGTTTCCTCTGGGTGCTCAGTTTCCTCCACATCACAAAGATTTGCTGGTTTGTAGATTAATTGGCCTTGTAAATTGCCCTTAGTGTGTACGGAGTGGATGAGAAAGTGGGATAACATAGAACTGTTGAGAGTGGGCGATCGATATTCCATGTGCACTCGGTGGGTCGAAAAGCCTGTTTCTATCTCCAAAATACAAAACAAATACAAATGAGGACTGGAAGTTAGCTATAGGGATTGTTAATAGCACCTTGATTACTTATGACATGGTGTTTAAGAAAGAACTGCAGATGCTGGAAAAAAAGGTAGACAAAAAAGCTGGAGAAACGAGTCTTTTCCACATCCAAAATTATCCAATTCCCAGCCCATTTAAAATCAAGGAACTAACATTGTTTAGTTGGCATTTCGGCTCGACTCGAAAGATCGCCGGTTTCCTTCGCTCCATAGATGCTGCCTCACCTGCTGAGTTTCTCCAGCATTTTTGTCTACCTTTCCAGCATCTGCAGTTCCTTCTTAAACATTGTTTAGATCCTAAGTTTTCAAATTCCATGTGTGGTCGGGTTAGAGGGAGAAACAAATTGCCAAAATAATTGGGGGGTTTTTGTAAAGTGTGGCAATGGGCAGAATCAACAGGTTCCTAAGCCATTCACATTAATTTAAAGTCTAAATGTTCTGCTTATCTGCATTGACAATGCAGCTTGACGAGAGCGTATCCGATTTGTCTGTTGTGTGTTAGTTTATCAGAAACACCACACTGTTGCCAATTTGATTTCAATCTACACAGATAGCAGCATTATTTTCCTGTAGTCTGTGGCAGTATAATGTGTTCCTGGTGTTATAGTTCTTGTTCACATCTGAAGGATTTTCTGTTCTAATCATTGGACTGAAGCAAATTTTTAAGCTATTGAATTAGGCCGAGCAAATGAAAGCATTTTTGACGATGCATTGGATGGATGTGAACAAATTCATTGTTCCTAAGACATGAAACATGACTTATAAGGAAGGGGTGAAGGAGTGGGAACAGAACATGAGTGAGGATCATGAAACATAGCTGCTATCATTGGGGTCAGAAAAAGGGACAGACTCAACTTGGTAGGTTAATTGCTCATTGTAAATTGTCCCTTTATGTAAGTGAATCATAGAGTGTAGGGGGGAGTTCATGGGAATGTGGGGGGAATATAATGAGATTAGTGCAAAATCAGTGAAAATGGATGCTTGTTAGTTAGTGTGGATTTGGTAAGCTGGCCTATGACTCATTTAGCGGGGAGAGAATGTAGAAATGAAGAACCACAGATGCTGGTTAACACATAAAAGGACACAAAGTGCTGGAGTAACTCAGTTGGTCAGGCAGCATCTCTGGAGAACATAGGTAGGTGATGTTTCGGAAGGAGGGTCTCGACTCGAAATGTTACCTATCCATGTTCTCCAGAGATGCTGCCTGACCTGCTGAGTTATTTCAACACTCTATGTCCTTTAGTGGGAGAGAAGTTTAGTGAGAACAAGAATGACGATCAAGAGAAGGACCTTATGGACGAGTTGAGTTCAGGGAAAGCATAAGATGAGAAAAAAGTACAGAGTTAAGGCAATGGAGGATGATGGGTCCATTGTTATGTTTACAACATGGATTGACAGAGGCAGGTGAAATGTTGACACAAACAATCTTCCTGAATTTTCCTGATGTACTAGTGGCCAGAGGATCTGGGCTGACGGAGGAACTGAAGGAAATCCACATTAGGCAGGAAATGGTGCTGGGTAGACTGATGAAACTGAAGGCTGATAAATCCCCAGGGCCTGATAGTCTGCATCCCAGGGTACTTAAGGAAGTGGCTCTAGAAATCGTGGACGCATTGGTGATAATTTTCCAATGGTCTATAGATTCAGAATCCATTCCTGTGGATTGGAGGGTATCTAATGTTATCCCACTTTTTAAGAAAGGCAGGAGAGAGAAAACAGGATATTATAGACCAGTTATCCTGACATCGGTCATGAGGAAGATACTGGAGTCAATTATAAAATATGAAATAGAGGCACATTTGGATAGCAGTAACAGGATCGGTCCAAGTCAGCATGGATTTACAAAGGGGAAATCATGCTTGGCTAATCTTCTGGAATTTTTTGAGGATGTAACTAGGAAAATGGACAAGGGAGAGCTAGTGGATGCGATGGATCTGGACTTTCAGAAAGCAGTTGATAAGGTCCCACATAGGCGATTAGTGGGCAAAATTAGGACACATGGTATTGGTGGTAGAGTGCTGACATGGATAGAAAATTGGTTGGCAGACAGGAAACAAAGAGTAGTGATTAACGGGTCCCTTTCAGAATGGCAGGCAGTGACTAGTGGGGTACCGCAAGGCTCGCTGCTGGGACCGCAGCTATTTACAATATACATCAATGATTTAGATGAAGGGATTCAAAGTAACATTCGCAAATTTGCAGATGACACAAAGCTGGATGGCAGTGTGAAGTGTGAGGAGGATGCTATGAGAATGCAGGGTGACTTGGACAGGTTGGGTGAGTGGGCAGATACAAGGCAGATGCAGTTTAATGTGGATAAATGTAAAGTTATCCACTTTGGTAGCAAAAACAGGAAGGCAGGTTACTATCTAAATGATGTCAAGCTGGGAAAAGGGGAAGTACAATGGGATCTGGGGGTCCTTGTTCATCAGTCAATGAAAGTAAGCATGTGGGTAGAGCAGGTAGTGAAGAAAGCGAATGGCATGTTAGCCTTCATAACGAGAGGAGTTGAGCATAGGAGCAAAGAGGTCCTTCTGCAGTTGTATACTCCTGGTGTGAGACCACACCAGGAGTATTGTGTGCGGTTTTGATCCCCTAATTTGAGGAAGGACATTCTTGCTATTGAGGGAGTGCAGCGTAGGTTTACAAGGTTTACAATTCCCGGGATGGCGGGACTGTCAAAGGCTGAAAGAATGGAGCGGCTGGGCTTGTATACTCTGGAGTTTAGAAGGATGAGAGGATATCTTATTGAAACATATAAGATTGTTAAGGGTTTGGACACACGCTAGAGGCAGGAAACATGTTCCTGATGTTGGGGGAGTCAAGAACCAGGGGCCACGGTTTAAGAATAAGGGGTAAGTCATTTAAAACAGAGATGAGGAAACTCTTTTTCTCACAGAGAGTTGTGAGTCTGTGGAATTCTCTGCCTCAGAGGTGGCCGGTTCTCTGGATACCTTCAAGAAAGAGCAAGATAGGGCTCTTAAAGATAGCGGAGTCAGGGGATATGGGGAGAAGGCAGGAACGGGGTACTGATTGGGGATGATCAGCCATGATCACATTGAATGGCGGTGCTGGTTCGAAGAGCCGCATGGCCTACTTCTGCACCTATTGTCTATTGTTACTTTAATCTGACTATTAAGAAATTAGATGAGTTCATCAATCTTATTGTTGATTGAGGCCAGAAGATTCATGGTAGAAGGGCATAAGATAATCCAGCTAGATCTATTGATTGATTGATTGATTGATTATACCTTTAATAATCCTTTACAGGAAATTACAGTGCCACAACAGCTTCAAGACAGACATAACAAATTGGTGAAATGCCAAGCCAATTGTCTATATTTCTTATATGTTCAAGTCTATGTTTCTTGGAGAAGGAACAGGAGTCAAAGGTCATACTGTGAGACTAAGAGCTACAGTTTTAAGTTCAGCGGATCAAATTTGGAAGCAACAATATTGCTCCCAGATAGGTAGCTTTAGAAATGACCATGTGGAATAGAGAGCCAAATTGTGATTTTGAAATGTTAATGAATTATTGGAACATAATGTTTTCTATGGGCAAATGTAGAAGAAAGTGCAGTTGAGTAAGTGAACAGATATTTTGGAGGGAGATGTCGTAAGAGTCAATGTTAGCTGAACCATCAAAAATAGTTTGCAGGATCCTCACCAGGAAATTTGAGTTTTATTGGAAGAGAATTGGCAAATATTAACTCCCTGCCAATGCATTGATCAAGAGTAGAGAGTGGATGGAGCAGTGAAGGTTGCTGGCTGGTGTTTTTGTTAGGGAAAATAATATATCTTGAGTATGTCTGTAACATGTTGGATATGAGGCAAAATATGATTAAAATATGGTTTGTGATGATCAAGAAGAAAGAGAAGCAAATTGTATTGACTGCTCTGTGCAGCAACATATCCAGACTTCTTTGGCAATTCTTTATCTGCCGCACTCTTTCACCAAATGAGTATAAGGGCAGCAGGCACATGAGTAAACTAACTGATCAAGCTTAATTCAAGTCATACATCGTAATGACTGGGAGATGGTCAATCATTCAGAATCAAATCATTCTGTGTCTTACAACACTGTTGAAGTGCCTTCATCAACATAGTCTGCAGTGATTCCATAGAACGGCTCACCCCCATCAATGGATAAAAAATGTGGGTGACTCAAATATATCAGTATTATTTTTAAAATAACATTGCAATATACAAACAGGAAAGTTTGAAGATTAAAAATCTATCTTCAGGATATGCAAATTACCACCACATACCTTCCAACACTAGTAAACTTTTTCCATACCTTCATACCCTTCATGCTCCCAAAAACAAAATAACATCAAGAATATGTTAAATTTAAGAATAAAAAAATACCACAAATAAATGTGTGCAACTTTTTGTGAAGCCCTTGAGTTGATACCGCACAGAAAATCTGAAGGCAATGGATTTGAATAATTTGGTCAGCTACACTAAAAACTATAGAAACAAAGAACTGCAGATGCTGGGTTATTCCAAAAATAGACAAAAATGCTTGAGTAACTCAACAGGTCAGGCAGCGGGAAGGAAGGAAAGAGAGAGCTGGGGGTAAGTATTGGTATTAGATGGTTATTATTGTTTTATTACTGCCACGTGCATGGAGATACACTAAAAACTTTGTTTTGCATGCGATCCAAGTAAATCATCCACACATTAATATAATCGAACCGCTAAGGGTTCAATTGCAAGGGTAAATAGCAGGGGTGATAATGCACAACCCTGTCTAATTGAAATTTCGGAGAAAGTATGTAGTTGGGCAATATTCTGGTAGTCGGCCTGTCATATAGTAATTTTATCCATGAAATAAAATTATTTCCCATCTGAAATTTTTGCAGTACTGTGAAGAGGTATTCCCATGCTACTTGGTCAAATGATTTTTCTGCATCTAATTAAATAATTGATGTCTTCTTCAATTTTGTGTGAATACATTGTATTAAAAAGGCGTCTCAAATTATTAAATGAATGTCTCTTGGGTATGAACCCCGTTTGATCCGAATGTATTAATTTACTAACGTATTTACTTAATATTCTTGCCAAAGTTTTCGCTAATATTTTCTGATCTGTATTTAGCAGTGCAATTGTTCTATATGAACCGGAGTCTTCCAGATTTTTATCTTTTTTGGGTAGGTGTGATAGTTGATTCAGATAGTGTTTCTGGTAGTGTCTGTTCTTTAAATGCATATGTATAAAGCTTGTGTAAACGTGGTGAAATTACCTCGTGAAATCTTTTATAAAATTCAACCCGTCTGGTTTACCGTTCTTCAGTGAATGTATTGTCTCTTCTATTTCTTTGATTGAAACCTGTGCTCCTAATTCCTCTTGTTCCAACGGGTTAAATTGGGAGATTACAGTTGTCCAGAAAGTTTGCTGCTTTCCTGAGGCAGCGTGAAATGTAGAGTTTAAGTGTAAATAGGGTGGGGGGAGGGTTGGGGTGCAAGACTGGTTTGCATGATGTACTGGGCTGCGTCCAAAACTCTGCGATGTGATGCATTCTGGAAGGTTTTTAGAGTTATTGAAAATGTATAGTGGTAAACCAAATATATCTGTTCAGGGAAAGCTTCTGATCTCTGTGTTCATATTAGTGCAAACATATTAAAGGGCAATGATCTATTGTCTGATAATATTTCTGTTATTTAGTGATGAAACAAGTCCATCTTTCATTTGTAGTCAACGTCCAGAGATACTCAGTATAATAATTAGCAATATCTCCTTGCAACTGTTTCTTCTCATGGCATTCAATGTTGGACTTGTACCTGATCTAATAGAAACATAGAAACATAGAAATTAGGTGCAGGAGTAGGCCATTCGGCCCTTCGAGCCTGCACCGCCATTCAATATGATCATGGCTGATCATCCAACTCAGTATCCCGTACCTGCCTTCTCTCCATACCCTCTGATCCCCTTAGCCACAAGGGCCACATCTAACTCCCTCTTAAATATAGCCAATGAACTGGCCTCAACTACCCTCTGTGGCAGGGAGTTCCAGAGATTCACCACTCTCTGTGTGAAAAAAGTTCTTCTCATCTCGGTTTTAAAGGATTTCCCCCTTATCCTTAAGCTGTGACCCCTTGTCCTGGACTTCCCCAACATCGGGAGCAATCTTCCTGCATCTAGCCTGTCCAACCCCTTAAGAATTTTGTAAGTTTCTATAAGATCCCCTCTCAATCTCCTAAATTCTAGAGAGTATAAACCAAGTCTATCCAGTCTTTCTTCATAAGACAGTCCTGACATCCCAGGAATCAGTCTGGTGAACCTTCTCTGCACTCCCTCTATGGCAATAATGTCCTTCCACTAATGTGTATGAAGGAACTGCAGATTCTGGTTTAAACCGAAGAGAGACACAAAAAGACGGAGCAACTCAGCGAGCAGGCAGCATCTCTGGAGAGGAATGGGTGACGTTTCGGGTCGAGACCCTTCTGAAGATGGGTCTTCCGTCCGATGAATGGTCTCAACCCGAAATGTCACCCATTCCTTCTCACCAAAAATGCTGCCTGTCCCGCTGAGTTACTCCAGCTTTTGGTGCCTGGTCTAAGCTGGCATGCGTTCAGTGGGCAGGTTGCAGGGAAACCTGTATCCCGCAGGGGAGATCAACAGGACCAAGCAGCAGATCCAAGGCCAGAGATATACAGTTTGTGCTCAGGATCTGAACCAATCCTGGGACTGTAAATCTGCTGGGTTTTATGCATTGGTTTCCCCATTCATTTCAGTACACAGTGTTGTTTGTATTTTGCTCTCCATGATTTGAATAGCATTAGTAATATTCTTTATGGTTTCTGGATTGACAGGCCATGGCTGAATTCTTCTCCATTGCAACTTTACACATGTGGAAAAAAACTCTCTCATAAGCCATGAACAGCATTACTTAGGTCCTCATCTTGCAGCAACATCTTACAGTGATAAACAGTGCCTTGTTTATTTATACCCTTTGGATCTTCATCCCTACCCTACTCTCTGTTCTCTCCAATGGTCTGGTAGCAACTTCTATATATTATTACACTCCCATAACATTACCTGGGGACTTTTCCATTGTTAAAAGTGCTTATTAATGCAAATCATTGATGTTGAGGTTTCATTTTTCTTTTAAATCTCAATTTTTTGTTTGGCTTTAGCAACCCACCTGGATGTATAGTGTTCTTTTTATTCAAAAATAGAGTTAATGAGTGACCTATAACCCAACAAAGCCAGTCATTCTGGTTTAATTTTGTTTGCTGAGGAAACCCAGCTGTGGTCTTCAAAATGCTGCTGACATTTCTTGACACTTCACAACGATTGCAGTGCAAAATTCATGGAACTCCCTGCTTCAAGTTCTGACAAATTTATTTGGTTTAGGTAGAAATGTTGCACTTTTCATTGCAGTTAGAAATGCCGATATTTCACACACGCGCAATTATTCTCAGGTATCCTTTCCATTTGTTTTCTACATTGGCATCACAGGAGCACTTGGAATTATTTTAAGACTTTTATCAGATGTCGTTGGAAATTGTGATGAGATTGTAATAATGCTATGATTCTATAGCAATAATTATATAGATTGTGTAAACCCTAATTCTCCGGCACCTATATCATTGGTCATTTAAGAAACAGGACCTGTTGTGAATTTTGCTTACATCATTAACCGTGAACATTATATGATAAATACAAAGATTTGGAAAAATGACATCAATTGATTTCATTCTCTTCAGAATAAAATATTAAATGATGCTACTACCAATTTTCATGGGATGAAACATGGGGGTCAGGAGTGTTAGCGGACAGGAGATGGGGTCTGAAGAAGGGCCTCGAATGAAATAGTCGACTATCCATGCTCTCCAGAGATGCTGATAACCTGCTGAGTTACTCCAGCACTTTATGTCCTTTTGTGTATTAACCTGCATCTGCTGCTCTTTGTTTCTGCAGGATACATGAGCTGTCAGTGTGGATTCACGATTGAAAGTAATTGGTAGCCCACTCTAGTGCCATGCTGGTAAAAGCATGATGTCCCTGGAGAATCCGACATGCAATATTGGTCTCCTTATTTAAGTAAATTATTATTATTATTAAACTTTATTTCAGACTCAAAGGTCCAGACAAGAGACAACATCACATAAAATACATTGCATATAAAAATACTATAAATACATATAAAAGCTTAGTATATTACATAAAAACATCATAAATTATAAACAAAAAAAACACAATACATGATTTAAAATCCAGAATAAATAGAAAGATCAGTGTCCGACAATGAGACAGCGATACCAATGTCTCCACAACTGAGATTCGTAGCCGTGTAGTGCAAATCTTATGTTTGACAAGGCCACGATAATTTCATTTAATTTTTTTTTTTTTAATACATTTTTATTAGAGGCATCTGCATATCATAGTCCAAACCAATACATACTTTGTTTAACGGTTACAAATTAAATATCCAGGTTTCCAGGGACCCAGTTACCAAAGTAGCTGGGATCCTCCTTTATCGGTTACATATTAACATTGCCTCTAATTATTTATTTATATTTATAGATAGAAAAAATAAAGACAGAAAGAAAGAAATTAGAAAAATAGGATAAAGTATCAATAATACAACTTAGGAGATAGGTCCGTAGATCAGAGAACATAACTATTCATCTAGTCCTGGGTTCAAGTCAAGTCAAGTCAAGTCAAGTTTATTTGTCACATACACATACGAGATGTGCAGTGAAATGAAAGTGGCAATGCTCGCGGACTTTTGTGCAAAAGACAACCAACCAAACAACCAAACAAACTATAAACACAATCATAACACACATATTCTTTTACATAATAAATAATGGAAGGAAAAACGTTCAGTAGAGTTAGTCCCTGGCGAGATAGGCGTTTACAGTCTGAATGGCCTCTGGGAAGAAACTCCTTCTCAACCTCTCCGTTCTCACCACATGGCAACGGAGGCGTTTGCCTGACCGTAGCAGCTGGAACAGTCCGTTGCAGGGGTGGAAGGGGTCTCCCATGATTTTATTGCCTCTGGAGTTGCACCTCCGGATGTATAGTTCCTGCAGGGGGGCGAGTGAAGTTCCCATAGTGCGTTCGGCCGAACGCACTACTCTCTGCAGAGCCTTCTTGTCCTGGGCAGAGCAATTCCCAAACCAGATGGTAATATTTCCGGAAAAGATGCTTTCCACAGCCGCAGAGTAGAAGCACTGGAGGATCCTCGGAGACACTCTGAATTTCCTCAATTGCCTGAGGTGGTAAAGGCGCTGCCTTGCCTTACTCACGAGTGCTGAGGCGTGTGATGCCCATGTCATATCCTCGGAGATGTGGACTCCCAGATATTTAAAACAGTTCACCCTATCCACAGGATCCCCATTTATCCTCAATGGAGTGTACGTCCTCGGATGATGTGCCCTCCTAAAGTCCATGATCAGCTCCTTCGTTTTTTTGATGTTCAAGAGGTTGTTATCCTGGCACCAGAGTGCTAGACCAGCCACCTCCTCCCGGTAGGCCTTCTCGTCATTGTCTGAGATCAGGCCCACCACCACCACAGTGTCATCAGCAAACTTAATTATTGAGTTGGAGCTGAACCTAGCCACACGGTCATGTGTGTACAGGGAGTACAATAGGGGGCTGAGGACGCAACCCTGGGGCGATCCTGTGCTCAGGGTGAGGGACTTCGATGTGAGGGACTTCAGTCCGGCCTCCGCGCCTGTCCAATCTACCCCTTCAAATAATCTATAAATGGAGACCATATCAGCGTAGAGTGGTGTGCAATATGCTCTAAACTGAGACATCTTCACCACATCTGTACACGACCCAAACTTACGCAAGATAATATTCCCCTGTACATACTGCATACGCCGTTGCATATAAATATCCTCATCATCTGTCATTTGATCTGTAATAAAATCCCCAAGATATTTGACCTTATTGCAGACACTAAGATTATTTTCAGACAATTTAAAATCGGGAAATTTTAGACATTTATCCTCTTTGGTTCTACAGATCATAACAGTATGAAGATAGAAATATGTTAATGCATTGCAAGTAGTGTAAACACCTGAAATGGATGGTTTATTTTGTAAATTACAGACCTCTTTATCACGGACATAGGTTATAGTGGATGGAGCGTTCCCACAGTAACCAGATACCACTGTCTCTTTAAGGTCACAGGCTGTTAATTACACTGCTGAAGGCTATTGAAATTGACAAGCAATTGTTTTGATCTACACTTGTGCAATGAATCTCTCATTAAACAATGAAACAAACAGCCTTCAGTATTTTTAGCGCAGTAACAGAAATACATTATTAGCTGTTTAAAAGAACTTGGTAGATAGACACAAAATGCTGGAGTAACTCAGCGGGACAGGCAGCATCTCTGGAGGGAAAGAATAGGTGACGTTTCAGGTCGAAACCGTTCTTTAGACTCGACCCTCGACCCGAAACGTCACCCATTCCTTCGCTCCAGAGATGCTGCCCGTTCTGTTGAGTTACTCCAGCATTTTGTGTCTATCTTCGATTTAAACCAGCATCAGCAGTTCTTTCCTACACATAAAAGAACTTTATATTTGAAAACAACTTGTTGTTTCACGGAGTGACCACTAGGTGGTTGGAGTGAATCCCTTACTCAGTTATAGCGGACAATCGGCAATAAGGAACACCGTCCCCCGTCCCCCCCCCCCCCCCCCCCCCGTCCCCCGTCCCCCGTCCCCCCCATGGTCCATTATAATGAGGCTTATCTGTATCTTTTTTTTTGCTTTGGTCTTAGCTCTTTTTTTATGATGCTTCTGTTTCTTTATACTAGAACGTAGAGGAATATAGCGACTATGTGAAAATCTGCCACATCAGGCAACTTTCTGGTACACAAGCAAAAGACTGAAAAGAGATGGGGCATGGGGTTTCAAGTTCCCAAAAAAGCAGACTGACTTGTGCATCATAGGAGATCAGAAGTGAAATGTAGCAAAATATCACCTGAAAATTGCTGTGATGAATAGTGTCAAAATCAGATAGGTAAACCATACACAATGCAGGTTAAAATGCACGTGACTCCTTGTCTATCCATTGGCTTACATAGAACGTAGAATATAGAACATAGTTCGTACTGCATAGAAACAGGCTCTTCGGCCCACAATGTCCATGCAGAACATGATGCCAAACCAATTTCATCTGCCTGCACATGATTTATATCTCTTCATTCCCTGTATAGACATGTGCCCACCTCTTAAACACCACTATTGTATCTACCACCACCACCACCGCTGGCTGCACAGTCCAGGCACAAAAAAGCTTGCCCTGCTCATCTCCTTTGAACCTTGCTCCTCTCACCTTAAATCTATGCCCGCTAATATTTGCCTTTTTCACCCTGGGGAAAAGGTTATGTCGGCCCTAATTATGACTCTCATAATTTTATATACTTCTATCGTCTCCCGGCATCCTCTGGCATTCCAGATAAAACAATCCAAGTTTGTCTAAATTCTCGCCTTTTAGCTAACACCACCTAATCCAGACACCATTCTGGTAAACCTCTTCTAGGGCAGCACAATGGTGCAGAGGTAGAATTGCTGCCTTACAACGCCAGAAACCCAGGTTTGATCCTGACTAAAGGTGCTGCCTGTACAGAGTTTGTATGTTCTCCCCGTGACCTGCATGGGTTTTCTCCGGGAAACTCCAGTTTTCTCCCACACTCCAGAGACACAAGTTTGTAGGCTAATTAGCATGGGGGTAAAATGGAAATTGTCCCTTCTATTAGTGTGCGGGGATCACTGGTCGGCATGAACTCGGTGGACCAAAGGGCATTTTTCTGAGCTGTATCTCTAAACTAAAACTAAACTAAACTCTTCTGCTTCTGCAGGGAGCCTACCAGAGGACTGGGAGAAATTCAGAGTCCAGCACAGGAGGACAAAGGGCTTAATTAGGAAAGGGAAAATAGATTATGAAAGAAAACTGGCAGGGAACATAAAAAAAGTGACTGCAAATGTTTTTATAGACATGTGAAGAGAAAAAGATGAGTTAAAACAAATGTAGGTCCCTTGCAGTCAGAAACAGGTGAATTAATCATGGGGAACAAGAACATGGCAGATTAATTGAATAACTACTTTGGTTCTGTCTTCACTAAGGAATACATAAATAATCTGCCGGAAATAGCAGGTGACCGGGGGTCAAATGAGATGGAGGAACTGAGTGAAAGTCAGGTTAGCCGGGAAGTGGTGTTAGGTAAATTGAATGGATTAAAGGCCGATAAATCCCCAGGGCCAGATAGGCTGCATCCCAGAGTACTTAAGGAAGTAGCCCCAGAAATAGTGGATGCATTAGTGATAATTTTTCAAAACTCTTTAGATTCTGGAGCAGTTCCTGAGGATTGGAGGGTAGCTAATGTAACCCCACTTTTTAAAAAGGGAGGGAGAGAGAAAACGGGGAATTACAGACCAGTTAGTCTAACATCGGTAGTGGGGAAACTGCTAGAATCAGTTATTAAAGATGGGATAGCAGCACATTTGGAAAGTGGTGAAATCATTGGACAAAGTCAGCATGGATTTATGAAAGGTAAATCATGTCTGACAAATCTTATAGAATTTTTCGAGGATGTAACTAGTAGAGTGGATAAGGGAGAACCAGTGGATGTGTTATATCTGGACTTTCAGAAGGCTTTCGACAAGGTCCCACATAAGAGATTAGCATACAAACTTAAAGCACACGGTATTGGGGGTTCAGTATTGATGTGGATAGAGAACTGGCTGGCAGACAGGAAGCAAAGAGTAGGAGTAATCGGGTCCTTTTCAGAATGGCAGGCAGTGACTAGTGGGGTACCGCAAGGCTCAGTGCTGGGACCCAAGCTATTTACAATATATATTAATGATTTGAACGAGGGAATTGAATGCAACATCTCCAAGTTAGCAGATGAAACAAAGCTGGGGGGCAGTGTTAGCTGTGAGGAGGATGCTAGGAGGCTGTAAGATGACTTGGATAGGCTGGGTGAGTGGGCAAATGCATGGCAGATGCAGTATAATGTGGATAAATGTGAGGTTATCCACTTTGGTGGCAAAAACAGGAAAGTAGACTATTATCTGAATGGTGGCCGATTAGGAAAAGGGGAGATGCAATGAGACCTGGGTGTCATGGTACACCAGTCATTGAAAGTAGGCATGCAGGTGCAGCAGGCAATGAAGAAAGCGAATGGTATGTTAGCATTCATAGCAAAAGGATTTGAGTATAGGAGCAGGGAGGTTCTACTGCAGTTGTACAGGGTCTTGGTGAGACCACACCTGGAGTATTGCGTACAGTTTTGGTCTCCTAATCTGAGGAAAGACATTCTTGCCATAGAGGGAGTACAGAGAAGGTTCACCAGACTGATTCCTGCGATGTCAGGACTTTTATATGAAGAAAGATTGGATAGACTCGGCTTGTACTCGCTAGAATTTAGAAGATTGAGGGGGGATCTTATAGAAACTTACAAAATTCTTAAGGGGTTAGACAGGCTACATGCAGGAAGATTGTTCCCGATGTTGGGGAAGTCCAGAACAAGGGGTCACAGTTTAAGGATAAGGGGAAAATCTTTTAGGACCGAGATGATAAAAACATTTTTCACGCAGAGAGTGGTGAATATCTGGAATTCTCTGCCACAGAATGTAGTTGAGGCCAGTTCATTGGCTATATTTAAGAGGGAGTTAGATGTGGCCCTTGTGGCTAAAGGTATCAGGGGGTATGGAGAGAAGGCAGGTACAGGATACTGAGTTGGATGATCAGCCATGATGATATTGAATGGCGGTGCAGGCTCGAAGGGCCGAATGGCCTACTCCTGCACCTATTTTCTATGTTTCTATGTTTCCTTTCAAAAGCCTCCACATCCTGAGCTTAGCTGCAATGATGGCGGAAGACTAGGAGAAGTTATGTGAATAAGGAGGGCAGTGACACAGAAGATGTCATGAAAGTGCAGGGTGAAGAAAGTTCAGAAAGAAGGAGTGGCATATTCAAAACTAAATTAAATCCCATCTAATTAAAACCCTTTAAGAGAATGCAGGTTTCTTTGTTGATGTATTTGGAGCTGTTGCTTAAACATATTTTTTATATTGAGTAATAGATATTTTTTTAATCATCTGACTAGAAAAAAGGTTCTTGGCCTCACATGCTTGCATGTGACTGCATGATCACTTGAATGTCCTCTTGTTCATCTACAATTCCTTTCTGCATAACATACAGAAAGTTCAATAAGTTATTTTTTTAACTTAAAATTATTAAATTAAACTTTTAATGAACCAGACATAGCACAAAATATTATTCAAAAGTTCAACTGCACACAAAATCAAACAATTCATTCAGTGATATTAAATAAAAATGAGGTTTAAATGTTTTAAGTCAAAAATAAATAATCATAGCTTGGATTCTACTTTTATATTCCCAGTATCTGTCTCGGTTGCTGCTCCATTTGCTAATAAATTACTGTACTTTAAGTTCACAAATAGTCAAGACAGAGTTCCTACAAAATGAGGAAAAATGTTTCCAAAAAAGATTTTCTTCAAACAGTATGTTTTAGAACTATTATATTACACAAACACAGGGGCATAATATTACAGAGTTTTATCTGAGTTTGCTTTGTTGCTCTGGTTTCTCAACTCTTAAGTAGTTACAAACATTTAGAGCTGAAATTAGCAGTTTCCATATCTAATAATGCTCAGATTTTAATGTTATGCTTCCCTTCTCTCAAAAAAAAGTTGTTATTGTATTGCTGATTTGCTGTACTGCTCAAAATATTCCTATATATTTTATCCTGCATGAGGTCATAAGTGATGCTAGCAGAATTAGACCAATCGGCCCATCAAGTCTACTCCGCCATTCAATCATGACTGACCTCTCCCTTCTAACCCCATTCTCCTGCCTTCTCCCCATAACCCCCGGCACCCAAAATTATCAAGAATCTATCTATCGCTGCCTTTAAAATATCCATTGGCCTCCACAGCCTACTGTGGCAAAAGGACATCCTTTAATTCTCAGGCTATGATCTCCAGTCCTAGACTCTCCCACTAGTGGAAACATCCTCTCCACATCCACTCTATCCAGTAGGTATGTTGCAAAGCCTACCTGAAGCGTCGCTGAAAATCTGTCGCTGCGGGTGTGCGCGATTTTGGCATCGTTTAGAGGGGGGCGGGTTTAAAACGCGATTTTCTCTAGGCTGTTCAAATCGAAGATGTTCAGCCTAGTTAATTATTAACGAAAAATCGCTGGAAGACCCCGTCGCAAAAGCTATTATTAGTTTTAAAGGCCTCGTATAATAGTTATAGTAGTTTAAAAATCAATCTCTAAACCCGCGACCACCGGCAGCCGTCAGGGTCGCATAGAGCAAATAAAAGAAGGTATGCTGCTTATTTTTACATTAAAAAGGGCTTCTTAAGATCCCTTTATACAAAGTTTAATATTGCGAGTAGCTCATTTTGGGCCCATTATATCCCGCAGTATTTTTCTGGGCATTTGAGGGCACAAATCTACCGCAATGTGAAGGTTCTAAACCAGCGCGTTCACAGGATCCCACTAGAAAGCTGATTTAAATGGACTTTAATTTACAGCAATTGAACACTAAATTCCTTCCATTTGGCCTATAAATTAATGTAAATGAGATTTAAAAATCATGTTTTATTGTGAATTATTTATGAATATTATTTGGACACTTAGGCTATTTAAAAATGTTAATCATTTATTAAGAAATGGATAGATGTTTAGATCTAGTAATTGAAGTTTGAAATTAGCTACACTTGGGTAACTAACTAATTATATGCTTTAATTTCAGGTCATCCAAGTAAGATTATTTTATATTTGTTTCAGAATGGTTCAATCTACGATAACTGAAAATTTCATTCAGTTCTCTTAATTTTTAAGAAGGTTATGGGCTTTTGACTGCACACGATCACAGCTTTTTTGTTATGTCCATAGAAAAATCAATAGGGAACAAGATGCTAATTTCCGAGTATGAAAATGGCCATAACTTTTTAAATACTTGAGATATGAAAGTGAATTAGGTGTCAAATTAAACTTCTTTTTATGCTTTATCTGATGGGATAAATTACAGACTTGATTTTTTAAATCTCAAAATTTTGTAACATTGCTATATCCAGGCCTTTCATTAGTTTGTACATTTCAATGAGGTCCCCCCTCATTCTTCTAAATTCCATTGAGTACAGGCCCAGTGCCATCAAACACTGAAGTATACTGTAGATGCAACCCGATGGCTCACGTAGATTTCATTAGTTTCGTGTTCGTCTTCTAAGTCTGCACAAGTCTTCAAGGTACAACAAAAAGCTTTATTACATTCCTTCAATGCTGGCAGCAAGACAACTCAAAATGGCTGCAACTCACTGTTCACAGACAGGATAACTATATACAAGACATCTCCCTTTGTCCTGTGCAGCGCCACCTGCTGCATGGGAGGAGCAACGGGTCCTCCCATCCCACTCAGTCCACCAAACATCACAATTAGATAGCTGCCACTGTCCATAGACTAATCAGTAGTTGAGAGCGATTAACTAGAGTAATCCACTTGTACCGTCCAAGGGTGATTGCAGGCCTAATGACCTTACATGTATTTTAGACCCTGAAATATTGTTAATAATCATAAGCTCTAAAAATGTTTTTGTTATACAGATGATTTCAAGCTTTCAAGATGATTTCTCCATTAAAAGGGTTGAATGGCAGGGAGGAACCTTTGAGGCTAATGTTACAATTCCACGTGATTGTGACGCATGCAACTTGAGGATAACACTGAATGTATTTCTCAAAAATACACTTACGTTGGTGAGGCCACATTATGTTGGAGTATTGTGTAGAATTTTGGTCACCTTGCTGCAGGAAAGATGTTGGGGAGAATGAACTCCTCAACAAATGACAGCCCATGCCTGCAAACAGAAAGTGTTCATATGGCAAGACCTGGATAACATTCAGGTATGGATTTGTAAGTGGCAGGTGACATCCCTGCTACTAAATTGAAAGGCCACATCAACCCCAATCTTTCCAGCCACAGAACCAATTTTGAATGGCAGCTTTAAGAACTCCAGCCATTGCAGGACATTGCACGATGCACGCAGTTCCTAGAATTATCAATAGATCACATGCCTAACTGTGCAAAAATCCTGCAAATTACATCAGTGGTACATGCAACAATGTGAATGCACAGCACCAATGTGAATACAACAAGTGAAAACCTAACCACCTATCCTTGATATTCATTGTCATTACCATTGTCCAGTTTCCCTACCATTAACATTGTGATGGAGTCACCATTGACTAGAAACTCCGGCCGTGTAAATACACATCTACCAGCCATGTAAATATCATTTACAAGAGAAGTACTGGAAACCTTCACATAGTGATTACTGCACTGGGGTTATTTGGTATTTAGTACAATTCCGGAGACTGGGTTTCTGCAACAGCAAGAAAACCCTACACGATCAAGGACAGACCAACCCATTTTATAACACCCCATCAGCCATCTCAACATTGATTCCCTCCACCACCAGATCACAATGCCTGCAGTCTATAAAATGCTTTACAATTACTCACCCAAATTATTCTGACAGCACCTCCCAAACCCACACCTTCTACCATCAAACACCACCACCAACAGGCTACCTTCCAACTTGTAAATTATCTTCACTCAGAAATATCTTGCTGTTTGTTCATCATCACTACATATAAATCCTGGTACTCCCCACCCATTAGCTCTTCATTCACCAGACGGGCCGTAGCAGATCAAGAAGGTATCTCACCACCTACCTCACAATGGTAATTTGGAATGGTTGATAAATATGGACCTCACAGGAACCGGAGATGCTGAAATTAATATATTAAAAACAGCATTTAAGTTTCATTATAAGTGAAAACTCATTTGGTGCTACTTATTGGACAGCTTTAAAGAAGGGAGTGGGGTGAAATGATATCTGAACCTTACTTAAAAATGAATGACTACCATGGGTTTTCGCTAACTGAGACCATGCAATTAGAAATTAGAAATGTCTATTCATTGAATTTAAGTAAAAGTAGAAATTGTTAGTAATATATTCGATTTATTCAATATATCTTTGTCTTTTCCTGTCATGAATATTATCTGATTTGGTGTGCAGTTGTAGTGCTTTTTTTTTCATTTCACATTTCCAGCACTTGCCTTTTCCCCTCGCTCTTTTTACATCTCCAGGCCTAATCTGTTTCCTTTTTCATCAATTATCCAGAGTACAAATTTAGGATAAAGTGTTGTCAGTTGTGTTCTTGAAATCTTTGAAGTCTGCACTGGCTGTGCGGTAGAAAGGCTGGCTTGTGAGACAGGAATCTGTAGGTGGTGACTGGGAGCCTTGGCAGGATAAATAAAGAAGATAGAAGTAAGAAATTGCAGTGTGATGTAGTGAATTCTGTTTGGAGACATTCTTACCTCAGTAATTAAGCACAAATGTAGGAGTTTCTTAAACACTGTTTACTTCTCTGCAGACTCTACTACCAAGACTTTACTTGATAGTAAACTAGTGTGAGATAGCACCACAGCAATGTGGTTAAAGAGCTTCACACACGGATTGGGACATTTTGAAATGTTATTAGATGATAGAAGTATAGGGAGATATGCTGTTTGCAATTTTCAGTAGTTCTTTGGAATTGCACTAAACACCAAATAACCCAGTGCTGTAATCACTATGTGTAGGTTTCCAGCACTAATGACACCCTGAGGAAAAGAAGCAAACAAGGATTGATTCAAATGTAAATAAACCACAGTCACCCCGAATTCATAACGCAAAAGAAAATTGTGTGATCATGCGGCAGAAAATTTCGACGTTGCTTTGCAGATGTTATTTTTCCTGAAAAAAGAAAACGCTTTTTCTTTTTATTTGTTTCACGAAGCCCTGGTTTGGAGTTGTCTGCTTGTGATGTGAAAGTGCCCCTTTATGTACTCGCACATTCCACCAGAGCAGAGCGAAGTGGGCTCCAGTGGGAAGCAGAGAAAGCAATGGATGACCTTGTCCTTCGTTGCTGAGGGTCTGTGGGTTTGGGCCAGGGACAGGAACTCCCTGTACAGACACTGTGTCTACCAGCATACAACCTACTCCACAGTGGAACACTTTGTTCACTGCCACCAAGGAAAACTCGCACAAAAACACAGCCTGTAGCAAGCTGAACCGTTGAGAGCTGCCCAATTTTTTCCCTCTCTTAAATATGCTTTGAGAATATTTCTGGCATATGAAAATGATATAGGTAGTTAGAGTGTTTGAGCTGCTGTGTAAAATAGAATAACACTAAAATCCAAGCAGCAGATAGTCAATGTTACAAAAAAAATCCCACTCAGTGTGTAACTTGTGAAGAGAGGAATCCATGGAAAATATTATCATTTGTGCCTTGACACTGTATCTTTGAAGAGGTATTTGACTACAATGTTTCCTGTAAAAAAATATGGGATTTCTCTAAGTGCACATGACTGCGTGCACTTTTACCCTTTTATGTTGATTATGGGTATCAACTTTGGGGCAATTTTTAATTTGAAAATAGGCAGTACAGAGCAAGGAATTTATTTTATTCTGCCGGTATGATTTATTGTTTGGACTAAAAGATTCCACAGATTTGATCTTATAGTTACTCTGTAAATCAGTGAAAACCAAGTTAGATTTATAGACATTCATATAATGTGCACATGATTAATATTTATTAAGCGCATTCAGAAAATGAATAATAAAGTTCAAAGAGGCAATTTTAGAGCTGTCTGGAACTTCTTCATGAGTTAATGTAGTGTCTTGGAGTTTTTTAAATGTTGAATTGAATTGAATTTGTATGGTGTCTTGTGTAGGAAGGAACTACAGATGCTGGTTTAAACCGAAGATTAACACAAAATGCTGGAGTAAATCAGCGGGTCAGGCAGCATATCTGGAGAGAAGGAATAGGTGACGTTCCTCTGAAGAAGGGTCTCGATCAGAAATGTCACCCATTCCTTCTCTCCAGAGATGCTGTCTGTCCCTCTGAGTTACTCCAGCATTTTGTGTCTATCTATTGTAAGGTTTCTTAGCAGAACCAAACCAATCATTGTAGATGCAGCAGACCTTAAATACTCAGATTGGTGTCATTCTCACAGCCACCACAGATGGCAAAACCAGAACTCAGATAGGTTTTCATTGATTTAATCAAATCGATGCAAAGATGGGAGCAAAAGGATGGAGCCTGGTAACTCTTCTGCAAGTACTAGAATCTTGAGAAAAAAGTGCTGGAAGAACTCAGTGCTTCAGGCAGCATAATGGACAGATGAAGATTTGGGTCGGGACCCTTCTTCAGACTGAGGTTGGGTCCCGATTTGAAACGTCATCTGTCCATTCCCTCCACAGATGCTGCCTGACACATTGAGTTCCTTCAGCACTTGGTATTTTACACTTAACATTTTTCCTCTTGCGTCCTATTCTGGGCAGCAAGGTCAATGTCAAAGCATCGGAGTTGTTGAGCCGTGATAGCAGAGCAGTGTTTAGGTCTGTTGGGCCTGCTTGTGAGGCAACAAATTTCGGGTGATGGGCATTACCTGGGCACGGTTTCTTCTAACATGGAGTAGACATTACACGCTTGCTACTACACATACTTCATAGAAGAAGGTTGTGCAAGAAGCAGCTGAAAAAAAGACTTTGACAACCATTTCTAAAAATCTAGAATTAAGAGCAAATATAATAGAAAGATTAAACGAGAACTTACCGTTTGGTTTGATCTTTATTTTATGAGAAGTTGAAGTGAGGGAATACGTGAAGAGCCCGCCAGCCGCATGTGTGTCAATCTTCAGAGCAGCTGTATGAAACCACAGACTAGTTACTGAACTTAAGCTATAGAAAGATTAACGACCTTAGAACTACCAAATGATCTTTGTGAGAAGTAGGGTTGGGAGTGGAGGGCACGTTTTCCCTCACTTCAACTTCTCATAAAATAAAGATCAAACTTCAACGGTAAGTTCTCGTTTAATCTTTCTATTTTATTTCGAAGTCACGTGAGTGACTACGTGAAGACTTCAAAGCTCTGTGGTTTCATGCAGTAACCCAATCTGTGTGTGAAACACTTAAACAGATAAACTATTAATGGTAGAAAAACATGGGTTATTAATACCATGATGCTAACTTGCATACATGGCCATTGTTCTTAACCGGACCATAGTCCCAATTGACTTCTATCTGCAAATATCCAGACATATTCAACCAAATTTTATAATTTATTAATACGCACTATGTAAGCCTCTTGCTGTATGATGTTGAGATTCTCTCTCCTGTCAATCATGCCATGAAGGCCACGCCCTTTCTGGTGGGAGGGGGAGGGACTATAAAACCCAGAAGTGTGGGTGTAGCTCAGTCTCTGCAAGATGGAGGAGGGAGAGGTCACGACTCGCTGTCTTTAGTGGCCTTGCACCCTGCTTGAAATGGTATGAAACTGCACTTTAATTTGGTGGCCTTGCACCCTGCTTGAAGTGGTAAGAAACTGAACTTGAATTCGGTGGCCTTGCACCCTGCTTGAAATGGAATTTAAAGGAATAGCCGTGAGTCAACTGCCAGCCCACCAGCCGTGAGTGAGTGAGCTGCCAGCACAACAGGCTTGAGTGACTGAGCCGCAAGCCCAAGAATCCATTCGGCCCACAATGTCCATACTAGCCCTCTGGAAACCAGTCCCTTCAGCCCACAACACCCATACTAGCGCTCCAGAAAGCCCCCCCCCCCACCCCCAGTCTAGTATATATATAGATATAATTTATATATATATATATGCCCATCTATATATATAACATGTGTGTGTGTATGTGTAAACAAATAGATACATACATACATACATACATACATACATACATACATACATACATACATACATACATACATACATACATACATACATACATACATACACATAAGAACAAAAAATAAACATTAAGAGTGCAATAATATTACAATAAAAATGCCAAAAATTGAACATATCAGGGAATCAAAATGACTGCCGTTGAAGAAGTTTTAATTCTGTAATAAGATGTACTACTTGGCCACATTATTTCCTCAGACTTACTTTAAAATTTGTTTTAGTTGACAGAAATTCTAGATGGGGGAATTGAGAATTGAGAACATTATTTTGAGCAGTAAATTAGGAAATTAAGTGAAGCAGTAAAACATAATTCAGTGTCAGCCTTTTCAAACTGAATTGATATGAATTGTGTGGACTTTCAAAAAAAGTATGTGTTTGCATTACGGAACCATTATGTAATGTTTTATAATGTCATTTATAAATTATGTCTTGCTGCAAAAATATAAATCCACAAATCAGGAAGATGGCTGGTATCCTTGCAACTACACAAAGCAAAGTGTTGCTACTTGGGGGGAGTGGAAAAAATGGACAAAAATAGAGTGAATATATGAGACCAGACAATGGTTTGTAAGTTAACATTTTACCAGCAAACTTGTTATTTATAAATCATATTGTAAAATGTAACGGAATGGTTTTGGAATTCAAATAAATAATGTTTTCAAAAGACCAAATGTCAATTCAGTATGAGCTGTCTGATGCTGTATCATGTTTTTAATGTTTTACTTAATTTTCTTTCATTCCTACTCAACATTAATTTCTCAACTTTCAATTTCTTCATCAGACTTTGCAGACATTGCAGCAAACTAAAACAGTCAAGACGAGGTGAAAAACATGAGGAAAAGTTAAAGTTGTAACTTGGTCGATCATCATTACCCCTTGAAAGACAGCTGGTGTGACTTTGTAATGAACTCAGCCCAATGCGTTAGTGAAATTTTACTGTTCTATGTCTTGCACGTAGAAGAGTAGAACTCTGACTATCCAGCAGCTTTGGGACTTTGATGGTGCAGGACAGGAAGATTTCCTGGATTAATTGAATACTTAGTAATAAACCAACACACTTTAACTTCACATATTTTTAGATGTTACAGTACTAACTGTAATGCTAACTGAATATCTCTCTGTACAGGTACAAGACAGTTACTCGGAACAGGGACCATGTAAAAGGCCTGACTAAAGATGTAAAAATACGACTGCAATGTCGGCCTATAAGTACAATTGCAGTCCACTATGTAAGGGTTGATCACCAATACATTAAAAAAAAAGTCACAGGGAACCAAGAGCTGGTGTTTTATTGCTGATGCATGTGTGTGAAGAAAGAACCTTGGGAAAAAGGTCTGAGCTGGTGATCACACAGAGCTATACGTGTGTGTTAGCCCAATAACAGGGTTTATTTCCAATTTTGGTCAGGGCAAAATTGATCGTAGCGGATTTTGTTCTACTTTCGCCCCAGTGGTGGCTTCACGAATCCATGTTATGATGTGCTAAATCAAAGTAGATAGCTACTTTCTTAACTTGTACGGTTCTTTCTGCAATAGGAATATCAACAGCAATCATTGATGTTTCCTGTTTAGCTTCTGTCAGGTCCAAACCGACTTCCAAATCTATGAGAAGATAGCTGGAACTTATGCTTATAATTATACCAGGGTAACTTGACCACTTCTCAGTCTCTCCCTGCACAACAGCTGGCTTATCTTCCTGGAGAGCACAGCTGAGCTTTGGACCTGGCTGTCTCGGAAGTCATAGGCACAAAGACATTTTTTTGTTATTTTTGTAAATTGCTTTTGGCCCTTTGTCAATGCAAAATGGGAATCAAGTGATGCAAGATATTCAGGACCCACATTTAAATTATTGGCAAATCTAGACACAATAACAGTGCCATCTAAGGAGGTGCGTGGAGATGTTCGCATCATTAGAACTTCCATCCAATTCGGAAATATAAAATTATATATTTTTTCTCAGAGAGAAGCAAGTAAACATTTTCTTAATTATGAGCCATAAATTCATACGTTCATTTCTAGAAGCAGAATTAGGCCATTCGCCCCATCAACTCTACTCCACCATTTAATCATGGCTAATCTATCTTTCCCTCTCAACCTCATTCTCCTGCCTTCGCTCCAAGTTCTTTGAGGTTGCATGTCCTTGGATATTTAAGAGTCAAGTGTTATTGTTTAAATTATTTAATTCTATAGCAATTATTAAAACATTTTGCCCAACATCTACAAATTATCTGTAAAATATCTGGAAAGGTCTAAAGGAAGGTCTCGACCTAGAACATCACCTATTCCTTTTCTCCAGAGATGATGCCTGACCCGCTGAGTTACTCCAGCATTTTTTGTCTATCTTCAATGTAAACCAGCATCTGCAGTTCCTTCCCTCACATCTGTAAAGCATCTGTGGGTACTGTGTGTAGAGTGACTCACTAAAAAACACAGAGAACTGCTGAAACTTATTCACATTTTTGTTCCATGATCTCCAAACACTCCGCACCTCAGCACACTTGCGATACCTACTTCACACATTTACATCTATATAACTAAAAGTCTCATCTTCACCACATCCTGTCTGCGCTGTATATTGATTTTAGAAAAAACGCTACTATATATCGTTATGATTTTTGGCCATCTTACTCACAGTCCTCCTCCGCTGAGCCAGCCCTGAGGATTTTTCCAATCGATTAAAAATATAAGATATGAGTGTTTAAAAAATCCTGAGATCAGCTGATTGGTCCCCTCGCCTGTCAATCACCACGACAAAGGTAACGCACCTTCCGGGGGGGCAGGACTATAAAACTCCAGGTGGCTGGAAGTGAGTCAGTCACTCAGGAAGATTGCGAGGGAGAGTCCACAACTGTGATTCTAAGCTGTGAATCAACTGAACTGTGAATCTGCAATGTACTTGCAATAAATTATTTGTTAGCCCTTAATGACAATGCAATTAGTTGTTTGGCAATTTGGTGGCCTGCACTCTGCTTGAAATGCTATGAAATTGACTTTGGTGGCCTGCACTCTGCCTGAAATGCTATGAAATTGTCCTTGGTGGCCTGCACTCTGCCTGAAATGCTAGGAAATTGACTTTGATGGCCTGCACTCTGTCTGAAATGCTATGAAAATGACTTTGGTGGCCTGCACTCTCACTTAAATGCTATGACATTGACTTTGGTGGCCTGCACTCTGCTTGAAACGGAATTTCAAGGAATAGCCGTGAGTGAACTGCCAGCCCACTAGCCCTGAGTGACTAAGCTGCCAGCCCACCAGCCCTGAGTGACTGAGCTGCCAGCCCACCAGCCCTGAGTGACTAAGCTGCCAGCCCACCAGTCCTAGGTGACTGAGCTACCAGCCCACTAGGCCTGAGTGACTGAGCTGCCAGCCCAAGAATCCATTCGGCCCACAATGTCCATACTAGTGCTCCATATCCCACCCCTCCCTCCCCCCACTGGCTACCAATATTGGAATTGGTGGAGAGGTGGAATATTGCGTTGGGAGACTAGCCCTCCGTTGTGAATATGGGACCCAATGGGTCCCACTTAGTCTAGTAAACTATAAATGTATTAATTCATTAGCAGTGAATGATGCTGGCAAGATGGCTTTAATTCCACGTTTCCAAGCATTAAAAAAGTTGTGATGATTGAATTTCTGCACTGTGCAGTCGTTCTGCTGGTTGTATTTCTACGTTTGTACATAGGGGAGTAGAATTCTGACATGCCGCGAGGTGACGCCTGCTTGGTGCTGAGTACTCGCCCAAAGAGTCGTACCATTTCTGGTCGCCGCTGGATTTTCAGCATGTTGAACATTTTCGGCAACCTGCTGAGACTATGATGGATGCCGGCAAGTTGCCGAAAAAATTGCGTAAGTGGGACAGGCCCTTCATTGTCACGTGTACCAATTAAGGTACAGTAATGTGTGAATTAGCATACAGCCATACAAAAAAAAGCACCAAGACACACAACTACATAAAAGTTGACATAAACATCCACCACAGCGGATTCCCCAGATTCCTCACTGTGATGGAAGGCAATAAAATCCAATCTTCTTCCTCTTTATTCTCCCGTGGTCAGGGCACTCAAAACATCTGTTGGCGCAATGGAAGCTCCCGCAGCCAGCGATCGAAGCTCCCCCGTCGGGTCAACTGAAACTCCCATGTTGGGCCGGTCGAAGCTCCTGCGGCTTGGAGCTCCCGAAGTCGGTCTCTAACCAATGGACAGCGAGCTCCACGACATTAAAGTCTGCAGGCTCCTGTAGTTGGAGCTCCGAGGTCGATCTCTGGCAAAGGGATCGCGATCTCTGCGACGATAAGTCTGCAGGCTCCCGCGGTTGGAGCTCCTGAAGTCAGTCTCCAGCAGAGCCCACCTACTCCTCGATGTTAGGCCGCAGTGCGGACGGAGATACAATACAGAAAAAAAATTGCATCTCCGTCGAGGTAAGAGATTAAAATAAGTTTTCCTAACCTCCTCCCCCACACCACACATAACAAGCTAAAGAACACTAAAAACATACATTTAACACATACTATTAAAACAACATAAAGGAAGTGACAGAATGACTGTTATCGAGGCAGCCGTTGCTGGCGCCACCCGGTGGCCCACAGGGAATGAAGATAGGTCTCGACCCAAAACGTCGTCAACCTACATTGTCCACAGATGTTAGACACAAAATGGCAGAGTAACTCAGCGGGGCAGGCAGCATCTCAGAAGAGAAGGAATGGGTGACATTTTGGGTCGAGATAGTTCTCCATTTTGTCCACAGATGCTGCCTGACAACATGTAAAAATTAAGATTTTAAGAGAAATAATTTAAGAAAAGTTTTCATATTTGTTACATTGTACATGCTTCATTGTTAGTACATTAAGGATCTCACTACTGTTGGGAAATGTTAAAATATTCACCCTTTTTTTCAAACCTTTTTAATAGTAATCAAATAATTAATTAATCCTAGGTACACAAAAAAGCTGGAGAAACTCAGCGGGTGCAGCAGCATCTATGGAGCGAAGGAAATAGGCAACGTTTCAGGCCGAAACCCTTCTTCAGACATTTGAAGAAGGGTTTCGGCCCGAAACGTCTCCAGCTTTTTTGTGTACCTTCGATTTTCCAGCATCTGCAGTTCCTTCTTAAACAATTAATTAATCCTGCTGCTTTTTGAATTATACCATTTGAAGGGTTATTGTAATATGCTGAGCATTCAGGAGCAGAATGAGGTTTCCAAGAGGAATGTATTAGTTAGAAAGAGGGTGCTAGATGAGTAGTTATTAATAACATGAATATGAGCATTATTAATAACATGAGCATTAGGCTATTTCAACACTCTGGTAATGTGGAAACCTGCCCTGTCAGAGATTTTCTGCATTGGTCAAACAATTAAATGGCTCAAATTGTCCAAAAATGTAACATTTCTGGACTGATATTTTTTATATAATTTCAGAAGTTATTAATACTAAACTGGATCCAGACTCAAAATTAATAATACTTGGAATACCAGAACAAAGTTTAACACTCACAACAAGCCAAAGAAATTTCCTTGACTACAGTATAATAACCGGAAAAAAATTAATATTAAAATTTTGGAAAGGCCCTATAACCCCCACAATTAAAATGTGGATTGTGGAAATGTCAGAGACCCTATATCTAGAAAGAATTAGACTTGTCTTAATGGACAAACAAGAACTTTTTGTTAAAATATGGACTCCATTCATTAATTATCTGAAGGGATAGATTGGCCCAGCACGAAAACCCAACTGAAACTTGAACTCAGGAGTAGGTGAAAAGTTATACTTTATAATCTACGAACCTATCTCCAATGACGTATTATAAGTAATCCATTCCACCTTTTCTGTTTTTTTGATATTTGTAACTCTTTTTTCTCTCTTTCTCTCTTTTTCTATCTATATAAATAAAAACACTAGAAGCAGAAGTAATCGACAATTGAAAATATTAATAATGAATGACTGATGTATATGAAAAGTTTTTTTTACTATAATATGTAACTATACTTTATAATATGTCTACTTCTAATAAAAATATTATTTAAAAAAAATAAAAAAAATAATCCTGCTGCTTTTTGAATTATACCATTTGAAGGGTTATTGTAATATGCTGTGCATTCAGGAGCAGAATGAGGTTTCCAAGGGGAATGTATTAGTTAGAAAGAGGGTGCTAGATGAGTAGTTATTAATAACATGAATATGAGCATTATTAATAACATGAGCATTAAGCTATTTCAACACTCTGGTAATGTGGAAACTTGCCCTGTCAGAGATTTTCTGCATTGGTCAAACAATTAAATGGCTCAGGTTATGAGAAAAAATCAGTGCAATTGGGAAAATTTCCTGGAATAAATCCCAGAGTAAAATACTGTTGGGAATTCCTCATTGATTAGATGGAAGTATGTAAAATTTCTTCAATTGATGTTGGAGCCGAAGTCGAATTTCATAAATCATGGCTGATGTTTTTGGCTTGAGAATGTGCCAGGATGAATGCTGTTGCACATAAATATACAAAATATTTAAATGTATTTAAACATCCCAAAATTCTCAGTTGCATGCAGTGAGCAATTGCTTTAGTCCCCAGTTGCCCTCCTCTCTGGTGTGTTAAATGTGAGAGAATTTAGTTACAAAACACAATTTAGGCAGGACATGGGATTATTTCAGCTTTTAACATGAAACAACCCTGCCAACATTTGTTAAAAATGATCACATTTGTGCAGGTTTCCATCAAAATGAAATAACATAGAGTGATTGATAATTATGTTTTAATAAAACTCTTGTTCTATATCCAGAGTTCTTTATTATATTTCCCATGCTTTTTTTACCTCAAAGTTTGCAATTTGATAAAAGGCTATTATTGAGCAACATGTTTAATGTTTTGGATGTTATAGACCAAAAATGTACTGATTCCTATTAATGTACCGACAGAGGAGACATAAAAGGTTATATCACCACATAACAGTGGCGATAATTAATGCAGAGTGCACTACAATTCATCTTTTGCACAGCACAATATCATGCATCAAATGTGATACAATACAATACAATACAATACAATACATTTATTTGTCATTTGGACCCCGTTGAGGTCCAAACGAAATGCCGTTTCTGCAGCCATACATACAAAACAAAAAAGACCCAAGACCCAACACAATTTACACAAACATCCTTCACAGCGCATCTTCTCCTCGCTGTGAAGGAAGGCAAAAAAAAAACATATCTCTCCCCTGCACTCCCCTCTCCCCCCCATGTCAGAGTCAAAGACAGAGTCAAAGCCCCCGGCGGGCGATGTTAAATGTCCCGCAGCCATTAAAGCCACGCCGGGTGATGGCACCGGGCTCTTGGTGTTGAAGCCCCCGGCGGGCGCTCACAAAGTCCCGCGGCCAATCCAAGCCGCGCGGGGCGGTGATGTAGGCCCCGCTCCAGGTAATCTTCAACCCCGCAACTCGGGCGGGAGAAGTCGCCGTTGCGGAAGCCCCGAAAAGCGGTCTCCCACCAGGGACCCGCGGGCTCCCGGTATTACTGTCCACAGACCTGCGGTAGGAGCTTCCGAATCTCCGGGTGTCGGGTCACAGCAGCGCTCCACCACAGCTACACCCGCTCCGGACTCGGCCAGCTCCGTGATGTGAGTAGATCCGCAGCTCCGCGACTGGAGCCCCAGGTCATTCCTGTTGGAGGCCGCTCCACGTTGCAGCCCCAACGACAACGGAGACCCGACAAAGAAAAGGTCGGGTCTCCCGTGCAGGGGAAAGACCTTAAAGTTCCCCCCCCCCCCCCACACACATACCCCGACAAAAAAAAACAATAAAAACTACATAAAAACAAGACAGAAAACAATAAAAAGACAGACGGACTGCAGAGGCCGCTGCTGACAAGAGTCGCGCCGCCCACCGGATAGAGAAGACACCATCATACACCACTAATTAAGGTGACAAAGACCCAATATCATAAGTTTGCTATATACATTATGTTAGCAAAAATGCAACAGAAATGTTACTGTCAACTTCATGTCATTATCATGCCCTGAATAAAACAAAAAGTGCTGGAGTAACTCAGCAAATCAGGTAGCATCTTTGGAGGACATGGATAGGTGACGTTTCAGGTCTGGATCTTTCTTCAGACTCATCTTGAATTCCAGTTTACCTAAGTGGAAATAGGGTTTTGTGGTCATTTAGAGTTAATACTTATGCTGGTCAGATTTTGGATTTTGTGCATTTCACACCATGATCCAGAGCAATTATTCCAATTGGAATACTCCAACCCTGTATATTCTAAGTAGACATTCTTACATTGGAGCCAAATGACATGGAACCAGTGGAAATGGTGATCGGTTCAGTCTCCTATCCAATCTTTTCAGTAAGGACAGATAACCAATGTAAGCAGTATTCATGCCAAGTTCTGCTTTATTCGCCCAGATAATAGCAATAATTAAGAGCAAAGGGATGAAGTATGTGTGCTCTTGGATCGGGCAATCTTCGCTTCAGTCTTGACAAGGGATAGGCTGATTGAAATGGAACATCGACTTAGTTTTTTTAGTGCGGAAACAGGAGTTTCGGCCCACCTAGTCGGCGACCACCAGCAACCCCCACACAGTAACACTATCCTACACATACTAGGGACAATTTAAATTATACCAAGGAGGGGAGGAGGGGAGAGAGACAGAGGGGGGGGAGGGGGAGAGGGAGAGAGGGAGAGAGACAGAGGGGGGGGGAGGGGGAGAGGGAGAGAGGGAGAGAGACAGAGGGGGGGGGGAGGGGGAGAGGGAGAGAGGGAGAGAGACGGAGGGGGGGAGAGACAGAGGGGGGGAGAGGGGGAGAGGGGGAGAGGGAGAGAGGGAGAGAGACGGAGAGGGGGAGAGGGAGAGGGAGAGACGGAGAGGGGGAGAGGGGAGGGGGAGGGGGAGAGACGGAGAGGGAGAGACGGAGGGGGAGAGACGGAGAGAGGGAGAGACGGAGAGACGGAGAGGGGGAGAGGGGGAGAGGGGGAGAGGGGGAGAGGGGGAGAGGGAGAGAGGAGGGAGAGAGGGAGAGAGGGAGAGAGGGAGAGAGACGGAGAGAGGGGGAGACGGGGAGAGAGGGGGAGAGGGGGAGAGGGGGAGAGGGGGAGGGGGGGGGGGGGAGGGGGGGAGGGGGGGAGGGGGGGAGGGGGGGAGGGGGGGAGGGGGGGAGGGGGGGAGGGGGGAGAGGGGGAGAGGGGGAGAGGGGGAGAGAGAGAGAGGGAGGGAGGGAGGGAGGGAGGGAGAGAGAGAGAGAGAGATTCAAACTAATATATTCATTTTCAAACCACATTAAGGGTACTCACAGTGATGTAGACATGTGTTCAGTGTCATTCAGAGTGACAGAGACTAATTGACAGAGCTCCATCTTGCAGAGACTAATTGAGGCACACCACTTCCTGGTTTTATAGTCCCTCCCCCTCCCTCCAGCAGGGGCAGCGGAGAGAATGGTGAATTTTGTAAAAGTATTAATATATCTGTCATTTTTCATCAACGGGAAAAATCCTCGGCACACATGCGGCGGAGGGGGGCTCTGAGCGAGGTGGCCAAAAATGACAGCCGTAGGTGGCGGTCAAGAACTGAGATTTTGTACTATAGATAGATATAGCCAACTTCAGTAGGTATCCTTCCTCTATCAATAGTCACTGGTTCTACATTTGGTTCTACAAATAAAATACCAGAGCAAAAGGAGGCTACAGTTTTTTGGTTATTGAGTAGAACTACTTCTCATGGAAAAATGCTGTTTTTATGTCTGGCTGTGGCAGCTTTGACAGTCCGGAGTTGCCTTAAAGAGGGAAGTGATTCAAAGAGTTTGTGGCCAGGGTGAGAGGGGTCAGAGATGATCTTACCCGCTCACTTCCTGACCCTTGCAGTGTACATTTTATCAATGGAGGGAAGGTTGCAGCCAACAGCCTTCTCAGCTGATTGAACGATTCGCTGCAGCCTCCCGATGTCGTGCTTGGTGGCTGAGCCAAACCAGACCATGATGGAGAAGGTGAGGACAGACTCTACGTTGGCAGTATAGAATTGGACCATCATTGCCTGTGGCAGATTCTGCTTCCTCAGCTGCCGCAAGATGTACATGCTCTGTTGTGCCTTTTTGACTGTGTAGTCGATGGTGGCCCCCCATTTAAGATCCTTGGAGATGATGGTTCCCAGGAACTTAAAATACACCACAGATGTGAATGTTGATGGTGAGGGGAGGGGGGACCTCTCCTAAAGTCTACTTTCAATTCCACTGTCTTAAGACCAGCTGTGTCACTTCCTTTCTGTAGGCAGATTCCTCCCCATCCTGGATCAGTCCAATCAGGGTTGTGTCGTCCGCAAACTTCAGAAGCTTGACAGAGGAGTCAGTGTAGGTGCAGTCATTGGTGTAGAGAGAGCAGAGGAGAGGGAAGAGTACGCAGCCTTGTGGCGCTCCTCTGCTGAGGGTTTGCGGGTCCGAGATGTGCTTTCCCAGCCTCACATGCTGCTTCCTGTCTGTCAGGAAGCTGGTGATGCACCGACAGAGGGGTCCAGGCACAATCAATTCGGAAAGTTTGGAGTGTAGTAGCTCTGGCACAATGGTGTTGAATGCAGAGCTAAAATCAACAAACAAATTCCTCGCATAGGTCCCCTGGTGGTCTAGATGCTGGAGGATGAAGTGCAGGCCCAGGTTGACTGCGTCATCCATTTCAGTTTAGAGACTTTGAATATTAAAGGAAATTAACAGGCCAAAAAACCCATTAATTTTTTTCTGTGATGAATATAGTGTTTGGTAGAATTCCTCTTAGCAGGTAAAGCAGACCAATTCCAAAAGACGTGGTCTACGTTTATGGACCTATTACAAGCATGAGGTGCAATAGTAATTTTAAAAATAAATAAATAAATATATGGTATCAGGACCTGGCAATGGGAGGTAAAACAACAAAAACAGACTTGGTTGGTAGTCCCCTTTCTGCAGAGTTTAATGTTATAATAGAGCGATTGTCCCTACTTTCTTTTTCTTTCTTTTCTAGGGTCTACTTTCTTACTTTACTTCCTTCTCTAACTTCTTTTCTAAGGGGCTTTCTTTTCCCAACACTCTCTTGCACTTCACGACTCTTGCGCACTTTCTTTACTTTCCTTACTTCTATCTTTTTCTTAAAGCTCAAAAAAATGAAGCGGTACAAAAAATGTATTAAGATATATGTGTTGTGTATTATTGTAATTTACCGTACTTCTAATAAAAAAAAAAAAAGAATTTTTTTTTTTTTTTTTAAATTGTAAAACAACAGTTGATCCTGCAAAGATGAAAAGTGTTCTTGAGAATTACAATCTCCCATTCTTTAATGAGGAGGAACGGGATGAATTAGGTGCAGAGATAACAACAAAATACATCGTAGAGACTATTAAATCATTGAAAAGTGGAAAAACCCCTGGCCCGATGGGTTTAGTAACGAATTTTATAAAAAATTTAATGATTTAATTTCTCCTAGCTTACAAGCCCTTTATATTCAAGCATTTAAAGAACAGTCATTACCACAATCTCTTGCTGAATCAACTTTTACATTAATTCCAAAAAAAGATAAAAAATCTTGAGGAGCCTTGATCCTATAGCCCTTTTAAATACGGATCAGAAGTTACTAGCTAAGACTTTGGCTCGTAGATTAAGCTTAGTTATCGGTAAACTAATACATCCAGATCAAACTGGGTTTATACCTAAACGACACTCGTTTTATAATTTGAGACGTTTGTTTAACATAATATATTCACAGAGAATGCCAAATGAAGATCTAACAATTATTTCTCTAATGCAGGAAACGCTTTCGACCAAGTGGAATGGTCTTATCTTTTCAGTGGTGGAAAAATTTCAATTGGGAGAAAACTTTACTTTATGGGTGAAGCTTTTATACACTAATCCGACAGCTAGAATACTGACAAATCAAATGCTTTCACCTAAATTGTATTTATATAGGGGTAACTGACAAGGATGTGCTCTTTCTCCAAACTCTTGCCGAGAGTATCAGGTCCCATTCAGGCATTTACGGATATCAATATCAATCAATATCAATATTTTATTACATGTCATTTGAACCTCAATGAGGCTCAAACGAAACTCCGTTTCCACAGCCATACAAGCAAAGACAATTTCCTACAGACATACACACAATTCAATTTACAAAAAACATCCATCACAGTGAACCCACCGTGATGGAAGGCAAAGTCTTTTCTCTCCCCTGTTCTCATTTCTCTCCCGATGTCGAAGCCCCAGGCGGGCGATGATAAGTCCCACGGCCATTTTTAGGCCACGCGGGGCGATGTACGGCCCCGCTCCGGGTCGTTCCAACCCCGCGACACGGGCTGGATAAGCTCCCGATGTCCCAGTCCACCAGTCAGCAGCTGGAGAATCCAAGCTCCGGAGTCGGGCCGCAGCAGCGAGTCACCACCGCTCGCCACGCTCCGATGCCGGCCAGCCCCACGATGGTAAGTCCGCAGCTCCGCAGGCTCCGTGACTGGAGCCTCCAGGTCGTTCAGGCTAGGCCCCAACGACAACGGAGACCCGACAGGGAAAAGGTCGGGTCTCCCGTACAGGGAAGGGATTTTTACAAAGTTTCCCCCTTCCCCCCCCCCCGCCCCCCACATATACACAGTCAAAAACACTATTAAAAAATACATTTAACTACATTTAACGAGACAAAAAATAAAAAAAGACAGACAGGCTGTAGGGGCCAATACCAAATATACCACCAATAAAAACATTATAGAACAATTTGGTTCTTTTTCTGGATACAGAATAAATTGGAATAAAAGTGAAATCATGCCAATAAAAGAACAAGACCTTTCTCAACTCCAACAATTTCCTTTCAGAATCGTTAATGAAAAGTTCAGATATCTTGGAATTTATGTGACTAGAAAGTATTCCTCTTTGTTTAAAATAAACTTCCCACCATTAATCACTAAACTGTATGCCTACATCCAATTTTGGAAAACACTTCCTATCTCCCTCATTGGTAGATTAAATGCCATAAAGATGATCTTCCTTCCGCAACTTTTATATTTATTTCAATCAATATATCTCCCCAAAAGCTTTTTTTTTTAAATTGATTCTATTGTCACTAACTTTATTTGGGACTACAAAACCCATAGAATACACAAAAGACATTTGTGCAAATCCAAAGTAAATGGAGGATTAGCTCTACTTAATTTTCTTTTTTACTACTGGGCAACTAATATTTAATAATATAACTTTCTGGTTGGACGATACATGTCAACATGTAAATTGGTTAAAAATGGAGAGGGAAGATTGTTTGCCTTTTAGTATAGGCTCGATCCTCCTAACTCCAATACATTTGAATAAATCAATGTATGAGCAAAATCCGATAATACATAGTACTACCCTGTATCCGTATCTGGAAACAGCTGAAATTCAGTCTTAAATTGAGAAATGTGTCTCTCGTTTAAACCATCTACTTTAGATATGGTGTTTGTTCAATGGAAGAACCTGGGAATCAATACTGTGGGAGACCTCTATAAGAAGGAGACTCTCTTCTTTTCAAGAACTACAAGAGAAATATCAGTTGAATGCTAATTTTTTTTTTTAGATACCTTCAAATTATGTGAAAACATATACACAAGACTGTCCTCTTATGGGTCCAGATATATTAGACGATTGTTTGAATAGACATGCCGATACAAGTAAGTTGATATCTTACATTTATAACACTCTTCTAAACATTGACACCCCACCATCTGAGATTTATAGGTGAGCATGGGAGGACGAGCTGGGTTTACCCATTTCGAAAGATATATGCGAGGAAAGCCTACTATACATACACTACTGTTCTTTAAATGCCAGGCATTGCCTGATACAATTTAAAGTATTGCATAGGTTATACTGCTCAAAGACCAAATTGAACAAGATCTTCCCAACTGTCTCTCCTCTCTGTGATAAATGTCACTTCCAAGAAGCCACCCTAACTCATTCTTTTGTATCCTGTATAAAAACACAAAACTTCTGGACGGGAATATTCAATATCATTTCTAAAACATTTAAAATTCAATTGGATTCAGATTCAAAATTAATAATATTAAGAATGCCAGAGGGCTGCCCTAATTTAATGATATCCCAAAGACGCTTCCTTGACTATCGTTTAATAACTGCGAAAAAACTTATACTTAAATTCTGGAAAAAGATACCAGTCCCCACAGTGAAGATGTGGATCACAGAAATGACCGAGACACTACATTTAAAAAAAGTAAGGCTTGTCTTGACTGACAAACCAGATCAATTTTCCAAAATATGATCTCCTTTCATTTAATTTCTTCAACAACATAATGGTTGAACACAAATTCAAAACCGACACTAGGGTCGGGTGAGCGGGTGTAGGGAAGGGTAGTGGGATATATTTCCGCTTCTTTCACTTCTTCATTAGTTCAGGGGTTTTTCTTTTTTCTCTTTCGTGTCTTTTTCGAAATTCTTTCTTTTCTTTTTCTTTTCTTCTTTCTTTCCCTTTTTTTCTTTTTCCTTTTTTCCGATTTAGTTATTAGTTTATAAAATGTTAGAATTGAAGCTGTATGAAAATTGTATAATTGTTATGTCAATTACTTTCTCCTTGTACAATTGCTTCTAATAAAATATTAAAAAAATAAAAATAAAAAAAATGTCTGTGGGCAAATTTACTATTTTACTTTCTTTCTTGCTACCTTTGCCTTTTAATATTATTCCTTTTCAAATTTATCTTCACAGGATTCATGAATTTTGAAGCACAGTTCCTACCAGGGACATATACATTTTGACCCCCCTCTATAACAATTAAGAGTTTAGTTCGGATATACTTTCAGCACTGGCCAAATCTATAAATGATCAGAGCATGGGGATATTTAGAATATTGCCCAATATTGAATTGCACACAAACAAAATTTGAATGGATGAGAAAGAAGCCGTTATGATTTAAACTGAGTTTAAATTTTCCAAATCTGCTACTGTAGATTTGCGGAAGAGGTTTAACGGAAGTTCCAAAGAAATAGCATAAATGCCATATACTTTTGAATGGGCTTTCTGCCAATCTTCCACAAATCAGGGCATCCTCTATGAATCAGCCAATTCTTTAGCACGTTACTTGTTCACATTACACCAATTCTTAAATCCTTACATTGGCTCCCTGTATGTCAGAGAATTGATTTTAAAATCCTGCTGCTCACCTATAAATCACTACATGGTTTAGGGACAAAGTATATCACTGACATGCTTCCACTATATAAGCCTTCTAGACCGCTAAGATCTTCTGAAACCAATCTGCTAGTGATTCCCAGAGTAAATACAAAACATGGGAAAGCAGGATTTAGTTACTATGCAACAAATAGCTGGAATAAACTTCCTGAAGATTTAAGACTTGCCTCAACTTTGACCACTTTTAAAATAAGACTGAAAACTTTTATGTTTACTTTAGCTTTCAGCTAAATCTTAATTACATTGCACTTTTAACTTTTGCACTTTTTATAATGCATTTTTAATTTTGCTTTTCTTTTCTTTTAGTTCTTCTATTTTATTTCATTTTATTATTTCATTTATTGTATGACATGTCTTTATGTGAAGCACTTTGAGTCTGCCTAGTGTATGAAATGTGCTATATAAATAAAGTTGCCTTGCCTTGCCTTATGTTATTCCCCACAGGTAACAATAAGGCCCAACTTTGGCTTTCCCTATCAGGTCCTTCAACATATTTCTCCAAAACATGGTTCTTTTTTTCCCCCCACACTGAATCCAGAGCCCAAGAGGGAGAAAAGCAGATTTGTTAACAGGATTGTTAACCAAACCAAGTATATATTTGTAATCACCAAGAATATATTTTCTGCTGCCACTCCTTACTCGCATGCCCATGTAAATGAAGACTCCCTCTTCTTCCTGATGAGAAAATTGATTCTGGTTGTATAATTATAAATCAAACTGTGAGTTGTATTGCTGTCCAAATAGCTCTTCTAATTTTAATGCGTGATTTATCTGCCGTGTTGCAGCAAAATGATTTTTTTCATGTCATTAAAGATTTTCTGAGATGGCAATGTAATGCTATTAATTTTGTTTTTAATATATGTTTTTCGTAATTATACTTTTCATCTCTTAATTTGAAAACTTAATGACTGCCAATGCATAGAAGCCATGTTGATACGACAGCCAGGAAGACACACCAATGCCTCCACTTCCTGAGGAGACTGAGGGAATTCAGCATGTCTCCATTTGCTCTGACATACTTTAAAAGATGCACTATAGAACCCATACTGTCAGATTAATTTGGGAACAGCTTTGCCCAAGACCATAGGAAATTGCAAAGTGTTGTGGATGTAGCCCAGTCAACACCAAAGATCCTATAGCGGAGCAAGATAGTCCACTCGACGAAAAAAGCCATAGTAGGGTCATGGGTAATCTTCAGCACCATTTCCGTAACCGGCTTCCGTCTCTGCACCAAAGTTCCTATAGCGGAGCAAAGATACTAGTGCGGAGACGGAAGCCGGTTACGGAAACATCCTCGTAAAAATCTTCTCCTCAAGAGCATTTTCTTTCTGACTCTCTGCCTTACAATTAAAAGCAAAAAGATGCCTATGTTCCTTCCACAGCATGTGGGGAGTCCGGCCCAGATCAGCACGGCTGGGACGCCAGGGTAAAGTTGCGGGGTGGTTTGCAATGTATTTTTATGTAATGTTGTCTCTTGTCTGGGCCTTGAGTCCGAAATAAAGTTAATCATTATATATAAAAATCTGGAGAAATATATATGTGTGTGTTATATGATTACATACATCTATATCACATTCATATATGTGTGTATGTGTGTTCTTTCCTACACAATCTAATCAGTTGTATGATCGCTGAATAAAATCATCCTTAAGTTATACATCATTTGTTAATCTTGCTCAAAACAAATTTTATTTTGTTTAATACTTCATTTAGATAACCCCACCATTACAGACAGATCTCATTCCACTCTCTGGATTTTGGGATGACCAGACCCATTTTGTTGTTGAAAAACAATTCCATAGACACAAAAAAACATTAAGGAACATTCCAAGAGTAGAACAACTGGAATTTTCATATTGCTATTCTTTTACCAAATACCCCAGTTGTGAACAGCGTGATTAGATGAATTACAGAGTGCAATTTAATACAAAAATCAACTCAAACACAGCACATGAGCCATTTAAACAGAAATTAAAAATAAAACATTAAAAAAGAAAATGACCAGAATTATAATTTATTAATATATTAATCATTAACAAAAAATTAACAGAATTATGAATTAACAGAATTATGAATTATGAATCTAACCCTATATCACACACACAAACTGTTTCCCCGCAACGCTGAATACACTGCGAGAGGGATAACCAAAGTCGGGTCAAGTTTACTGAAATGGCCGAAGAAATGGCCGACGTTCCGCTCCTTTGCGTACTACACGTCAGCCCATTGGATTTAGCAGGAGTGGACTATCTTGCTCCGCTACAGGATTTTTGGTCAACACACCAACCAGACCAGACTTCCCACCACTGACTCCAACTGCAATTCGCACTGTCATCAATAAACAGTCAGCATAATCAAAGACGACCCGCCCTGGTCATTGCTTCTTCTCTCTGCTTCAGAAGCTTATCTTTCCATAAGCTTGGGTACTCTCTGATTCACCTCTTCCCCATTGCGAACATTGTACTTTATATATGGAACTGATGCCCTACAATGCTGAGGACTATATTTTGCACTCTGTATCTTCTCCTTTGCTCTATCAATTGTATTTGAATTTGACTTGATTGTATTGATGTATAGTAACATCTGATATTTTTAGATAGCATGTAAAACAAAGCTTTTCACTGTACCTTGATACATGTGACAATAATAAACGCAAACCTAAACCCTAAATCTAAGCATTTTTGTCTACCTATCTATGCAATACCATCTCTACACTAGTCCCACAAGACCGAGTTTAGCCCATATCCATTTAAAATGTTCCTATCCACTCAGGGAGATTAATCTTTAGAATTCTTCACCCCTTTCAGCAGTGGAAACTCAGACGTTATGTTCATTCAGGAGAGAGATTGATAGATTTCTGTGCATTAGGGAAATTACTGGAAATAGTGAAAGCTGGAAAATGGTGCTGAGGTGTGAAATCTGCCATGATCTCAATCTGTGGTGAGTCAGACTGGCTTACATGGATCAGGTGGCTTACTCTTACTCCTACATCTAATATCAGGAACAAAATTCCTAAAATATCAATTTTAACATGATAAAAAGTTCTTATTTAACTGAGTTCTTATGAAATTTTTGTTTTAATATTTTATACACTAAAATGTCATTGTTTGCTGTTTTTTCTCCGCTACTACATACTTGAAATAGTTGGTCAGTGAAAATTGTGGCTTACTGAGTTCCCATAAACTACAAACTCGCTTCTGATTATCAAAGTTATGCGAGAATGGTTTTCAGCATAGATGTTATTGCAAACCACACAGTAAAAGAATGCATCTGAAGTGAACACAAGTAATGTATTCAATAAAGAAAATACAGAATGAAAAATCTATATAATTAAAAGTCTCATCTTGACCACTTCCTGTCTGCTCTGTATATTGATTTTAGATAGTTGAGGCAAGAACTATCCCAACATTTAAGAAACAGTTAAACAGGTACATGGATAGGACAGGTTTAGAGGGATATGGGCCAAACGTGGGCAGGTAGGACTAGTGTAGATGGGACATGTTGACCATTGTGGGCAAGTTGGGCCGAAGGGCCTGTTTCCACACTGGATGACTATGACTATGACTGATTGGATTTCAATTGCGATTATTATATTATTTAAAACTTTTTATGCTCTGAATTATATCTTCTAACTTTACACATTGAGGTTAAGGGACAATTAAATTCAGCAAATTCTTAAAACTAGGAGAAAAACTAGAAACACAGTGCTGATTGTACCTTAGATAGTGCAAATCAATCAGCCATTTCTGAAATTTACATATGATGGTGTATTCCCCAAAACTTGCTGATCTAATGAGTGCATCAACAGCCGCACATCCCGTTATTTGTTTAGGATGTTTTGGTTCATTGTCCTGGAGCATGACAAACTTTTTTTGACAATGCTCTGCAGTTCTTGATGCAATGAAAGGGTCAACTGAAGTGCTGGCTGAGAAAATTATGCTGAAGTAGCAATTTAGAATCAATCAAAACCATGTGCTGTCTTCCTGGAATTCACAAATTCCTGTCAAAATTTGCCCATTGCCAGCCACTAGCAGGTTTTTTGATTATCTTCGTCTGTGTTCTTTCAGTTGAAATAATTTACTGCGACCAAATTATGAGCAGGAATCTAAATTTGTAGGTTTGAGGAGAAAATACATACCCATCTTTAAATTAGTGGGGTATGAACATTACATACGTCCACAATTACATATTTTAAATTTTCTTTGGCTTGTCCCCCAGCTCCTTCCACCTCGCTACATCCCTTACACTGAGTATGCTTTTGCTTTGAAATATATCATGTGGTTTATCTTTAAGGGTAAAACGTTCGGTCTTCAGGCAGCATTTTGTGTTACCTTGAGGAAGAAGTTCAGCACGACACTGATTAGCAGCTATGATTGCCTTATAACTCTTATGGGCCAATGTCGCAAATACTCTTTAAATTAAGACTGAAGTTTACATGGCTTCTTTAAATTGACTTAACTTCTTTATGTAGTTTCTCCCCCATCAGCCAAAAGGTACAGAAGTGCGAAAACGCACAGCTCCAGATTCAGGGACAGTTTCTTCCCAACTGTTATCAGGCAACTGAATCATCCTACAACAACCAGGGAGCAGTGCTGAACTACTATCTACCTCTTTGGTGACTCTCGGACTGTTCGTGATAGGACTTTGCTGGCTTTACCTTGCACTAAACGTTATTCCCTAATCATGTATCTATACACTGTAAATGGCTCGATTGTAAACATGGATGCAATCCACAGATTGGATAGCACGCAACAAACGCTTTTCACTGTACCTCGGTACACATGGCAATAATAAACTAAAATATAATGAAATTCACATGAATGAAATTTGGGTGCACTTGCTTTAATTATGCAACGTCGCATCAGCATCCCTCCTTCACAGACAATCTGACTTCTTTACAGCCATAATATCCTGTTCACCCACTCCAGTTTGGCAATTGCAGAGCAATCAAATAAACATTTTCCAGATACTTTTTCTGAAGTGGTCTTATGTCTTTAATCCTTTTTTCATCTCTCCTGTGGAGAAAGCTTGGCGTTGAGGATTGTGACATCACACACTAGACATCACATGATATGATCAATTAATCAATGTCCGCTTTGTCTTTTTCCATGTTGGGAATTATTAAATTGGGTTACCTAATGCGAAATTGCTTTGCTGATGAGGATGGATTTAAACAATGACATGTGGAATTTGAACATGCAGAATGTGTTGGTTTTATTCAGTGGTTGAGTTCTGCTGCTTTCAGCAGCATTTCCTGTTCTTCCAAAAGAAGCAAATATGTAGTGCTTTCATATTTTATTTAATACAAATTCAAAGATCTGATTCAGCCAAATCCTGCTTGTCTCACTATTACTGTCCATAAGCTTGTGAAATATGTGGCACATCATGGAATCCATCAAAAGAATGAAATTAATATTTTACTGATTCAATCCCAAGATGTATGTAGAGTATTTGCAGTTTACATGAATTAAATCTAAAGATTATTGTAAGGATTTCTATCATACCCATTGGCCTTTCATCTGGCATGGTTAAGAACAGATATATTTCTATAATATTTGAAAGGTAAGTCAACATTTTACTTATGTAAAAACAAGGAACTGCAGATGCTGGTTTACAAAAAAAGACACAAAGCACTGGAGTTATTCAGCATCCCTGAGGAACATGGATAGGTGGCATTTTGGGTCAGGATCATTCTTCAGACAGCTTCAATCTGAAGAAAAGTCCAGACCCAAAATGTCATCGATCCATGATCTCCAGGGTTTGGCCTGACCCACTGAGTTACTCCAGCACTTTGTGTCTTTTTTTTACAACATTTTACTTATTCTTCAGGTGTAGTAACACATTCTGAAAAAGGTGATAATCTCTTGTGTAAATTTACCCTTTGATTTACAAATGATTTTCAGAAATTCAAAGCTATTGCGATTTATTTTGCCATGGCAACAGCCTGGGCCTTGCCTGGATCAGGTGGCACTCCAGAAGACCAAGCATGTGGACCGGACCGGACCTTGAAAATAGTGCCAAACCTGGTGACTCTTGCATGGGGTCTTAGCGGACAATACTGTGCACTTTATACTAATTGGGGATTGCGACTAGGTATGGCAATACTTTACTGAACAGTACGGCAAAAAATTTTTTTTTACTGTACATCTGTACATGTGATAACGAACGATTGAACCATTGAATTGGCCTAAATGACCCTTTACAACAAAAATCTTGAAATGTCATGAGGCCTATCATAAATATATCTAGACAACAATCCCCGATCAATATAAAGGGAGCCAGGGTCAAGTGATGAGTATAAAGATAACAATTCAGAGAATGGAATAAATTTTACTTATATTTTAGCTACTATTCTTATGCCACTGTCCCACTTAGGAAACCTGAACGGAAACCTCAGGAGACTTTTCGCCCCACCCAAGGTTTCCCAAGTGGAAAGTAAGACCTTTTTTTCACCCTGTTTTATTCCACCAGGGAGGTCTTACTTTCCACTACCTGCAACCTCCGGCAATCACCTTCAACTAGCATCACAACCGGCTTCGACCAAAAAATTACCGATTTTTAAAACCTATTTTTAGTCGCGGCCGGTTTTGAATTTTTGAAATAATCGGCGGAACATAGAAGAAGCGGAAGCCACATTCGACCATTAGGGAGACTGACAAAAACCTCCGGGAACCGCACGGAAACCTTGGGTGGGGCGCAAAGTCTCCTGAGGTTTCCGTTCAGGTTTCCTAAGTGGGACAGGGGCATAAGAGATCTTCAGCTAAAATATTAACATCTGATTTCTCCACAGTGCTACCATATTTCCATTTCTTATTCTAACATTACAATTCCTGTTTAATGTTTTATTCACTTCATTGAAACTATACTTAAATCTATAAAAACTATAACTTCAAGAAATATCGTTAAATAAGAATATTTTTTTCATTTGTGTCACCTTTTATGTCACCCTGAAGCACTTTACAATCAATTAAGTTTTGATTGCACGGGCGGCCCGGTGGCACGATGGTAGAGTTGTTGCCTTACAGCGCCAGAGACACGGGTTCGATACTGACTATGGGTGCTGTCTGTACAGAGTTTGTACGTTCTCCCTTTGACTGCCTGGGTTTTCTCCAGTTGCACTGGTTTCCCCCCTACTCCAATGATGTACAGGATTGTGGGTTAATTGACGATATAATTGATAAATTGTCCCTAGTGTGTAGGATAGTGCTAGTGTGCGGGGATCACTGGTCGGTGTGGACTTGGTGGGCCGAATGTTGTATCTCTAAACTAAACTAAAAGTATGTTTACAGTTTTGCAATGCAGGAAATTTGGTAGCCAATTTACACAAAGTAAAATTCACAAGAAACAATGTGATAATGATGCGATAACCTAATTCTGCAGTGTTGAGTGAGAGGTGAATATTTGCAAATAGACAAATAATAATTCCCTGTTCTTTTTTGAAATAACACGATGTGATGTTTTGCACCCACCAGAGAGTCTGATGTGACATATAAAATAATGGCGTACATTCTCAGTTGTACAGGAGATCAGCTTTCTCCACTCTTATCTCCAGAATCTGACTGGAACTTACAATTGTCTAACTTCAAAGTGGGGGGCACTGCCAGCTGTGTCAGAAACATGAATACAGAAACAAATCCAAAACAAGGAGAAATTGATAAAAGATCTTGCCTTTTACTGTATACTTCCCATTTACATTTGACTTCCCAAAGTACAACTCAACATTGTACTTGTATGGATTAAACCACATCTTCCAACTGATCTATATTCTGCTCTATCCTTTGACCACCTTTCGCACTATTCACAACTCAGCTAATTTTTGTGTCGTAAAATTTTGGTGAAAGCATTTTCAGAATAAGATAAATAAAGGAAAAGTAGCCCTGTAAGTTTACAAAGTATTCAAATTCAGGGAAAGGAAATTGTGTATAAACTAATCTTATTTTTTTTATCTGGGTATTCAAAAATTAGCATTGACTGTAATTTGACTTATTTTCCTAAATGGCAATGAACTGAGGAGAACAAGTGTGAGAACCAGACTGAAAATAAAATGTAAATTACGTCATAGTGTAATGTTTCTCAACACATTACCTCCCCATCTGGATTTCAAAGGATTTTCATCCAGAGGTTCACATTCACAATTCTTTGTTTTTCTGACTATGTATATTTTCTAAGCAATTCCCTACCCATACTATCAGGGAGGCTGAGAATTTGATAATAATAATAATAATAATAATAATAATAATAATAATAATAATAATAATAATAATAATAATTTAAAAAAAAAGGTATTACAGAGTTACTTTCTTATCATAGGAATCCTGCATTCTAGGGTTGAAAGAGAGTAAAATTGAATGTTTTTCTAACTTTCACAACACTATCAAGTTTCAAAACATCAACTCAACCATTGATTTTTTAATAAAATATGTTTTCCTTTAATGTGGATCAGTATAGAGTTGAATATTTTTATCAAAGGCTTTTGTCAGCACTTCATTTTGTTTTGTTGAAAACGGTAAGAACCTGAATGTTTGCTTGAACAACTTAATGATATTCTTTACTTTCTGTAGTTTAGTTTATTACTAAGATGTGTGTCACTTATTGCTCAGCTAACAGGACAGTCACAAGAAACCACAAGGTTGTCTTGATATAGATATCTGAGCACAACAAACTGGATGATGCTCTGTTGGAGGGAAAAAACAAATGAAGGAAATATTTTGTGAATGAGAAGTTTGAACTGTAATCCTATTTGCCCTCAGGTGGACATCAAAGACATAATGTTACGGTTCAGAAATGCAGAGGAATTCTTTGTCCCTCATCATTACCAGCTCACTGTTCATAGGATTTCACTTTACATATATTGACAGCTGTGTTTCCTACAAATACATCTGTTGCCACAATTCAGGAAAATGTAATAGCTATGATGTGCTATCATAGTTACAAACCCAACAATAACGCAAAGCGCAGCTTTCCACCTCCGGAACTGGGATGCAAAACGTCAACTGCTGGTGCGATGGATGATGTCCTGTTGGAACACTGCAAAGCCCCAAAGTACCTAGGTACTTCGATCGCATGTCATCCTATCGCCAACATGTTGAGAAAACCAAGGCAAAGGTCAACACCCGGAACAATGTCATCAAAAAATTGGGAAAGAGCTCATTTGGAAGTGTCCCAACAACAATCCGCACTGCAGCCCTGGTGCTCTGTTTCTCAGTGGCAGTATATGCAAGCCCCGTCTGGAGCCGCTCTAAACATGCACTGCAGGAAAACCACAGGATGCCTGAAGCCGACAAAGGTTGAACATCTGTACGAGCTGGCTGGCATCGACGAACCATCTCGAAGACGTGATCGGGCAGCTGCAGTAGAACGCTTCAATGTGGACACAGACCCCCGTCACCCCTTGCACAATCACCAACATGGCAAGAAACGATTGAAGAGTCGGAACAGCTTCATGGAACTGGAGCCAACTGTGCCAGGCACCAAAACCAAACAACAGATGGCACCAGGACACCACCTGCCTTATACTACCTGGAAAGCCCTAAACCGCCTCCGCACTGGAGTGGGACATTGCGGACTCAACCTGAAGAAGTGGGGCTTCTCGGACTCTGACAAGTGCAACTGTGGAGAGGTACAGACAATGGCTCACCTATTCACTTGTGGCGGAGGGGCATGCACTGCAGACGATCTCCGCAGAGGCACAGATGTGGCACTGGCTTTGGCAAAGTGATGGCAAACGTCGTCTGACACACGAGCGAATGATAGTTACATAGATACGTAGACAATAGGTGCAGGAGTAGGCCATTCAGCCCTTCCAGCCAGCACCGCCATTCAATGTGATCATGGCTGATCATCCACAACAGTACCCTGTCCCTGCCTTCTCCCCAGACCCCTTGATTCTGCTAGCCCTAAGAGCTTTATCTAACTCTTTTGAATGCACCCAATGAATCGGCCTCCACTCCTTCTGAGGCAGAGAATTCCACAAATTCACAACTTTCTGTGTGAAAAAGTGTTTCTTCATCTCAGTTCTAAATGGCCTACCCCTTAATCTTAAACTATGGCCCCTGGTTCTGGACTCCCCCAACATCGGGAACAAGTTTCCTGCATCTAGCGTGTCCAATCCCTTAATAATTTTTTTATATGTTTCTATTAGATCCCCTCTTATCCTTATAAATTCCAGTGAATACAAGCCCAGTTGCTCCATTCTTTCATTATATGACAGTCCCGTCATCCCGGGAATTAACCTCATGAACCTACGCCGCACTCCCTCAATAGCAAGAATGTCCTTCCTCAAATTAGGAGACCAAAACTGCAAACAATACTCCAGGTGTGGTCTCACCAGCGCCATGTACAACTGCAGAAGGACTCTTTGCTCCTATACTCAACTCCTCTCGTTATGAAGGCCAACATGCCATTAGCTTTCTTCACTGCCTGCTGTACCTCCATGCTTACTTTCAGTGACTGATGTACAAGGACACCAAGGTTTCATTGTACTTCCCCTTTTCCTAACCTGACACCATTCAGATGATAATCTGCTATCCCGTTCTTGCCACCAAAGTGGATAACCTCACATTTATCCACATTATACTGCATCTGCCATGCATCTGCCCACTCACCCAACCTGTCCAAATCACCCTGCATCCTCATGGCATCCTCCTCATAGTTCACACTGCCACCCAGCTTGTGTCATCTACAAATTTGCTAATGTTACTTTTCAAACATCCTGATGTCATAAAAGGGACTATATAAGTATGTTTCTCTTTTTTGTAAAGACACGATACGATGCGATACGATGCAATAGAACTTTATTTATCCCAGGAGGGAAATTGATCTGCCAACAGTCATAAAACACAAAATACATTAAACATGAAATTAAAGTGCTGAGTGGAAAGGATTGGGGATGTGCAAAGATTGGGAAGGGGGGGGGGGGGGGGGGGGGGAGGGAGTCAGTCTACCCCACGACAGAATGGGAAGGAGTTGTACAGTTTGACAGCCATGGGGAGGAAGGATCTCCTGTGGCATTCTGTACTGCGTCTTGGTGGAACCTGTCTGTTGCTGAAGGTACTCCTCAGGTTGACCAGTGTGTCATAGAGGGAGTGAGCTGTATTGTCCCACATGAGACTAAACAAAAGACCTTCTTTCTTACATTGAAGTATAGCAATGAGTGATGTTTTACATCTACAATGTTAAGCAAGTTTATTGCACCAGTGATGAAGTCGTCTGCCCTATTCTGGATGGCAAGTAACATATTAGAGAATTTTTAGTTTTCTATTTGTTCATTGAGTATCTGCATCTGCTCTAGATAGGGAGGATATTGTTTGAGGTTGTTCGGGAGTCATGGATTTACTCAATTTTCTTGAAGTGGTTTTCTGAGACTTCTTATGAAGACCATTTGGGTTTCCAGGATTCATCTAGATAGAAGCTTCATCACCAAAGTTTAAGCATGCTGTTCCAAAATATGCTTTTGCCACTTGAGATAATGTTGAGAAATACTATTGACGTCGTCGTGGATGGAGAACCATTCAATTTTTGAGCATTCATTGGACTTCTTGGGAGGCTATGCCATGCAACAAATGCATGGACCTTTGGAGTTTCAAAGGATGAGGGAGGACCTCATTGAAACCGAGTAGGAAAGGCTTGGATAGAGTGGATGGGGAGAGGATGTTTCCACTAGTGGAAAGTGGAAATAGAAGAGAAGGCCCCTTAAAAGAGAATTTTTCAAATCTGTATTCGGAGATGTAAATCTATCCACGTCATGAACTGATATCAGCAATCCTTATGGTACCGCTGTATCACATGATTCCAAAAAATCGATGAAAGGAGACCAACTCCTTAAGAATTGGTCATATTTATCTATTAGTCGGAGTCTCATTTCTTCAAGGCGTGCTATGTCCATCATATTCCTAATCCACATTTTAACAGTTGGTATGGTTGTATTTTTCCAAAATTTAAGTATCAATTTCTTTCCAATTATTAACCCATAATTAAAAAAAACATTTTGGTCTTTATTTAAATTGGTATCTTCTCCTATTATTCCAAATATAATCCATTCCATTTTGGGTTCTATTCTTGACTTGAAAAGCTTTGTAAATATATCAAATATATCACTCCAAAATTTATTCAACTTTGTACATCCTACAAATGAATGTGTTAAATTAGCGTTTTGAAATAAACATTTATCGCATCTGGGAGAGACGTTTGGATAAAATTTATTCAACCTCGTTTTTGAATAATATAGTCTATGTAATAATTTGAATTGAATTAAATTATGTCTTGCATTAATAGAACAGTTATGTGTATTCATCAAATACTTTTCCCATCTATCCTTCGAGATCTTTATCATTACCTCATGTTCCCAAACTTCCCCTAGTGCTTCTGTTGAGGGTGATTCTCTATATAATATATTATTATAAAAGTATGATATTAATTTTTGTGAATCAGCCTTAATATTAATTGCTTCTTCTAAAGGGTCTAAAAATATAGTTTGAAATCTATGTGTATATTTCTTCATAAAGTCACATACCTGTATATATTTAAAATATTGATTATCCTTCAATTTAAATTTTAATTTTAATTGTTGAAATGATAACAGTTTACCCAATTCATACATATCCCCTACTTTCCTAATCCCCAGTCTATCCCATTGTTGATATGTGTTGTCGATGAGAGAAGGTTTGAATGCGGAGTTGTTCAATAGTGGGGTTAGTACTGATAAATTATTTAATTTCAAGGATACTTTTATTTGTTTCCAAATTCTTATTATATTGTGAATAATTGGGTTCTTCTTATATATTATACTATTCAATTTTATCGGTGAGAGCAGGATCGTTCCTATATCGTGCGGATAGCACTCCTCTTTCTCCATTCTTATCCACTCCAACCGCTGAGTATATCCTGTTTTATTTAAATTGATTTTTCAATTTATGGTATTTATTAAAAAAGGACAATTGACATTAGCCTCTGCATATTATGGAGACATGAAGACTGCAGATGCTGGAATATTGTATAGAGCACAGTGCTGGAGAAACTTTCTGGAGCAAGTAGACAGTTGATATTTTAGGCCGAGACCCGTCTTCAGACATATATATATATATACATATACATATACATATACATATACATATACATATACATATACATATACATATACATATATGTCTGAAGACGGGTCTCGGCCTAAAATATCAACTGTCTACTTTATTCTTTATTAACTTGTCAGTTTCTTTGTTGAACTAAATTAAGGCGCATGTTGCAATCAAAAGCGCTTGAACAATTGGTTGGGAAGAAAGCCAAACTGTAAGAAAGACGACATATATATGAATCGCTCTATAACATCCTTTTGAATTTGGCCGGGTCTGTTTTTGTGCAATTTTAAATCTGTTTTTCTTAGTCTGTTTGCTATCTTATCTAAAAGGTAAATTTCTTGCTAAATATTTCATGTATGAATGCTCCATGTTATTGCGCATTTTATGTGAATTTGTAATATCTGCAAGATTCAATTGACTGTACTATAGGGTGTTTTCACTGTCATCCTGTGGAAAGTAGAAAATTTGAAACTCATTGTTATTTCATTCTTGGTTCTCAGCCTTAGTCAAAAGGATAAGTTCATGAGGACACACAGTCACAAAATCAGATGCACCTCAGAGCTTGTGTGTTCCCACAGTGATGAACCGACTGAATAAACAGTCATGTTTGGGGATGCAAGGGGAGACTCATTCAGTGGTCGTGTTTCAGCAGAGAAGCAGGGGTGACACACTGCAGGCTGAACTTCAGATCACCTCTGAGAATGCTACAGTATTTCCTGCAGCTGCTAAGGTTTGCATCACAGGATACTTCCAGACCAATGCAGATAACATCAGGTAGTCATTTGCACTCATGTGAAGGAAGCAAGAGAGTCATGGCAATTTGCCAGGGGTTGAAAACTTTCTACGTTAAAAGAACTGAGGAGCTAAAATCTGTAAGATATCTACAAACAAAAAAATGTGATTTAAAAAAAGTAAACATCATAGCTCCGCATAAAATCCTCAAGAAGGAGCAATTCTGATAAGACCCTTCACTTCAAGCAAGACTTTCTCTATTATGACATGCATCTCCAAGGATAATAAGTTAAGCTGGTGCAAGGACCTACAATGCTACTTGGATGACCAAATTAATGTTCTGCATGCAATACCCATACATGGTCAATAAAATTAATTAACGGCAGCTCTAATTAATTGCTAATTGATAAATTAATTGAGAATTGATAATTGATTAATTATTTGATTCCAGTCTACTTATGTAGGCCTGGCTGGAGAAGGATTTTTTTTTGGTACAGGAGGGATTCTCCACTGTTACATTTTTGAATGAAAATGCAACAGCACAAGAGCAGCCAGTGATGAGTTTTGCCAAATGCCTTCCAAGTAATCAACCTTTATCAAATATGGTGATGATATCATGAGAGGAATAGATCAGGTAAACGCACAGAGTCTCTTGCTCAGAATAGGGGAATCAAGAACCAGAGGACAGGTTTAAGGTGAAGGGGGCAAGGAATCTGAGGAGCTTTTTCGTACAAAGGGCGGTGGGTGTATGGAACGGGCTGCCAGAGGACGTAGTTGAGACAGATATTATTGCAATGTTTAAAAATCAGTTGGACAGGTGCATGGATAGGACAGGTTAGGAGGGATATGGGCCAAACACAGGCAGATGGGAATAGTGTAGATGGGACATGTTGGTCGGTGTGGGCAAGTTGGGTCGAAGGGCCTGTTCCCACTGTATGACTCTATGAGTCTCTGGCTATAACTGATTATCCCAAATTACAACACCAGATTTTGAATATGCTCTTTGCTCCCTTCATTGCCTCCGATAACGCCATGAGATCTCAACTTCCCAAATCCAATCATTTTGGTAAATGATCCTAAATCTAACCCAAAAGTTCCAATGAGTGCCAAGTGCCAACACTAATCTACACGAGAGGGACAAGTTGCAACCTTTACCAAAGCCAATTAACGTACAACCCTGTACATCTTTGGAGCATGGAAGGAAACTGGAGCACTCAGAGAAAACCCACGCGGTCATGGGGAGAATGTACAAACTCCGTACAGGGAGCAGGTTGAATCCGGGTCTCTGGCGCAGTAAGGCAGCAACTCTAACACTGCGCCACCGTGCCACTGCTGCTATGATTGTCTAGCTGCCTGAGAAGACAATCACTTACAGGTTACCGTACTAAAACATGTTGGAGGTATTGTCATTTTAAAGTATTTTGTGAGTGTTTTATGATTGATACAATTAGGGCAAAATTTGTCATACTGGCAATGGAATGTCTTAACTGTAACGGGTATAGCTTGGACCCAATAGCAGCACAGAATCAGGCAGGTATAGTTGGTAACGAACTTTATTACCATACGGTAACACAGGAATGGGTACACCGTACTCATACAGAGGCTCAGGATTGAGCGAGGGTTCCGAAGAGGGGCAGGCAGGAGACGTAGTCGGGGTAGCGGAAGGTCCGGTAACCAGGAGATCCAACACACGATGCAAACAAACCAGCGAGGGACAGACGAAAGGAGAGTCGAAGCCAGGCAGGAAGTCGGGAAATCGCTGGAGAGTCTTGCATGAATGCTGAGAACAATCTGGCACTGTGTGAACGGTGAGGAGAGTCTATATACCGGGTTAATTGGTGATCAGAGGCAACTGAGTGCAACAGGTGAGGAGAGTTGGGCTGATGAGAGGGGAGTGGCAGGCAGGCAGGTGAGGAGAAGGAGGGACCGGTGGAAAAGTACTGGGACGTGAAGTGGATGAGAATGAGGAGAGGGCAGACTGTGACATTAACCTAACTCGATGCACTCGTATATAACATTGAATTGATACAATTTGGGGAAACAACCAGGTTATAAACACATGAAATCCCTCACATTTAGAATAGATGAGTCAGCCATTTAAAGTCATAAATCCTGCAAAAGACTGCTGAGGTAGAATTCTTCCCATAACAGGAGCTTGTAAAAATATCAGCACTGGCAGTAATCCTAAGCAATGGAGAGATGGTTGAGTTTGGAATAAGTCCACACAAACAGTCAATACAGACCCAATGAAATGAGTGGCTGTTTTGTTTTTTTCTGTGAATTCGCTCATCGCAGTGAATGGGAAATAAATCAAAATATAGCAAATGTTGGAAATGTTGGAAATCTAAAATAAAACAAATAAAGCTGAAAATGCACAACTGCTGCAACAGTATCTGTAAAGAGAGGAATCAACAATTTGGGCTGGGTTCTTCTCTGGGAGTGAGAAGTGGATAAGCAACAATTCCTGGGAAATGTAGCCATTCATTAGCCAGACAAAGGAAAGGAGCTGTGGAAAAAAAAAGCAAGCAAGAAAAAAAGGTTGGAGATATAATAAACTGCACATGCTGGAATCATGAGCAAATTATAAAGTACTGGAGTTACACAGCAGGTCAGGCAGTACATGTAGAGGTGATGTTTCGGGTTGGGAAGGGTCCTGACCCAAAACATTGCCTATCCTTTGCTTCGACAGATGCTGCCTGACCTGCTGAGTTGCTCCAGGACTTTGTGTTTGTCTGACTTGCTGAGACAATGTAATGCAGAAGGAAAAGTAAGTGAGTGACAAAGACATAAAGCCTATGCTTCAAATCTGAAATTAATATTGGTACATAAGCTAAAATTGTCAACACTGATCACTCACTTTTGCTTCTGGTGTCAGATCCACGTTTAGTGTGGAACTGTAGTTAGAAATGTAATGGAGACAAATGGGCTTCTCCGAAGAAGGGTCTCGACCCGAAACGTCACCCATTCCTTTTCTCCAGAGATGCTGCCTGTCCCGCTGAGTTACTCCAGCACTTTGTGTCTATCTTGGGCTTCTCTTACAATTATATTGAAGGTTAAAATGTCAGGGATTCATGATGTGGTGGTGAAAGCAAAGACTCTCCAACACTATCACTTTTAAAAGCCTCCCATTTTCCAAATTTCCTTTGAATAGCCTTCCCCAATCAACCTTTGAAAGTTCTTATCTAATGCCATCAAAATTAGCCTTGCCCCTCTTTAGAACTTTAACCTGTGGCCAACTTTTATATTTGTCCATATCTGTTTTGAAACTAATAGAATTGATAGAATTGTAAGGTTTTATATGAACAATCAGAGTTGCCACAGGTGGTACAATGTTTTCAATATTAATCATATTTGAAAACATTGGTAGAGTGACAAAAATCAACTGAGCAATTATGAGTAATGGATGCTCTTCTTCATATCGAGTCCACACACAAGATTAGAAGTTGTCCAGCCAGAGCTGAACACACTTCTCGGCATCTGCATACAATGGTGTCTGTCTTGCGCTTCTTGTGCTTCTTGCGTGGTGGTAGAAAGATTGTTGAAAACATGGTTGCGACGTAAACGCTCTTTCCTTGACCCCAATGGACGCTGAGAACGTGAGAAACATTTGTGTTTTTAATGTAACAGTCACTCATTTCTTGTCATTACATTTTCCAGTGAACAATCCACCTAGGTCATTGTAACACTGATTGTATTTTTCATGTAAATTTCTTGCAGAGTTACATATTTTTTTTGCTAATGTCTATTATTATTCTCTCCAGCAGATTTCTCTTAACCACAATAGCTGGGAGGCAATTCAGTTGTCCCTGTCACTGGAAAACTTTCACAAGGGAACTTAATGAAATTGCTGATTCACAAATGACGTTGCTGGCTACAATTCAACATCATAACAGGTTCTTCTTCAGTGCTTCACCCCTTTTCTATAGGAGTTTATGGGACCTTCTGGAAACCTTCCAGTTTTACTGGGGTTGGCCTAACTCACCGAATCTGCTCACTTGCACCTGCTACAAAGCGTCTGCCAATACCGTTTTATTGCTTTCAAATTACTCTAGAAAAATAATGAAAAAGGGGTGAGGCTCTACCTTGAGATTGTACGTTTTAAGCATTTTATGAGGATTCTACATTATTATTTTTGTACCTCAGTTTATATATTACCAACTTGAATGCAGGTAAAAAGATTTGGAAAACTCGCAACAGGAAATTCCTTAGCTTCTCCATTATCTCACAGATATTTTGCATTATATCTGAGTATTCAGTGAGAAATGAAATTGCACTGTACATTGCTGAAAATGTCGACAGCAAATACAGAATCAATTTTCTAAACTGTTATCTCATACCTGCCAGACCTGAAATGTCACCTATTCTTCTTCTCCACAGATGCTGCCTAACCTGCTGTGTATACTCTAGCATTTTGTGTCAATTTCATAGCTTGAATTGACTTCTCAACACATTTCAGACCGCTCTACTGTGCATGAGCTTCACTTGGGCCTAGCTGTTCAAATTATAACAATATTTAATGCGTATATCATACTCGATGCTTATGACGTTAAAACATGCAGAGGAGGATAGCTTTCCAAGAGTGTTTTAATGTTCCAATCAATGGCATATTGTTTTGATAGGACTTTAAATATTCCCCTGTGACAGTCTTCCTTGTCTCACACATAGAAGAACATAGACTATTGCAGAACTCTTCCAAAACTTGGCAAATGACAGGTTTTTATAGCTTCCTTGGACGCCGGATGTGTAGTTCTTAATGAGGCTGCCAACTAAGTAAAGGCAGGAATCTTAATTGCTGGAATAAAAGGGTCCAGTTATAGTCATAGTCATAGCATCATACAGCATGGAAACAGGCCCTTTGACCCAACCCCAAGACCAGTTAAACAAGTATTTTGGTTTTGTCTTCACTAAGGAAGACACAAACAATCTCCCATAAATACTAGGGGACCGTGGATCTAGCGTGAGGGAGGAACTGATGGAAATTCCCATTAGTCAGGAAATGGTGTTTCATGATGTATCCCACACATGATCCATATCCCTCCATTATCTGCATAATCATATGCCTATCTAAAAGCCTCTTAAATGCCACTATCGTGTTTGCCTCCACCACCACCCCTAGCAGTGCATTCCAGGCAACCACCTGGTGTTCAAAAAAAACTTTCCCATGCATCTTTGTTAAACTTTGTCCTTCTGACCTTAAAGTTATGGCCTCTAATCTTTGTCATTTCCACCCAGGGAAAAAGGTTCCAATTGTCTATCCTATATGCCTTTCACGATTTTATATACATAGGTCAGGTCGCCCCTTAATCTCCAGCATTCCAACAATCTGAGTTTCTTCAATCATTCCTTGCAGTTATTACCTGCCTAATCCACCCCCTAATCTGGCTTTCACCAACCAACTCAATGTTTAATTGTGTACCCTGTTGAATGGTCCTTTATGGGTTAGAAATAAGGCTCTGCTCCAGTGTATTAATGATGTGATGGAAGGAATTGAAAGCACTATTACAGAACTACCAATTAATAATTTTTCAAATGTTATCAAGCAATTAAACTTAAGTTGCCACTTTATGCATTTGAGCCACATTAATATTTCCCAGTATCTATATTTCAAAATCTTTATAAAGATTCAGTGAGCTTCTCCATAAATTCGTGGGCTGGTATGACTACAACTACTAACAACACGTCCTACGCAATAAACACTGATAAAAGGAAGTTCTGGAAGAAGTTTTTAAAAAAAGACTATGACTGAACTTGCCTCTGGCATCAACCAGTAAAGTTATTATTCATCTTCACAAAAAGTGCCACGCGTCTTGTACACCTGATTATCTATCTGCAGCTGGCTGAACAAAGCTGGGCGAGCTCAGACAAGAGACCAAGGCAACATACACTTGTTCCATTGCCGCAGGTGTACGATATAAGCTTCATGTTTTGTCAGATAATGGGCGGAGGCTCCCAAGAGCTGCATTTTTTCCCCACCTTACCTGTGCGGTAGGCCCGTTGGTTTAAACAACTTACTTTCAACAAACAAAGCTGGGGAATGATTGCAAACAGGGCCTTAAAGTGGATCTGTTTTCATCCCCTGGTGTTCTTTGACAGCGAGCATGAGCCTGGTCCCGTTTTAACCTACCTACAGTGAACTGCTGATCTGAAAAAAGGGCAGCTGATATAATGATCTGGGTAAAACTGCTGCAGGTCAGGGCCTGCCATAGCATTAAGTTATTTCTCTCAATGACGGAGGCACTTGCCTGTGGCAGGTGCAGGAGAAGGCAGGGCCGCAAATTTTCCGAAAAGCTGCCTACCTGCAGGAGTTGTCAAGACAAGTTTTAAGTCTGAGAATTTGTTTGTTTTCCAGCCTATCTTTAGAAGAAGCTAAATACCTATCTAACATTTAGATTAGTTTAAAATGATAACATATTTTCTCTCATTCTTGTGCAACGTTTCCAAAAGTACAACAGGGTTAAATAAATAAAACATACCCTGCACATATCTCACAATCTGTAATTTAAATCATGACTTTAAAAATATATTTCTGAGATAAAATAAATGAATGATAATATTCTCATACAAACCTCGGGTTCTCAGTTAATAAATCTGCAGAAAGAATTAACATAAAGATAAGTACCATAAAATATAAATGGAAAATTAATTCTAAATCGTTGCTAGTTGAGGTTTACATCTGTTGGTGCCTTCATCACTAAACATTGAAAACCTACAAGGCACCTGTAAATGGAGGTTGTTTACCGCCTGCCCCAGTAGCTACGTAGACAAACAAGTCAGTTTGTGTCAAAATACTGAGCCTTAACTCAAATCAAAAAGAAAGGTTCATTGTGAGCAAGCTGCACTGATACATAAAACAAAGAAGGTAAAATGTCACATTCAATGACTGCAGTTCTTAAATCAAAGTATTTTCCCCATACGTTTAACCAGAAACTGCCCGTGGTTATAAGTTATTGAATATTTAATATGTCAATGGTACCTTAAGATAGCATATATAAGAGAGGTTAACTGATGCTGAAAAGCAGTATTGTTGATGGTAAGCCCTTTACACAGTTTTCAGCTTGGGTGGAGATGAGAAGAGTCATTTGTTTCTGCTGCTGAAGTATTTTCCTTTCATTGATCCCCCCGTGAACTGTTCATTTTAAACATGACTGCCTTTATGGATTCTATCAGGAGGCAGCTAATGCATGTGTAAAACACAAAGTGCGGGAGGAACACAACGGATCAGGCAGCATCTGTAGAGGGAATGGACAGGCAGCGTTTCACGTGGGGACCCTTCATCAGACCGATGGTTGGTTTTCTGATGAACTGTGGACATTTTGAAATATTCTTTATTCTTAATTTCCATCCTGACCTGCCCGATTAAAATTTACAACTGAGGGCGGAGAGGACGCACATCTCAACTGGGTTCTTAATTATTTAAGTTCTGGTAGAACGACTGCCTCACAGCTCCCTTAACCTAGGTTTGATTCCAACCTCCATTGCTGTCTGTGTAGAGTTTGCATGTTCTCCCTGTTAGGTTTCTTCTGGTACTCCAGCATTCGACCACATCCCAAGGATATCCAAATTGTCAAGTTAATTGATCACTGTAATTTGTCCCAAGTGTGTAGGTGAGTTGTAAGATGTAGAGAAGTTTCATTGATGTTTAGTTTAGAGCTACAGCATGGAAACAGGCCCTTCGCCCCACCAAGTCCAGGCCGATCATCGATCATCCGTACACTAGTTCTATGTAATCTCACTTTTACATTCTATACACTAGGGGCAATTTACAGAAGCCAATTAACCTACAAACCTGCACCTCTTTGGAATGTGGGAGGAAACCAGAGGACCCGGAGAAAACCCATACTGTCACAGCGAGAATGTACAAACTCCGCACAGACAGCACCCCTATGTATTCAGGATCAAACCTGGGTCTCTGGTGCTGTTAGGCAGCAACACTATCTCTGCGGCTAAAGCTGATAGGAATCTGGGGAGAGTAATAGTGGATCCTTGAACGATGGCATGATGTACATACCTGTAGTTGTGTTGAAGGATATATATCCATGGAAAGTCATTCTATGATTCTAAATAGATGACTAAAATTCTGATGAAGTCGTCAAGCTTAGTCTGCTCTTTCCTGCAGATTGGAAGGAAGAAGAGATGTTCTCCAGTGTCCACAAGACATGCTTAGGTGCCCCCTGTCCAGGACTCCGAACTCACCTGTGCTTTCCGACTCCACAACCATCTCAGCTGGAATCCTTTCCTGCCATACACTGCCACACCAGGAACTATATAGCTCCTAGTCATGGATGGGATTAGGATGACACCCATGATCCCGTTATCCCTGTGACCATGTGGTTTTAACATGTGGTCACTTCCCATCAACTACCAGGTATTTTGATTGAGAAGTTGGAAAACATGGCCGCTGTTTTAATTTAGTTTAGTTTATTGTCACGTTTATTGAGGTACAGTGAAAAGCCGAGCGCAGGAAATTGTGAATAACACAAAAGGTAGCTGATGACAGACATGGACATGATGGGCCAAAGGGCTTGTGTTGATGCTGTATGGCTCTATCTGTCTGTGACATAGAGAGGTGGAATGGGACTGATGGGACTGCTTCAGGTGAACTTGGCATGGAGGCAAAGAGCCAAATGGTCGCAATCATGAGTAAGTATGTGTTTATCATGGCTGGGATAGTCATGGTTAGCTTTACTGCTCTTGATCATGAACTTCTTCTACCATCTTGACTCTTCAAGTCAAGTCAAGTTTTATTCGTCACTTGCACATAAAGTGCAGTGAAATGAATTTGCCAGCAGCGGTACAATAAAAAAAGAACACACAGTTCACAATCAAATAAAATTAACACAAACATCCACCACAGCATTCATCACTGTGGCGGAAGGCACAAAGTTTGGTGAGTCCTCCTCCATTTTTCCCCGTGGTCGGGACCACAACCCTCCGCAGTCACTGCTTCGGGCATCCAGATGTGCAGACAAGGTAAGTCCAGCTAAGACCTGAATCGGTGCCTCCCCACTGGAGACCGCGGTGGTCGAAGATCTAAAGTCTCCGCCGCGCCGCAGCCAGAAGCACCGCAGACTGCAGGGCCGGCGGTCGGAGCTCCTCTCCAGGGATCCCTGGCGAGGGACCCCGGTCTGGACGGTAAGTCCCCACTGCGCCCGTGGTCAGAAGTTGGCCGCCTGCCGGCGGTCGGAGCTCTTCTCCTCCGGGGTCCCCAACGAGGGATCCCAGGCTCCAGACGGCGCGTCAACTGGAGCTCCGCAGACCTCGCTGAGTCCTCACTGCGCCCGCGGCTGAAGCCCCGGGCATTTCTCCGGAAAGGCCGCACTGATCCTCGATGTTAGGCCACGGGGGAGGCGACATGGAAAAAGTCGCCTCTCCATGGAGGTGACGACCAAAGCGGTTTCCCCCTTACCCCCCCCCCCCACACAAGACACACAGAGAAACATTAAAAACACACTTTAAGACACACTAAAAAAACAAGAAAAGTAGAAAAAACGAACACGCTGCTGGCAGGGCTGCCAGGTCGCAGCGCCCCCACCAAACTTCAACCAGCTGCTCACTGTCAGTGCTTCTTCAATAATTCTTATAAGCTCATTGACTCCACCCCTCAGCCTTTTTTTCCCCACTTTCTGTCCTTAACAATTTATAAGCGTCAGTAAAGTATTCTCCTCCCTCTGCCCAGAATCAGTCTCAAGGTTCTAATTAGTAACAGGCTCCAACTCACTCTTCCAATCTTGTAAGCTGCAGTACGTTTTCGTTTTTTGATTTCTGAAAGTTTTGACTTCCTTAAGTTATTTATTACATTTGCTTTGGCATTCAGTCAGATGTTCAGTAATTTTCTTGCTGGAAGCATCTTCTCAACCTGCTTTCTATCTCTTCATCCATTTTGCTCCTCTTAATGTGAACTCTGTTACGAACCCTATACACTAAATCATCTTTACCTCAAATTTATGTTTTGTTTAGACATTAACGTCTTCCAATCCACTTGACATTGCTCAAAAGTGCTCCAAACAAGTTGTATGCAGTATGTTCCTCTTAATTTAGTTGTTTTTTGTTCAAATTATTGTGGGAAAGACAGCATAGAATTATCCAAAGTACCCAGCCTAGTATAGATTGTGGGTTCCTATTACATACCCCAAGGACAAGCGCACATATTAGCTTCTCTGGCTTTTTGTGTCCCTCATATTTCCTCACCTGTCCAGACACACGACGGAATAATGTAGATGTCAGTAAGTGTAATCCCAAGTTACAACCTGCAACAAGCATTTAACATGGCCACAGGGAAGTAAATATTAATTAAGATGCAATTAACGTTTTGCTTAATTTAATCCACTATTTTTACATAGTGAGCAAAGAGGTAATATGTGAATTATTTTCACATCTTATTAATTTTGAATTCAGTATAATATTGACACAGATTTTACTAAGGAATTTGCACCATTATAATATCACGCTAGTTCACTGGGAACATCACAACATGCAAAAGAAAGGAAATTATAGATTTCCTACTCCAGTGTTTAAATTTCTGTCACTTTTACTTTATTCCTCTGTTAACCTTTGCCAAAAACATTTGAAGGTTTATTATAATAGCTTGCTCCCCCTTAAAAGCAGTGTCACTTATAATTATGTTAGATTTTCATTCTTCTTGCGAATGAAACATAAACCAAAGGAATAGTTAGATCTCAAGCCGGGTGTTGAGCAGCCAGGTTGTTGTCTCCGCGTCAATGTCTGTCAAGCCCTGAGCTCCATTTGGTGGGTGGTAGAACGGGCACCCAGAGATGACATGGGTGGCTGTCTGCTGTTCTGCTCCGCATTCACAGGCTGGGCTCTGGTGGAGTCCCCATCTCCACATGCTGGCATTGAAACGCCCAACTCCAGTACAAAGTCTGTTGAGCTTCACCCATGCTCCTCTGGGGAGGTCAGACCCTGCACAGCTTTTATCTGGTGAAGAGATGTAGCTGTGTAATGGAGATGAGGTTGCCTTCCACTCCTGTGACCACTTGGTGGCTATCCAGTGTGCTTGTGTCTCAGTTGGCTGGATGGATGCTAGGAGTTGTTATCCATGTGGAGCAAAAGGGTGACGGGACTTCAGTCGGGGTGGCCTCTGCTTTCTGCTGATAGCCTGATGGAGGAGGTGATCTGGGTCCATGGCATGATGAGATAGTGCCAGAGTTTCTGCTTGCCTTCGGATCCCTGCATGCTGAAATAGGGAGCTGCTCGACTGGGGTAGGTTGAAGGCACCCAATGATGGTTCGTAAGGTGCTATTCAGGCTCATGTCTACCAGGCTAGTATGTCTACATACGGGTGCGCAGTACTCAGCTGGGGCATACACAAGAGCTAAGGCAGAGGTGCGAAGAGTTGATGGACTGGCTCCCCAACCTGTTCCTGCCAGGCGTCAGATGAGGCCGCTATGTGCCATGACCTTGTCGCGGAGACCAGCCCGATGTTGATAAAATGTAAGCGACCTGTCCAGCTTTATGCCGAGGTAAGTGGGTGTTTGTTGGAAGTCCAAGCGCCTGTTGTTAACAAAAACAGCTAGCTCTCGCTTAGGTTCCTTGTTGTTTAGATGGAATGCTGTTGACACTGTTTTGCCTTCGCTTAGCTTTAGATGCCACTGTCGTAGGTATACTGCGTATGAATGGTGTGAATGGATTTTCATTCATCCACGTTGTATTATCATTTGCTCCTTAAAATAAATATGTTGGAACATTGCATGTGGCCCGACTGACTGTTCATCAATAGTTTTCTTAAAAGAGAGTAAGCATAATGGGTACGCGCACTCTTAAAAATAAGTATGAGTTTAAATGGGGGGCATTTAGGTAAATCTTCCTTTGCTGGGATTTAAGGGGCTTTTAGATAAACACATGGATGTGTAGGGAACGGAGGGATTGTAGATCATGTGTAGGCAGCGGAGTTCAGTTTAATTTGGATCATGTTCAGCATAGACATTGTGGGACAAAATGTCATCTTCCTGTGCTGTACTGATCTATGTTGTACATGAAAGGGGAAAAAAATCCATTATAGTGCAATAGGTAGTCCATAGTGTTCCATTGCTGAGGTAGGATTCGGGTTCAGTAGAAACCTGATCGTTGTAACTGTTCCTGAACCTGATGGTGTGGGACTTCAAGCATCTGTATCTCCTGCCAGATGATAGCAACAAGAAGAGGGCATGACCCAGATGAGGGGAATCCTTGATGGTAGATACCACTTTCTTGAGACAGCATTTTCGATGATAGGGAGGGCTCTGACCGTGATGACCCAGGCCGAGTCCACCACTCTCTGCAGCCTCTTGCCTGCCTGTGCATTGGAATTGCCGTACCAGGCCGTGATGTAACCAGCCAGGCTATTTTCTATAGTGCAAGTTTAGAAGTTTCATATTAATTCATTTTCAGACAGCATTTATTGCCATTTATTGGCCATCCCTTACAGCAGTGAGCAACCTTCCTGAACTGCTGCAATCCTATGGCAATGTTCAAAGCTATCAGAACTTGTTCTATCCATATTAAACAGAGCACACTTTAAAAATGTTTGTGCAACTCTCTCGTTATATAATGCAATACATGCTGATGTTACTAAAACACAGAAAATAAAATTTAGATCTGAATTTATAATTTATATAAGTTATATTGAAAGTAGTTATCACATTACAATACCTGGTTTCTTGTAGGAAGTAAAATTCACAAAACACATTGATTATTGTAGTCCTATTCTCTAAAGCTCACATAACGAGGATCTTGCCAAGACCCGAAGCCCTGAGTTAAAGGGAGAGATTGGGCAGATTATGCTTTTATTCTTAGTGCAGGAGGCTAAGGAAGAATCTTATAGAGGTGTATAAAATCATGAGAGGAATAGATAGGGTGAATGCAACAAGTCTTTTACCCAGAATAGGGGAATCAAGAAAGAGAGGATTAAGGTGAGTGGGGAAATATTCAATATGAACCTGAGGGGCAACTTTTCCACACAGAGTTTGATGGGTGATTGGAATGAGCTGCCAGAGGAAGTAGTTCAGACAGAACTACAACAGCATTTTGAAAACATTTGGATAGGTACATGGAGGGGAAAGGTTAAGAGGCATATAGAGTCACAGCGTGGAAACAGGCCCTTCAGCCCAACTTACCCACACCGGCTAACAATGTCCCAGCTACACTAGTTCCACTTGCCAGCGATTGGTCCATATCCCTCCAAACCGTCCTATCCATGTACCTGTCTAACCATTTCTTAAATGTTGGGATAGTCTCAGCCTCAATTATCTTCTCTGGCAGCTTGTTCAATACATCCACCACCTTTTGTGTGAAAAAGTTACCCCTCGGATTCCTATTAACTCTTTTCCCCTTCACCTTGAACCTATGTTCTCTGATCCTCGATTCCCCTACTCGGGGCAACAGACTCTGTGCATCTACCCGATCTATTCCTCTCATGATTTTGTACAGCTCCTCTGTAAGATCACCCCACATCCACCTCCGCCCCATGGAATAGAGACCCAGCATACTCAACCTCTCCCAAGAGCTCACACCCACTAGTCCCGTCAACATCCTCGTAAATATTTTCTAAACCCTTTCAAGTTTGACAATATATTTCCTATAACATGGTGCCCAGAACTGAACACAATATTCAAAATGTGATCTCACCAACGTCTTATACAACTGCAACATGACCTCCCAACTTCTATACACTGACTGATGAAGGCCAAAGTGCCAAAAGCCCTTTTGACCACCTTATCCACCTGCAACTCGACTTTCAAGGAACCATGCACCTGTACTCCTAAATCCCTCTGCTCTACAACACTACCCAGAGGCCTACGATTTACTGTGTAGGTCCTGCCCTTGTCCGACATCCCAAAATGCAACACCTCACACTTCTCTGTATTAATTTCCATCAACCATTTCTCCGCCCACCTGGCCAATCGATCCTGATCCAGCTGCAATAACCATCTTCACTATCTGTAAAACCACTTACTTTTGTATCATCAACAAAACCTGTTAAGCTTGCCCTGTATGGTCTCATCCAAATCAATGCCCAGCACCAAAACATGTGGCACACCACTAGCCACAGGCCTCCATTCTGAGAAGCAACCTTCCACCATCACCCCTCTGCTTCCTTCAATGGAGCTAATTTGTTATCCATTCAGCTATCACTCCTTGGATCCCATGCGATCTAACCTTCCAGAGCAGCCTACCATGCAGAACCTTGTCGAATGCCTCACTGAAATCCATGTACACAACATCTACAGCCCTGCCCTCATCAACCTTTTTGGTCACGTCTTCAAAAAAGTCAATCAGATTTGTGAGACACGACCTCCCACGTACAAAACCATGCTGACTATCCCTAATTAGCCCTTGCCCATCCAAATGCCTGTATAACCTATCCCTCAGAATACTATCCAGTAACTTACCGACTTCAGATGTTAAGCTCACCGGCCTATAGTCCCCAGCATTTTCCCTGCAGCCCTTCTTGAAAAGAGGCACAACATTTGTCACCCTCCAGTCTTCTGTTTTCAAGGACAACTCGTAAATTTGAGCCAGGGCTCCCGCAATTTCCTTTCTAGTTTCCCGCAATGTCCTCGGATATATCTGATCAGGCCTTGGAAACCTTCAAACCTTCTACCTTCAAACACGACAGTATCTTCAGTACTTCTTCGACTTTTACTACAAAAAGTAGTAAACACTGCCCAGTCCATCATCGGCTCTGACCTCACTACCATCGAGTGGATCTATCGTAGTCACTGCCTCAAAAGGGCTGCCAGCATCATCAAGGACCCACACCATCCTGGCCACACACTCATCTTCCTGCTACCTTCAGGTGAAGGTACAGGAGCCTGAAGACTGCAAAGTCCAGGTTCAGGAATAGCTACTTCCCCACAGCCATCAGGCTATTAAACTCAACTGAAACAAATCTCTGAACATTAATAGACCATAATCTGTTTATTTGCACTTTATCTGCTTATTTATTGATGTGTGTATATGATTATATAATGGTATGTGGCCACACTAATATGTTCTGTATTCATGCCTACTATATTCTGTTGTGCTGAAGCAAAGCAAGAATGTCATTGTCCTATCTGGGACACATGACAATAAACTCTCTTGACTCTTGACTCTTAACCCTGACTGCTCTCAAGACACTTCCAGTAACTGCTCCAATTTCTTCCGCTCTACTGTCTTTCTCCTCGGCAAACACAGGGGAGAAATACTCATTTAGGGCCTTGCCCATCTCCTGTGGCTCCACACAGAGGTGACTGGTTTGATACCTGAGAGGTTCCACTCTCTCTCTTGTTACTCTTTTCCCCCTTATGTATTTATAACATCTTTTGGGATTATCCTTAATGCTACCCGCCAGCTATCTCCAGGCCCCTTTTTGCCCTGCTGATTTCCTTTTTTAGTATACTCCTTAGTTCCCGAAACTTCTCCTGGGCCGCACTTGATCCCAGCTGCCTGTACCTGTCCCATGCATCCTTCGTGTTTTTGACTAACGTCTCAGTTTCCCTCGTCAGCCAAGCTTCCTTATGTTTGCCTGCTTTGCCCTTCACTTTAACGGGACGTATACATCCTGAGCTTTCTTCGGTACAGATAAAAACATCCTACTTGGCCATTTTTCCTTTTCCCTCAAATAACCTGCTCCAGTCAACTTGAGCTAGACCTTCTCTCATACCCTCAAAGTTGGCCTTACCCCAGTTGAGCATTTTAACCCTCTCAGTTCCGATCCATAACTATCTTAAACTTAATCGAACTGTGGTCACTGTTCCCAAAAGACTCCTCCATTTCATTAACTTGCTCCCCCCAATTTCCCAATACTAGATTCAGTGTTGCCCTCTCATGTGCGAGGGCCTCTACATACTGCTTAAGAAAACTCTCCTGAACATTTTTGAGGAATTGCACCCCATCTAAACCCTTCATGCTTAGATTTTCCGTCTATATTGGGAAAGTTAAAATCCCCTACTACAACAACCTCTTTTGACCTGCAGCTGTCTGCAATCTCCTGGCACATTTGTTCTTCTAATTCCCATTGACTCTTTGGGGGTCTGTAGTACACCCCCAACAAGGTGATCATCCCTTTCTTGGTCCTCAGTGTTGATTGGTTATTTCCTACTAACCAATTGTAGTGCTTGATAGTAGTTGCTCTGCATAATATGCAATTTATATTACCAAGAGCTTGCTTATGTAATTCAGTCTGAGTAGCTGTTAGGTACTGTAATGTTATGCAGACCAATGCTGTAAGTGGACTTTAATAAATATGTGTTGTATTTTGATGTGTGTACGACTTCACTCATTACATGGTGTCAAGAAGTGAGTCTTACCTATTCCGTTCATGTTTATCGGGTTTTGTTTTTTTTTACATTTGTTTTATGTGCCTGTTGTCTCTATCATGGCAAACTCGTCTCGCCGTCCAAGTCCACTGATCTTTGACTACGACATTGCTGAATGCTGGCGCCTTTTCGAGCGCGACTCCATTCACTACATTTGCATCGTTCATCGCAACGATCCTCCAGATGTACGTTCTTCTGTGCTACTAAACCTGGCTGGTCCTGGGGCAATGAAATGTGCCGACCATTTTACTTTTGAGCCTGCTGTTTTAGACACAAACGGGCAGATCCTAATGCCTGCAGAAACTATTGATGACCCTGCTGTCCTACTTACAAAGTTTGGACAGTTGTGTGACCTACCCTCGAACTCTGTTATCGAACGTACCAAGTATTTTGCTCTTACGCAACAAGTTGGCGAGCCGATAGAATGTTTTATTAGCGCATTAAACGCATGGCTGCACGCTGTCATTTTCGAGATTTATGCGATGAACTGATCTGCGACAAACTCATTGGAGGTATGCTTAATCACAAGGTGAGAGACGAATTGCTTCATAATACTGAACTGACTCTTAATCAAGCTGATCACGCCTGTCCAATTGCTGAGATAACGTCTTCTCGCACTAAGTCTGTGACCCCTGGGCAGCGCTCCCAGTATAGTGTTAACCTTACAGCCATCTCCTGTCCTGTCATGTGGAGGAGGAGCCATCTTGGGGAACGGCTGCTAACCAGCAGCCGTCCGTTTTTATTCTTTTTTTTTTCAGTTTTTAGTTAGTTTTGTTCGTCGTTTTTTCGGAGAAATGGACTTCTTATTGTGGGGGGAAGGAGGTAACCTTACTTCTAGGTCCCTACCTGGTCGGTGAGGCAGCTTTTTCTCTGGGCTGCCCGTCGACCCGTCCTCGTGGCCTACCAGCGGGCTTGGAGCGCCGTTTCCTGGTGGGGACCGCCCAGCACCTCGGCTTCGGTGGCGGCACAGCGCTGGAGCGCCATCGCGGAGCGGAGCGGGCGATACCTTGCCTGGGTCGCCGCGCTGGATCGACACGCTGGAGGTCCGGTGAGCTGGACCGCCGAGAGCAACACCTCCGAGCTGCGGGTCTGCGGTGCGGAGCGGGCGGCGCCGACATTAACATCGGGAGCCTGGGAGCTCCAACTCGGTGCGTCCTTGTCGGCTTCGGAAGCTGACAATCCCCTGCTAGGAAGCGGCCGTTCCAGGTGGCCCAGCCGCTGTGAGGACTCTCCCGACGCCGGGGCAAGACCACCCGGCTAGAACGGCCAGGAACATCGGGCCTCCGTTGAGGCAACAGCGGTGGCCTTAATAGGCCTGACATTTGGGAGAACTGGGGTTGGGGACTGGACTTTTGTGCCTTCCCCAACAGTGGTATCCATCTTGCAAACCACTGTGGGGGGATGATTTTTCTGTGTGTAAGGTACTTTGTTAGTCTGTGTCCAAGATGGCTGTCGGAAGAGAGAGTGGACGCTAGCGCGCTTTAGCTGCCGCTGCTCTCTCTTCACATTGTGTTTTTTTTTATTTTGTGTCTTTGGAGCGATTTCTATCTTTAATTTGTGTATTGATGATGTCCTTATTATTTATTTTTCTCCGACTATATGTTTTTTTTTCTCATCTGTTTAATCTTTGTAAGGTGACCTTGAGATTTGAAAGGCGCCCGAAAATAAAATTTATTATTATTATTATAACAAGCATCCGCAGCTTTCCTCTGCCTGGCAGCAGCGAAGGTCTGCTGCGCGATGTCCTAATTGTAACTATTCTCATGCTACGGGTCGGGAGGTCTGTATATGGTAAAATTATGGTAAAATTTGCCATTTCTGTAAGAAATTCAACCACTTTGCAAAATGTTGCCATTCCCATGCGACTCAATCCATCTCACGGCTGAGTTTGCACCTATTACAACATGAGACAGCTTGAGGCGCCATCCTCCGCTCAGCTCTCTGAAAGTGAAGATAACAGTTCAGCCATCCGCTCTCTCCTCCCTTCCTCTAACGAGCAACTTGACCCGGTAACCATGTTTATGAATAGCAGGCCTGTGATCACAAAGATTGATACCGGTGCGAAATGCAACGTCATCTCGTTATCTGAGTTAAAAAAAAAACGTAATGCTGAACATGTTGAAAAGGCCTCAGCCACGCTTCGAGCCTACGGGGGTGATGTTCTACACCCGCTTGGACAAACTGATTTAAACTGCATCATAGACTCACAGACTCATATCCTAAAGTTTTATATCGTCAAGGGGGATTCTGAAACTCTGCTTGGTATTAATGCATGCCATGATCTAGGCCTAGTATACTTTGACCGCGCTGTCCATCAACTCTTTCTCGCCTAGGGCCCCACTCAGCAAATGCTCTCTCAATACAGAGAACTATTTAATGGTGAGCTGGGCAAGCTGCCCCACAAGTACAACATTGCCGTTGATCCCAACGTCACTCCTGTGGTTCGAGCACCACATCGTGTTCCCCACGCTATGCGGGACAGAATACACAATGAACTCAAGCGGATGCTCTCCCTGGATGTCATTGCTGAAGTTACTGACCCATCTGACTGGGTTTCCACCATGGTGGTTGCGATGAAAAAAAACAAAGAGGAAATCCGTATCTGCATAAACCCCAGGGATCTCAACACGTACAGCTATCAAACGCCTGCACTATTCTATGCTTCTGCAGGTTTTCACCTGCACAAAATTCAAATACTTTATTTTTGGGAAGTCTGTGATTATAGAAAGAGACCACCAGCCACTGGTCACCATCTTGAATAAACCTATTCACGCTGCTCCAGCTCGCATGCAACGGATGATGATCCAGCTGCAGCGTTTTGATTTCAACATTGTCTATAAAAAAGGCAAGGACACGCACATAGCTGACATGCTATCAAGGGCCCCACGCAAAACCAGCGAACAACAACTCTCTGAACAGGAACAGTTCTCAGTTATGAAGGTATCATATGTTCCTACTGATTGCCTAAGCAGCCTGGCAGAGCATACGCTGCTGACGAGACTTTACAATTGCTTTCCGCAGTCATCCGACGTGGCTGGCCGGATAAACAACAGAGCACCTCACTCGCAATTAGATTATACCTTTAATAATCCTTTACAGGAAATTACAGTGCCACGACAGCTTCAAGACAGACATAACACCACACATTTCCTCAAATAGCTTCCATACTTAACGAGTTAAAATACAAGTTAAAATACAAGTTAAAATACAAGTTAAAATACAATTAATGAAAAAAAGTGCAGTTATTTATGCGCATTATATAACCTTATAGCAGCTGGTAAACAAGACTTCCTATGTCTCTCAGTTTTGCGCATTGGTGCAATCAGTCTCTGACTGAAGATGCTGCTCTTGATCACCTTCAGGGCATGGAGTGGGTGAGTGGGGTTGGTCATTATTGAACCCAGTTTGTTCAGAGTTCTGGCCTCTGCCACCTGCTGGACCGTTCGTTGCTCAGCCCCGACCACTGAGCCGGCCTTCCTGATCAGCTTGTCCAGTCTGTTTTTGTCCGCTATGCGGGCGCCAGCTCCCCAACAGGCCACAGCAAAAAACAGAGCACTGGCCACCACTGAATGGTAGACACTGCACAGTAGGGGTTGGCAGATGTTAAATGACCTCAGCCTCCTTAAAAAATACAGTCGGCTTTGTCCCTTCCTGTACACCGCCTCCATACAATCTGCCCATACTTCCTGGTTCGCGATGAACTGGTGTTACAGAACGGGATTATAGTCAAGGGCCACAAGGCAGTTGTCCCAGCTGTCCTCCGGGACAAGTACTTCGACGCCATCCACAGGGGTCACCCCGGTGTGGAGGCAACCTTACAACAGGCACAGAGCATGTTTTACTGGCCTGGTATGACCAAGTACATATGTGACAAAACTGAAGTCTGCGCCATCTGCAAAAGCCTGACGCCACACCAGCAGAAGCAGCCCTTACTGCCGCACCCAGTTCCTCCTCTACCATGGTCCACGGTAGCCGCCAACATATTCGAATGGCATGGGAAACACTATCTGGTTCTTGTCGACTCTTATCGGGCTGGTTTGACATCGATCTACTCCAATCCATCACATCTGAAGCAGTTATCCAGAAGTTGCAAAGGCATTTCTCAGTGCACGGCCCCCCTGCACACCTTCTATCCTACAACAGCAGTCAGTTCACCGGCAGCTTTTCAAAAACTTTGCCAACGATGGGACTTTCGACATATCACCAGCAGCCCTGCATTTCCGCAGTCCAACGGACTCGCCGAACGAGCTGTCCGAAGTGCAAAACACCTAATGGAGCGTTCTTACCTTGCTAAATCTGACGTCTACTGGACCTGCTCAATTTAAGGAACATTGCAAGGGATCCCATACTGGGTTCCCCAGCCCAATGACTGAACCCATGCTGCCAAACCCCTGCTGCCCTGCCTGTACCCCAGCAGCTTTTGCAGCCACACGTTCGCTCTCCGTCTGCGGTCCAGCAACAATTACAATTCAAGTGCGATGCACAAAAAAGTTTTTTGGACAAATCCAGTAAGCCACTTAAACCTCTCTCCAGTGGACAGGCTGTTCGCCACCAGACCAACAAGGGCTATGCCCATCTGGGTCACATCCACAGCCCTGCCAAAGAACCACGCTCGTACCTGGTTAGCGCGGACGGGGCCGTTTACAGACGCAACCGTCAACATCGCCTTCCAGTGAACGACTCCGCATCCAGAGGTTTCACATTTTGTATACCCTCCCACTACCGGGCTGGCCGCTCCACTATCAGAAACTGTGCCCCCCGCGGCCTCCCCATGGCGTTCAGCACCTAGCTCACCTATTTCACCACCTCCACCTGGCGGGTCCTCAGTCATTTCCCCGGGTCACTCCCCAGTCACTTCACCGGTGAAAGGAGGAGATGCGAATTTGTACCGCGCACGTGCCGGACGGGTCAGCAGGCCACCCATCAGATGCGGTGATTTTGTGTAACTATCTATACTTCCCCATATGCGTTATTAGCGTTCCGACCACTATATTGTTTGGCCATCATGTTTCCACGTATCTATGCTTTATTTTGTTTCTACAAGGAAAGATGTAGATTAGTTATTTCCTACTAACCAATTGTAGTGCTTGTTAGTAGTTGCTCCGCTAATATGCGATTTATATTACCAAGAACTTGCTCAAGTAATTCAGTCTGACAGAGCATGTTTCAGTCAGCTGTTAGGTACTGTAACGTTCTGCAGACCAATGCTGTAAGTGGACTTTAATAAATATGTTTAAGAAGGAACTGCAGATGCTAGAATATCGAAGGTACACAAAAAAGCTGGAGAAACTCAGCGGGTGCAGCAGCATCTATGGAGCGAAGGAAAAAGGCAAAGTTTCGGGCCGAAACCCTTCTTCAGCCTGAAGTGTTGTATTTTGATGTGTCCACTCATTACACTCAGCTCCACCCATGTACTGTAGCCTCGCTAGACGAACCGTCCATAATGTTACCTCTGAGCACAGGCGTGACAGCCTCCTTAACGAGCAATGTAAGCCCCCCTCCTATTTTTCCTTCACCCATCTCTCCTGAAGCTCCTGTACCCTGGAACATTGAGCTGCCTTTCCTGCCCCTCCCTTAACCAGATTACAACGTCCCAGTCGCTCATACCTACGCGTCAGGCCCCTTGCATTAAAATACGTGCAGTTTAAACCAACCCTCCTTCCTTGCTCTCTATCTTTCATCTGCCTATTCTGTCCAGTAACCTTTGTCACACCGCCCTCCACACCATCTTCTACCCTCTCACATGTCTCTGTCCTGTATGAGATCCCACCCCCTGCCAATCTATTTTAAACCCTCCCGTGTAGCATTAGCAATTTTGCCTGCTAGGATGTTGGTCGCCCTCCAGTTAAGGTGCAACCTGTCCCTTTTGTACAGGTCAACCCTGCCCCAGAAGAAATCCCAATGATCCAGAAATGTAAATCCCTGCCTCGCACCAACTCCTCAGCCACACAATATTTTGCCCTATCTTCCTGTTCTTACCTTCACTAGCACGAGGTACTGGAAGCAATCCTGAGATCATTACCCTGCAGGTCCTGCTTTTCAGTCTTCTACCCAATTCCGTAAACTTGTGTTGCAGAACCTCCTTTCTCTTCCAACCTATATCATTCGTGCCAACATGCACAACAACCTCCGGCTGCTCCCCCTCACTCTTGAGGATGCCATGCAACTGCTCCAAGATGTCCTGGATCCTGGAACCAGTGAGGCAACACACCATCCTGGAGTCTCGCCTGTTGCCACAGAATCTCCTGTCTACACCTCTGACTATCGAATCCCCCACCACTAGGGCTCTGCCTGATGTCACTCTTCCCCATTGAGCCTCAGCACCAAGTTTGAAGTCACAGCCCTCGCTGATGCTCAATCTTGTCGTGTCATCCGTTCCGACAGCTCCCAAGACGGTGTACCTGTTTCCAATAGGTACAGCCACCGCGGGCTCCTGCACTCCATGTTTACTCCTCTTCCTCCTTGTCAACCACCTTCGCTGTTCCTGTATCCTCGGTGTGACAACCTCACTGTAGGTCTTGTCCAGGAAATTCTCGATTTCCTGGATGGTCCTGAGATCATGCAGTTGCTGCTCCAGCTCCCTAACACGTTCATTCAGGAGCTGCACTTGGACACAATTTCTGCACGTGTAGCCATCAGAAGCACCAGCAGTGTCCCTGACTCCCCACACCCTGCAGGAGAGACACTGTAACAACTTGCCTGCCATTACTTCAGTGGACAAAATCACGAATTACAAATGAGACAGAGTTGAGTGAAACCTATTCCCTTCTCGTGTGCATATGGGCAAATGCAGGCAAAAGGGATTAGCTTAGATGGAGCAAGTTGGTTGGCATGGCCAAATTGGGTCGAAGGACATTTTTCCATGCTGTATGACTCTATGACTATAATCAGTGTGCTCTGCTTCTTCATCTATACACATGAAGAATGGAACTGACCATATTTACACTGGAGCAATGTGCCATCATTCCTAGAGGAAACAGGATACCACTCCAGCATGGTCCAGTGCATATAACATGAGTTGGTTCTTTTTAGCATTGCCACAGTATCTATTATGGATACAGGAATCAAAATACTCCATTTGTACACCCTCATTTCATCACTTACCTTCACAGCCAGTAAAGGAAATGCAATATTTTGTCCTGTGTATTTAGAGGATTTTTATTAACCATGACAGTTTCATATTTGTTGAGATACTGCTCTTTCCTTTTAAAAGCTTTTCACATCTGCCAGCAATTAAAACATTTATCAGTGGCCAGATGCCAAATCTTGGTTTCTGTAAATGCAGAGAACATCTGTTCGAGAGGCTGGAAATTTGGAAAATAAACGTTCACAACGAAGGAAAGAACCTCCGGTGCAATATTTGGGAACGGACATCGCCTGTGAATTAAGGCACCAGCATGTAAGAAGGTCAGTCTGTTCCACAAAACCAATTCAATTGGTTTATCCAACCAAGTACCACAGCTGGATGTCTTCTCATTTTCAGTAAAGATGTGGTAAGATTACAATGTGCTGAGTGCACTTGCAAAGGGACAAATATTATTCACATTGTGTAATCTGGAGATTTACTGCACAGAGTTTGTACAAGGGCATGAGAATTGTCTCTTGAGAGTTTCCGGAGACTTCTCAGTCCAAAAACACAATCATTGAGTCATAAAAATAGAATTATGTTAGCAACATACTTCAGTGTCATTTGTTTCTTTGTGTTTACTTAGCATATATTTTAATAGAGAGCTGAACCTTTGTGGGTTAAGCAAAAGTCAATCGGCAGAGAGCTGTAGTTATAAAATGAAGAAAAAAATCTTCCTTTTATATGGCACCTCTCCTTGTAAACTTTATATCCAATTAAGTATTTTTGACATGTGCAGACCATTGTGAAAATAACCAAATCATCTTTTTTTAGTTATGTTGATTAAAGGACAGCAACAGCCAAGTCACCAAGGACAACATCCCCTGCTCTCTACAATAGAGTATCATGGGAACTGTGCCATTCCCTTAAGAGAGGAAGTCGTGCCTCAGTTTCTTGGCCCATCCAAAACGCATCGTTTCCAACAACGCAGTCCTCCCACCAAACTTCCTTGGATGTCTGCCTGCATTAAACTTTTTTGCACAAATTTTCAAAGTTAAATCCAGAACCCTTCCAGCCCAGAGGAAAGGGTTTATCCAATGGTTAGGAGCAAGAGACAACGAGTAATTAAGCAGTTGTTCGTTACGTTCAGCTATTAATCAGGATACTAATACTATGTTGTGGATTGGGAGAAGGGGTTAATGAATGTGGTGGATGGAGCCTTTCCAAACAAACTAACTTCACTGATGGGTGTTGCAGTCCAACATTTGATTCTTTTTGGATTGGAGACAATCACTTTAGCTGTACTTGTTTGCAAGCCTGAAGTACATGGATGAGCGCATAACACTGCTTCCTGGGGTTTTGGCCAAAAGTTAAATTATGTTTGAAATTTCACATTTAAACATATATAACATTTTAAAGTAAATTTCTTCCTATGTGTTTGGGGAAATAACAGGAAGGGTTGCTGAAAGATTACTTTCTACTGTGTCCCTACAGGACCAAGATTACAGCCAAGGTTTTCCTTGCCTGGCTGTGTCTTACCCTGCCTTCTCCCTGTGTTGTGCTAATGAAGGAATTCATTACTTTCCTTGTGAGATATACACTCTTATCTGGGCAAAGCTTTGATCATTTCTACAAAGGGTACACTGGTGGAATAGCACTGTGCAAAATTAATTTACTGCAGGTGCAGAAAATCTGAAGTACAAACAGAAAACGTTGAAAACATTCAATGGCCATTGAGGATTAACATTCTGATTCAATGTAAAGTTATTGACAAGAAAGTTTACCTCAATTTTTTTCTTAGATAAATATTTCCTCCATTTTCTATTAATTAAAAAAAAAGTTCCCCTTTATAGTCTGAAATGTTGATATAAGACAGATAAAGTGTTCAGCAATAAGATTCTTCAAAGTAATTTATTAGGAGACATCATAGAACAAAGAACAGTACAGAAGGTAGACACAAAATACTGGAGAAACTCAGGATGCTGGACCCAGGCAGCATCTCAGGCAGCATCTCTGGAGAGAAGGAATGGGTGTCACTTTGGGTTGAGACCTGTCACCCATTCCTTCTCTCCAGAGATGCTGCCTCTCCCGCTGAGTTACTCCAGCATTTTGTGGCTATCTTTGGTTTAAACCAGCATCTGCAGTTCTATCCTACACATAGAACAGTTGGTCGGGTGGAGGCGCTGCGAGACGGCTGCCCTGCCAGCAGCGTGTTCGTCATTTCATCTTTTTTTTTGTATTTCCAAATGTGTGTTTTAATGTCTCTTGGTGTGTCGTGTGTGGGGGGTGGTGAGGGGGGTTATGGGGGGAACTGCTTTTGGTTGCCTCCTCCACGGAGAGGCGACTTTTCCATGTCGCCTCCCTCGCGGCCTAACACCATGGATTGGTGCGGCCTTTCCCGGAGTTGGGTCCAGAGCTTCAGCAGCGGGGCGCAGCGTGGACTTTTTTCATCGCGGAGCGGGGCGAACCCATGCCGGGGTCACCAGAAGGTAGTGCTCTGATTGCTGGCCCACGGACTGTTATAGCCTGAAGCCGTGGTCTGTGGAGCTTCCAACTGCGGGCGCGGCGTCCAGAGCCTGGGATCCCTCGTTGGGGATCCCCGGAGGAGAAGAGCTCCGACCACCGGCCCGGGGCCTACAACATCTTGAAGCCGCGGTCTGCGGAACTTCTAGCCGTGGGCGCGGCGTGGACTTACGATCCGGAGTGGGATCCCTTGCCGGGGATCACTGGAGAAGAGCTCCGACCATCGGCCTGCAGCCTACAACATCCTGAAGCCGCGACCTCCGTTAGGGAAGCACCGATTCAGGACATACTTTCCAGATGAGAGGGCCTGTACATCTGGCCGCCCGCAGCAGCGACTGCGGAGGTTTATGGCCCCGACCACGGGGGAACAATGGAGGATGTCTTCATGTCAGGGAACCTGAGTGAAAATAATTACATTACATTGTAGGCGGGTTAGCTTGTGTACTAGCTAGATGAAATCCACCATCAGAAACGGACACATTTAACAGTTACTAAAGGTGAAAAGCAAATGAAGTTAAAAAACATCCATGTCCCTTTTCTACTAATGTAATATAAGATATCAATTTTATCTAACAGATTTTGTATTCAGCTGGGTGAACAAATTCCCCATTGCTCCAACAGTTCATGAATAAAGATGCGTCTTATTTAAGGTTTGATTGTCTACAATCAGGGAGATTCTCAGCTTCAGGACAGAGTTCTGGCAATATTCTGCTATTGGCCTTACTTCCAGAGGACATCATAAAATAATAAGTTGTAGTTTATTTTCTAGACCACTGACCGAATGTGGTCATCAAGAAAGTATTTGTCATGCATGCAATGAATTCCCTCCACACCCACAACGTGTTGACACGTAATGAATGGTCACCCGACAGCGACTGTGCCTCATACCCAAGAATGAGTCACTGTCTTCAAGAAGAAAGAAATCTGTTTCTGGAACTCCTTATCAGCAAAGAACCCTCTCAGATCAAAAACAGAAGAACAAAGTGAAAAGCAAAGCTCTGTGTGCTTCCAAAAAATGTTGTTAGGATGAGTGATTCAAGGAACAGGGTTTTTAGGAGAAAAATATTTTCCATTGCAAAGATGTTACATGTGAAATATTCTAACATTAAATATAACCGGGTTTTGAATTAGCTTGTCAACTAGAAAAGCAAAGGACAAGTAACTATTTTCCGTGAATCCAAGCTAATTGCTTTTTCAACTGACCAATATCGTTTTTCACACGACCACTCTGGGCAGCACAGTGGCACAGCTGGTAGAGCTGCTGCCGTCGACGTCAGAGTTCGTCTCACATCTCAAAGTGCTTTTGTAGGTTAATCGACTTCTGTAAATTGCCACTTGAGTGTCAGGAATGGATGATCATGTGGGATAACATAGAACTAGTGTGAACAGGTGATCGATGATCAGCGTGGACTAGGTGTGGCCAAAGGGCATGTTTCCAACATAAACTCAGAATAGTATATTATCAGGAATTATTAAGGAATTATCTTAATATTATTAAGATAAAAGGGGAGTTATTTACCTTTGTACCACTCAAATATCTTGAAAACAGAAATGCAGTAAATGTTGATGTATTTAAGATCCTGTTCCTTGAACCATTCATTCTTCTACCAGACATATCGCAGCACTGTGGTGGATGTTTATGTTAACTTTTATTTTAAGTGGTTGTGTCTTGTTGCTTTTCACTTAGTATGGCTGCATGGTAATTCAAATTTCAATATACCTTAATTGGTACATGTGACAATAAACTGACCTTGAAACCTTGAAATTCAGATCACTACTGTGAGATAACACTTCTCTTATTTCCATTTCCATTTCTTCATGGTTAATATTTTCTGTCTCCTCCGTTGTCCATTACCACCATGATGTTATCATCCCTAACTGTTATTCAACCTCTATTGAATTTTTTTACATCTTTCCACACACCTTCCTTTTGTTCTCTCATCCAGTCCCCGCTTTCACTGCATCGGAAAATTTGCCCTTTGTGATAATGGAAGGACTCGCCATGTTGCATTGGTCAAATACCACCTGCTTTCAGGTCAGGCCCTTACAGTTAGGTGCTCAGCTGCTACAATCTGTTTGGTGCACAACCTATGTCAAAAAATCTGATGGAACTCTGCACATGACAAAAACAACAAATTAAGTATGTTATAGCTCAGCATTTGTTATGTATATTAATTTCACTTGCCCTGGTTTTGAAACTATTTATCTTTAAACGTTTTCAGTTCCGAAGAAAGATTATTAACCTGAATCTAGATTTCATTTCACTCTCCATAGGTTCTGCGTGTCCTACTGAAAATTTGCAGTACTTTCTGCTTTTATCAGAGATTTCTAGCTTTACAGAATTTTCCTTTGATGTTACCCTCTCAGGACTGATCAAAATCCTTCATCTAGATTATGTTTGTATGTGTCTGGCTTGAGTTTCCACAAAGGCTTGGAGTGTTATCAGTGAGTCATCGCCAAAATTCATTCTATACACAAGGTTTTAACTAGGTTAATGATATTGAACTTTTATTGAAATTATTCTGAATTCAGATCCTCAAATTGCCTATAAAATATTAAGCGCACTTACTGCAAATGGGGTAAAGATTTATTTTCAGGAGTCATTGAGTTATACAGTGTGGAAACAGGCCCTTCGGCTCAACTTGTCCACACAGACCAACATGTAACCGACCTACATTAGTCCCACTTGCCTGTGTTTGGCCCATATCCATCTAAACCTGTCCTATCCATGTACCTGCCTAATCGCTTCTGAGACATTCACAGTCATTTACTTGCATTGTTACTTGAGCAGAATTCAGCTAAATTAAAATTTAAGAACGTGTTATGGCAACAATTTGATACTTTCCCTGTGTTGGGTGCAAACAATTTCAAGAACCGAAAAAAGGTAGAAGTATCCTAAATCTTTTATGACATATTATATATGTAGGATGAGCAGTAAAATAGTTTGTATGCTTTTTTTTGTTAATCCTTTAAAAGAAATATAGGAGTAGCCCTTTTTCAGTAAAGATAATAAACTGCTTTGATTTTGGAGGGTGTGGCAGGCCTTATTACAAATGATAAGCATGGATATTTGTCAGTGAATCAACTTTCAACAATAAAATAATGTTTTACAAAGACACAAGATCTCCCCGTTGGATTGCAACCTTGTCGTGGTCAGGGAGCTTGTGTGTCTCAGTGACCCCTAGAGCTATGCCAGCAGGAGATTCGTCTCCTGATAGGGTCTCCCATGCTGGACAGGTCGAAGGGTAGAGGCGAGACGAAGAGCGATCCACTGGTCCTCCAGGATAAAGGTTGAGCACAGGACTAACAACCCTGTCTCGTAAAACAAATATGTTATGGAAACAGCAACTGAAGGAATCAACACTACTGGGCGTAATGGACTAACCACAGGGCTATCGACATGAATGTCAATGGTGACCAGACAGCATCCCAAGAATAGCCCTACACTGGACACCGGAAGGGAAAAGGAAAAGAGGGAAACCTAAAACCACCTGGCGTAGAGGAGGAAATGAAAACAATGGACCTGACCTGGGGTAGTGTCCAGAAGCTAGCCCAGAACAGACAGGAGTGGACGACCTTCGTTTCTGCCCTATATGCCAGGAGGCATAATAGGCAGTAAGTAAGTAAGTAAGTAAGTAAAGACACAAGAGTGCAGATACTGAAATCTTGAGCAAAGAACAAAGCACTGAAGGAACTCAGCAGGTCAGGCAGCATCTGTTTAGTTTAGTTTAATTTATTATTGGCATGTGCATCGATGTACAGTGAAAAACCTTTGTTTGCATGCTATCTAGTCAGAGTAAAGACAATGCATGAATATAATCAAGCCGTCCACAGTGAACAAACAAATGTTAAAGGGTACACCCTTCAGTGCAAGATGTAACATTGATGTTTGATTGATGTCTGATTAAAGAGAGTTCAAAGGTCTCCAGTTAGGTAGATGGGAGGTCAGGACTGCTCTCTGGCTGATGAGAGGGCTGCTCAGTTGCTTGTTAAAAGCTGGGAAGAGTCTGTTCCCAATATCTGGAGGGAAATGTACAGACAATGTTTCGGGTCAGGACTCTTCTACATGCTGTCCAGATCCCTCCACACATGCTGCCTGACTCATTGGATTCCTTCAGCACTTTGTTTATTTGCAACAGTGTTTTATTTTATTTTTTTCTTGAGACAGTAGCTCATTCTGGAATTTTATTTTACAGCAATATCAGTGACAATTTATTGTGAGGTGAGAAAGCAGCCAATGTCTTCAGTAGCCAATTCTAGTTGATGCTTTCCTCTGGTATTTTACAATAACCACAGGCAAGAAGAAAAAATAACCTAATCATAACATAACCATATGAAAGAATGATTCGGCATGTTCCCAGATGTAACCAAATACCTGGGAGTTGAACTAATTTCGCAAGCTGCCCACTCTTCCCTCGCATGGTTTATAACATTGTCTGGATTAGTTGTGTTCTGCTGCTGGGAACAAGCGCAAAGTTATTACCATTAGTTGTGGCGGCCAGTCTAAACAGACTTAAATATGAATCACTGCCCTTGATTATTGTACTGCACATCTCATGTTACCGTCCTTCCTCTTGCATGCTGACAGTAAGTTCAGATATATAAAGATGCACCTAAACTGTGACTCTAGTCTTGGATTGAGGCAGTTTTCAAATCATGCAGAATCAAATGTCACAGCAGGGGGCTGCATTGCGACATTCTGACCCTTAGGGAGATGAGCAGGGTTCCACGATCACTCACGAGATTCAGAGACAGCATCGGAAAGAACGTAAGAGTGTAGGAAATGGAAGCAGGCATTTGCTGTTGAACCTCTTGAGCCTAAAACCGCGTGCAGACGTGGCGCCGACGGACGAGAAGCCGAAGCAAAGAAGTGGAAGCCAAATAACCAAATGGAAACTAAGCCGAAACGCCAACCACCCGAAAGGGTGGGACGCCTGAATGCAAACTAACCGAATGGCCACTCTGCCGAAACGCCACCTACCCAAAAGGCAGCGTCGCCTACAAGCCAACGAACCGAATGCCACTCAACAGAAAAGTCAAATAATGGACATGACTCTGGGTGGGCGGAGGGACCAGCCTGTCCCACACCTCTTTTCCACCCGACCCACAGCCCGTCACAGTGCCCCTGCGGACAGCCCCACTCTCCCACGGCCACCCTCCATGGGCTGTGGGTCGGGTGGAGCAGAGGTGTGGGACAATGTTCATCCCTCCACAGTGATGTGATAGATGTGGGGTCTGGACCAATCGCTGACAAGTCCTGCCCCCCGGCAATGTCATGTCCGTTATTTGACTTTTCTGTTGAATGGCATTCGGTTCGTTGGCTTGTAGGCGACGCCGCCTTTTGGGTAGTTTGCATTTTGGCGTCCCACCCTTTCGTTTAGTTGGCGTTTCGGCTTCGTATCCATTCGGTTATTTGGCATTTCGGCTTCATTTCCATTCGGTTATTTGGCTTCCACTTCTTTGCTTCGGCTTCTCATCTGTCGCCGCCATGTCCGGGTACCCCTAAAACACCCTTCAGTCAGACGAGAGCTGATTTTTTACCACAGAACCATTTTCTTCGCAATCCCCATATCCTGTAATTTCCTTAATATCCAAAATCTATCAATCTGTGTCTTAAATTTTTCAGTGACCGAACCTCAATAGTCCCTTATGGACTGAGAATTTAGATGATTTCCTGAATAAATTTTGTCTCATCTCAGTATCGGATGCCTAGTCCCTTAGCTTAAAGTGCGACCTCTTGTTCAAGGCACTCCATTCATAAAAACATCATCCCTGTGCTCGCCCTGTCAAGTCCTGTATGAAATATGTATGTTAGATAGATAGATAGATTAATACAGTGCAGAAACAGGCCCTTCGGCCCAACTCGCCCACACCGGCCAACAATGTCCCAGCTACCCTAGTCCCACTTGCCTGCGCTTGGTCCATAACCCTCCAAACCTGTCCTATCCATGTACCTGTCCAACTGTTTCTTAAACAATGGGATAGTCCCAACCTCAACTACCTCCTCTGGCAGCTTCCTCCATACACCCACCACCTTCTCAGATTCCTAATAAATCTTTTCCCCTTCACCTTGAACCTATGTCCTCTGGTTCTCGATTTCCCTACTCTGGGTAAAAGACTGGGTGCATCTACCCGATCCATTCCTCTCATGATTTTGTATACCTCTAAGATCTCCCCTTATTCTCCTACGCTCCATGGAATAGAGACCCAGCCTACTCAACCTCTCCCTTTAGCTCACACCCTCTAGTCCTGGCAACATCCTCGTAAATCTTTTCGGAACCCTTTCAAGCTTGACAATATCTTTCCGATAACATGGTGCCCAGAACTAAACACAATATTCTAAATGCAGTCTCACCAACGTCTTATACAACTGCAACATGACCTCCCAACTTCTATACTCTATACTCTGACTGATGAAGGCCAAAGTGCCAATAGCCTTTTTGATCAGCTTATCTACCTGCGACCCGACCTTCATGGAACCATGCACTTGTACTCCTAGATCCCTCTGCTTCACATCACTACCCAAAGGCCTACCATTTACTGTGTAGGTCCTGCCCTTGTTCGACGTCCTAAAATGCAACACCTCACACTTCTCTGTATTAAATTCCATCAACCATTCGACAGCCCACCTGGCCAATCGATCCAGATCCTGCTGCAATCGTTCACAACAATCATTCACTACCATTAGGAGGAAAGTAATTAAGGCAGCAAAATATTACATTTGCCAGTGTTTTTTAGCAAAAAGTCAGCTTACTATTAACATTTTGGGGCTCTTCGCCTGCAATTTAAACTAATGGTTAAAGATGGCAGAAGTTTCATCTTCATTGACTTATGTAATGGAGCTTTTAATCAATTGTTATATGAATAGCCTTGTGCATACAATCACATCCGGAGTCATTTGCTGTGGCATACCATGATGTTGCACGTGTTTACCTTTTTTGTTATAACTATAAATTATAATTCACTGATATTACAATTTTTGACAGGTTATTTTGATATTCAGAACATTACTTGATGTTTGTAGGTTAATTTTTAGAATAGTTACACTTTAAACAACAGCTCCACATGATTAAATTTGCTAACAGGCGGTAATCTGGGTACAAGTAAAAGACTGAACTAATCTGGAAAACATAAAATGTTATGCACAAAATGCAAAGATTCGGGCCAGTGGAAAAGTATTTCTCACAACCTCACAAAGCAATGCAAAATAACACAAACACCAATTTTGCAAGCAAACCAAAACGCAAAAGAACCAAATCACAACTAAACTGGAAGTGATGGATAAAATGTCATTAGAGCATGTATTAATATATTTTGTAGGAGCTGGTGCTTACACAGCCTTAGTTTGTTCTGAATAACTATTTGTGCCTTGTGTTTCTATGAGATTGCCTCTCAGTATTAATATCTAGAGAATGTAGGTTTAGGTTTATGATTGTCACGTGTACCAAGGTACATTGAAAAGCTTTGTTTTTCATGCAATTCAATCAGATCAGATAATACTATACGTAGGTACAACCAAGTCAAACTCAAGTACAAGGGTAGAACAAAGTGAATGACACAGAGTGCAGAATATAGTTCTCAGCATTGTAGCGCACCAAGGGTCAAGAGTCAGAGTGTTTTATTGTCAGTTCCATTCGACAAAATCCAATATCCACAAGGGTTAGCCATGAATTACGGTAGTACTGTTCAGAAGCCTGAGAATAGAAAGGAAGAACTGCCCTTTTTCAGGGGTCAGGGCATCACTGACAGTTGCCAAGTTGTCATTAATGCCCATCTCTTAAATCAGGAAGTCAGGAAATCCCTTCCATCTCTGAATGTGTAGAGAGCTTATAAACAACAATTCAAAAATATACCCAATAATAAACATTTTCTGAAGAATTTATATAATTTTGCAAAAGTCCAATTTGACCAAACTGTTTCAATCAAAAAGAAGCTTGGACACAATAGCATGGTGATTGGAAAAACACAATGGGTTCACGTAACTGTGATTGGTTTTGTCTTCATATTTGTCTTTTCCAGGCATAATAACTTCAGATCAGTCTGATGCCTGATTGCAATCGTGTTACTAGCCCCTTATCTTTCTTAACAAGTCAGCGTTATACTTTTCATATACTCCACGTGGTGTTTTCACCTGCTGTGGGTCCTAAACAGATTTGTCCATCAAAAGGCTTTGGAATGGATATTTTGTAGAAAGGTCCCTGAATGCTTTCAAGGCAGATATACATGGATAGCAACATCTCATGATTTTCTCCTGCAGGTTTCTCAGGCTTTTTTAGAAGCAAATTTATGTAGCACATACCAGGTTAATATTTTTTTCAGGGACCCACACGTCTTGGACTATTTTGGAGAGCCTCTATAAATTGTGGTGTCTCAACAGAGTGCCTATTGTATCATTAGTTAAGAAAAATATTCTCGCCTCTTTACCCAAATCAATTTTTATCAGCAATCATGCATACAAATTGTAGTAAATCAGAAAAACATTAGGAAGAATGGTAAATTAATGGTCTAGCAATGAAAATGGAAGGATTCTAGAAATTAATATGCTACTCTGATCCCTATCCAAATTTGGAATGCACTGGAAAAAATTGTTTTAAGATGACTATTAAGATTTACCTGTCAGAGTTAAGTCCAAGCTGAGCACCCTCTGCCTACTCCCCATTCTACACTGATGTTAATGCTAGACAGAAAATGCTGGAGTAACTCAGCACGACAGGCAGCACTTCTGGAGAGAAAGAATGGGTGATGTTTCGGCTTGAGACTCTTCTTCAGAATCTCGTCCCGAAATATCACTCATGCCTTCTGTCCAGAGATGCTGCCTGTCCTGCTGAGTTCCTCCAGCATTTTCTGTCTATCTTTGGTTTAAACCAGTATCTGCAGTTCCTTCCTACTTATATTAATGCTGTTGATTTCTTCAGTTGACTGAACACAAGAAATTCAAAGCTTTGTCCTTGATTGTCAAGGGGAGGCAAAAAGATGCCTGCAATGGTCATTGATAAGCCTTTCTGAGGCATAAGTTGTACTCGCCACTTGTCCACTCATGCCTGAATGTGGCTCAGGTCTCAATGGAAGGTGGGACAGACAATTTAATTATCCAAAGAGCAGCCATCAGATTTGTGCTTCTCTTTATTGAAAGCTTAATGCCATCAGTCTCTCCCTTACTGACCAGTTTCATCATCTCCCCCTCCTCCCACTCTACCTCTCCTCGTCCCACCACCTCTTGTTCTACAGCTATTGAGGTGGCTTTGTTACAGAGCTCTGGAAGTCCAGCAGGCTACAATAGATTTTGACACCCAGACCCTTTTCCAAGTTATTTTGCAAGATATGCCCAGGGTGGAAATTCCAATATTGCAGAGGAATTCTGATTCTCTACTTTGTAACTTTTCGGGTGATAACATTTATTGTCTTCTTACGCGCATTGGCTTTGGTCGGAGTTGTAAGCCATTATTTAGCAAATATCTCCATTTTGCAAGTAGCAACCCTTTGATCCAATATGTGGTTCAGTGGACTTTGGCATCATAAACAAACCATTGCTGATCCAATTTCCATCCTCTGGTCATGATCACAAAACAGCTGGATCTTGGGGAAGGGACACACCTTTTAGTTCCAGTGTGTCCTGGAATATTTGCGGAAAGTCTACAGGTTGATAATGATGCAGTCGATAGCTACTTCAATCCATGCGATGCTGCTGTCCACAAATGTACCCACTCCTACTTTGCCTCTTGATCTCTACCACAAATAGTGATGATGATTCAATTCTGTGTGAGAGAATAGCAACCATTCCGTCTTGGAGACCTTTGAACTATCTTTTATCGGACTTTATCTTGCTTTAAATGTTGTACTCTTTACCCTTTATCTGCACATTGTGGATGGTTTGACTGGAATCAGGTATAGTCTTTTCTTTGACTGGATAGCAAGCAACCAAGACTTTTCACTGCAACTCAGTACATGTGACAAAAATAAACTGAACTAACTAATGCCTCCTCCTCCCTATCATTCTGAAGGACTAGAGGTGCAGCTACCAAAACTTCCATACTAAGCTGTATGGTTTGGGTTTAGGTTAATCCTATCCTGTGTAACAGTATTCCCTCTTGGCCTCTCAACTCCAAAGGTGTCTAGCAATCAGACAACACCATTTCTCTGCAAACATCTCTTCTTCCGATCGATCACCAACAAACAGGCATGCAATTGATGATCTCTTTCATTAGAACATGTCAGGAAGATCTTCCTGGACAGGATCCAAGTGAGAACCTAAAAAATGTCATGACTTGAGTTGCTGCTGCTCTATTTTCAGCACTAGCATTAAATCTGTGTTACATGAGAATTAGCATCATGATTCCAGGGTATGCAAGTTAGAGAAGTCAATGTTCATACCGCTGGGGTGTAAACTACCCAAGTAAAATATGAGGTGCTGTTCCTCCTATTTGCACTGGGCCTCACTCTGACAATGGAGGAGGCCCAGCGCAGAAAGGTCAGATTGGAAATGGGAGGGGGAGTTGAAGTGCTGAGCCACCGGGAGATCAGGTCGGTTAAGACAGACTGAGCAAAGGTGTTCAGTGAAATGATCGCTGAGCCTGTGCTTGGTCTCGCCGATGTAGAAAAGTTGACACCTGGAACAGCGGATATAGTAGAGGAGATTGGAGGAGGTGCAAGTGAACCTAGGCCTCACCTGGAAAGACTGTTGGATCCTTGGATGGAGTCGAGGGGGGATGTAAAGGGACATGTGTTGCATCTCCTGCGGTTACAGGAGAAGTAACTGGGGAGGGGGTGGTTTGGGTGGGAAGGGATGAGATGACCAGGGAGTTTCGAAGGGAACGGTCTCTGCCGAAAGCAGAAAGGGGTGGAGATGGGTAGATGTGGCCAGTAGTGGGATCCCGTTGTAGTTGGCGAAACCTCTGGTCCTAGACTCTCCCATTAGTGGAAACATCCTCTCCACTGCTACTCTATCCAAGCCTTTCACTATTCAATACGTTTCAATGAGATCCCCCCTCATTCTTCTGAACTGCAAGTGCAGGCCCAGTGCCATCAAACGCTTATCATATGTTGATCCGATAATTCCTGAGATCATTATTGTAAACCTCCACTGGACCCTCTCCAGAGCCAGCATATCCTTCCTCAGATATTGTACGAGTTGTATTATGATTCAGGCAAAAAAATCAGACGCATTGTGGCAGATTTGGAACCAAAACAATGAGTGCTATGCACCCCAATTTCATGCCAGTGCTTGCATTTTTTGAGTAGTATCCTTGGGATCTGCATGAATCACTTTGTGCAACTTTTCATTCACACCTACTTCTTCACTAAACTAAAAACCGGAATGTTGGCCACCCAAAATGAGCCACTTCATTCCCACGCTGTCTCTAATTGTTTTGTATATCTACCCCGTGTTCTATCTCGTTATTCTCAAACAGGTCAGGTTAGAATCTTCAAGCCAGCCTCATTCCACTCGGAAATGACAAGGACGCACCTTGTGTTTCCTCTCCGCATTGAAAAAAAAACACCCTATAGGCAAAATAGGCTTCATTGAGTAAAACCTCTGCTGGATGTGACAGATCACAAAAGCCTATTGACACAAAAGTAGTTTAAGCTGACAGACAAGAATAACCAAGAACATTTATGAGTAATTGGCGCTTTCTTAGTTCTGACTGGAGCTGGTTCCCACAGCATTTGCGGTTTAACTACCCTGTGATTGCAAGAGGCTGGAGTTATCAGATGGCATGGAGGGGAAGTTGTTATTTGTGGTAGTCACTACCTACAGAATCCTTGCTCTGTGAAGCATTATTAAAAACCCACAGGTGAGAAGTTGTCAGATGGTCCCACTGTGCCACGCCACAAATCATCTTGAAGGGCCTGTCCCACTAAGGCAACTTTTTAGGCGAGTGTAGGGGACTCAGCGCTCCCCACATGGTCGCCACATGTTCGCTAGTGATCTCTGGTGAGTCTCCTTCAAGGTCGCGAGGAGTTCCCGCATTCTGGGAACTAGTTGTGGCCTCAGTAAGGTCATTGCAAATTTTTCAACATGTTGAAAATTTTACTGCGACCAAAAATTGGTCGCCATGGAGAAAATCGATAATCCTGTAGTCGTGGGAGCAGTTGTAGTGGAGTCGCCAAGTAGTTATAGGTAGTCGAGGTAGTCGTAGGTAGTTTTAGTTACTCGCCTTTGCTGAGTATTTTCATTGGCTCATTGGGGGAAAAAAACGTAAGCACGAGTTTTCAGAACCAAGGATAACCGACCGGCAATGTTAAATGCCCACCAAACTTCACAGCTGTGTATCTCTGGCTTATTAAAAGTGGTCTGGCTTCTTAAAATGTTTCCACTCCTTCTCCCCCCCTTCTCCCCCCCCCCCCCTTCTCCCCCCTTCTCCTCCCTTCTCACCTACCCCCTTCCGCCCTCTTTTAAAGGATTTACCGTACACCGTGCTAGCCGTCTTAACCTTCCTGTTCATCGCGGTATGTGTCTGTATCACCTTGGCTTTGCACCATGTGAATTTCAGACAGCGCTCCCCCCGCTTTCCCAGCCCCCGCTTTTCCCTTACCTTGCGATGTGTTTGTGTGTGTGTGTGTGTGTGTGTGTGTGTGTGTGTGTGTGTGTGTGTGTGTGTGTGTGTGGGTGTGTGTGTGTGTGTGTGTGTTTGTGTGTGTGTGTGTGTGTGTGTGTTCCACTCTGACAGTCACCGGTCCAGTTCCCAAGTCCACTGAAAAATCGCCTAAGTGGGACAGGCCCTTTAGGGTGGCACAGTGGCACAACGGTAGAGTTGCTGCCTTACATCAGCAGAGACCCGGGTGTGATCCTAACCTTGAGTGCTATCTGTACGGAGTTTGTACATTCACTCTGTGACTGCGTGGGTTTTCTCCAGGTGCTCCAATTTCCTTCGGTTTCCTCCCACATTCCAAAAATGTGTAGGATTGTAAGTTGTAAATTGTTCCTAGTGTGTAGGATATTGTTAGTGCACGGGCTGATCGTTGGTTGACGCAGACTCGGTGGGCCACACTTTCTCTAAAGTAAAGTTAAAATGGCTCGATTGCAATACAGGTCAATAATTTGATCACATAACAAGGAGAAAGAATGAGCTGAGTTTTTGAATTCTCTGTCACTGAGGAAACATCATAATGCTCTTCAGTAAACCTGTACCTGATCACTTCATCTATTTAACCCCAGGTATTTAGTTGTTGGGCATTTACCAGCCTGTCAATTATATTTTCACATATGTGTTCTTAGAGACTGGTATTTTGCAAGTGAACTGAGCAGCAGGACTATGTAGGAAGGAACTGCAGATGCTGGTTTAAACCAAAGATATACAGCAAAAGCTGGATTAGCTCAGTAGGACTGGCAGTATCTCTGGAGTGAAGAAATGGGTGACATTTCGGGCCAAGCTCCTTCTACAGACAGAAGAAGCAGGACTGTTTCAGCTTTGGCCCATATAACCAAGTCTAAGTTTATGTTTGTGAAAGAATCAGGCCCAACATTTAGAGCTTTCAACTACGACCCTCTCGTTTAATATCAGCTGTGGTTTAGTGGTGGAAATCTGGTTGTTGATTTAAGGCCTCTTCCAGTTATTGAAACATGTTCAAAACATGAGTTGGGCTGAAATTAGATCAGATGTCTTTAGAATGAGATGATAAAGTAAACCAGATCCTATGGCATTGATCAAAGAAAGGCGAGACTTCAAAGAAATTGGGTTTCACCCATTTTTGGTGTGCTAAACCATTTTTGCGCTCAATCAGATATTGCAATAATTGAAATTACACCAGGAAATGATTGCTGGCACAAACTATTCTGACTAAAGTGTACTTCTGTGGTTTAAAATGCCTTTTAAATGGATGTTAATTGATCAAATTTCTAGGATACTATGTTTCACGGAAACAAATTATCTGTCTGTTATTGCATTGTTGATATGTGAGCTACTGTACACACATTGTCAGTTGTATTTACCTTGGTCAAAAGAAAGACTGCACATAAAAACATAGGAACATAGAAACATAGAAACATAGAAAATAGGTGCAGGAGTAGGCCATTCGGCCCTTCGAGCCTGCACCGCCATTCAAAATGATCATGGCTGATCATCCAACTCAGTATCATGTACCTGCCTTCTCTCCATACCCCCTGATCCCTTTAGCCACAAGGGCCACATCTAACTCCCTCTTAAATAGAGCCAATGAACTGGCCTCAACTACCTTCTGCGGGAGAGAATTCCAGAGATTCACCACTCGCTGTGTGAAAAACGTTTTCCTCATCTCGGTCCTAAAAGATTTCCCCTTTATCCTTAAACTGTGACCCCTTGTTCTGGACTTCCCCAACATTGGGAACAATCTTCCTGCATCTAGCCTGTCCAACCCCTTAAGAACCCCTTAAGAAACATGATACATGGATTAAAGTCATAGTCAGGGAGGCATATATCGGCCCAACTTGCCCATGCCGACCATCATGCCCCATCTACACTAGTCCCACCTGCTTGCATGTGGCCCATATCCTTGTAAACTTTTCCTATCTATGTACCTGTTCAAATGTCTTTTAAATGCTGTGACAATACCAGCCTCAACTACCTCCCCTGGCAGGTAGTTCCACATACCTTTCATACTTTGTATAAACAAGTTGCCCCTCAGGTTCCTATTAAATGTTATCCCACTTTTTAAGAAAGGTAGGAGAGAGAAAACAGGGAATTATAGACCAGTTAGCCTGACATCGGTGGTGGGGAAGATGCTGGAGTCAATCATAAAAGATGAAATTGCGGCACATTTGGATAGCAGTAACAGGATTGGTCCAAGTCAGCATGGATTTACGAAGGGGAAATCATGCTTGACTAATTTCCTGGAATTTTTTGAGGATGTAACTAGGAAAATGGACAAGGGAGAGCCAGTGGATGTAGTGTACCTGGACTTTCAGAAAGCATTTGATAAGGTCCCACATAAGAGATTAGTGGGCAAAATTAGGGCACATGTTATTGGGGGTAGAGTGCTGACAGGGATAGAAAATTGGTTGGCAGACAGGAAACAAAGAGTAGGGATTAATGGGTCCTTTTCAGAATGGCAGGCAGTGACTACTGAGGTACCGCAAGGCTCGGTGCTGAGACTGCAGCTATTTACAATATACATCAATGATTTAGATGAAGGAATTCAAAGTAACATTAGCAAATTTGCAGATAACACAAAGCTAGGTGGCAGTGTGAACTGTGAGGAGGATGTTATGAGAATGCAGGCCGACTTGGACAGGTTGGGTGAGTGGGCTGATGCATGGCAGATGTATTTTAATGTGGATAAATATGAGGTTATCCATGTTGGTAGCAATACAGGAAGGCAGATTATTATCTGAATGGTGTCAAGTTGGGAAAAGGGGAAGTACAACGGGTGGTCCTTGTTCATCAGTCAATGAAAGTAAGCATGCAGGTACAGCAGGCAGTGAAGAAAGCGAATGGCATGTTGGCCTTCATAACGAGAGGAGTTGGGTAAAGGAGCAAGGAGGTCCTTCTGCAGTTGTATTGGGCCCTTGTGAGACCACACATGGAGTATTGTGTGCAGATTTGGTCCCCTAATATGAGGAAGGACATTCTTGCTATTGAGGGAGTGCAGCGTAGGTTTACAAGGTTATTTCCCAGGATGGCGGGACTGTCATATGCTGAGAGAATGGAGTGGCTGGGCTTGTACACTCTGGAGTTTAGAAGGATGAGAGGGAATTTTATTGAAACATATAACATTATTAAGGTTTTGGACGCGCTAGAGGCAGAAAACACGTTCCCGATGTTGGGAGAGTCCAGAACCAAGGGCCACAGTTTAAGAATAAGGGGTAATCCATTTAGAATGGAGACAAGGAAACACTTTTTCACACAGAGAGTTATGAGTCTGTGGAATTCTCTGCCTCAGAGGATGGTGGAGGCCGGTTCTCTGGATATTTTCAGGAGAGAGCTAGATAGGGCTCTTAAAGATAGTGGTGCCAGGAGATATGGGGAGAAGGCAGTAACGAGGTATTGATTGTGGATGATCAGCCATGAACACATTGAATGGCGGTGCTGGCTCAAAGATAGACACAAAATGCTGGAGTAACTCAGCAGGACAGGCAGCATCTCTGGATAGAACGAATGGGTGACGTTTCGGAAGAAGGGTCTCGACCTGAAACGTCACATATTGTTTCTATCCAGAGATGTTGCCTGTCCCGCTAAGATACTCAGCATTTTGTTTCTGTCTTCTATCTCCTCTGGTTCTTGATTCCTCTACTCTGGATAAAAGACTGTGCATTTACCCTATCTGTTCCTCTCATGGTCTTATACACCTGTATAAGACCTCCCCACCCCCCACTCCCCATCCTCCTGTCCTCCAAGGAATAAAGTCCTGACCTGCTCAACCTCTTCCCATAGCTCAGACCCTCAGGTCCTGGCATAATCCTCATAAATCGTCTCTTGACCCTTTCCAGTTTAACAACATAACTATAAGGCAAATTGGGACACCCTAAGACTGTGAAAGACACTATGCAAATGCAGGTACTTTCTTTAGTTCCAAAGTAACGTATTTTCATTTTATTATGCAGTGTTTAACATTTAGCAGACACTAGGTTTACAAGATTTATGAAATACCTTGTGGATATCAGAAGCAACAATTTGTTGTTAGCACTTGAATTTTGGGAAGACTTTTTCTTTTGTCTGCAACGTTTTATATCTTTTCCTGAACATGGTATGTCCTTTGTTCTTAAGCCATCTCAATTTTGCGAGAGAGAGTGATATTAATGATGTTTGACCTATGAATGTAGTCATGGGTCTCACCTCTTGGGTTACTGCCAAGGAAAGCCAGAGTTCAGAAGTATGGGGTGCAAACCATGATGATATGTCACAAGTGTTGATATCAATCTCCACAATATTAGATATCTTCAAAACACACCAACAGACGGAAAGAAAGCTTTCAAGAATCATATGCATTCAAAAGCAATAATTTCTGACAGTGAATTTTACAAATGAGTGTTAACACACTTAACATTAACAAACTTAAATCCTGTGCACTGGTATTAGTGACTTGATTTATATGGGTTGACGTCTACTTAGAAATAAGTATTGTTAACTGAATTAAGTATTGTTACATGAACAGTAGTATTAAAGGTTCTTTAGTGATAGAGAGTGACCTGGACCCTTACAAATTCAGGAACAGAATTCCCAATGCTTGAAAGAACCATGTTGGTTCAAGTAATTGACATTTGCCCTTCCTTTGGGAAAATGTTATACACATTATTTTAAATAATTATAGCAGTGCAGGTTATTGCTTAATTACCCAAGAAAAGTGTTTTGATAACAATTTAGCAGCACCTGATGTGTAAACTCCCAGAGCTATAAAACACGGTTCAAGTGTTTAACGCATTCAGACATAAAATCCATTTCATTAACACAGTGTGTTCAGGCAGTGAGCAATGTGGAAAGCAAATGATCCAGCACTGAACCCCAATCTATGCTGAGTTAACTCATTTAAGTATGTCATAAAAAATGAGGTGTTAAAATTGGCTTGCCATAACTCAAGGCTCAGGAGGAAAAATTCAGACAAAGTTCCTATTGCTGACTGATATTCAAGGACACTTTTGGAAATTGTGTTGGAGATAGGAGTGAGCTGCATAGAGCACTGACGTAATTTAATTTCCATAACCTGCTGATACTTGCACTATATTCTGGTAAATGACCCTGTTGATTACACAATAATCACGGAACAGCAGCCTAGCAAAGAACAAAATCTTCAAGAAAGAAAAAGGAAACTGAGGGATGTTAGCTAAAGAGATTAAGTTATTTATTCATTGGTTATTGACGTCTATGTATCTCAATATTTGCAAAGAGCTTTTATAGAATGATAAAGTCAAAAACAAAGCATTATGAATCAAAAGAACAAAGCTGACTCTTAACTGTGGGCAATATATTTGATAGTATTTTCAATGTAGTGTTTTTAACATTGAATCACACCATTCAGCTCTACTAGTCCATGAGAGTATTTCCACTCCATATAAACATCCATTCATTTCACTTCCAAATAACTCAATCAGTGTACAATTCTACTCCTTTCTCTTTCTTTCCTTTACCTACCATCCTTCCACAGACATCATAAATCTCAACCACGTCATGAGGTGCCAAGTTCTACCTATTCACTACTTTTATACTTGAGAGTTTAACATGTAGCATTCATTGATTGACTATTTGACTTCTGTGGTCCCTTGTTTTGGACTTTCCCACAAATAGTAACACACTTCTTTACATCTATAAAAAAATGTCTCATGTGTAAGATTTTTTTTTTTTTGAAAAGCCAGCATATTATTCTTTAATCCTGCTCATGCTGGCTCATAATAAAAATGTGTAGGTTGTTGAAGCTTTTCCCCTGGATCTAATAAAATCCAATAACACTGTAAAAAACCCAATGAAATGATTGTGGCACCTCCTTAATACATATTTACATTCATATGAAATATGCTATGTCTCCATTCCATTTTTGTTTTCCTTTTAAGCATTCATCATTTCCTTAATAAACAATTTAATGATATTTAATTATATTTATCACAATGTAAATGAGAAATTCCTGGATGCAGCAGCAAAATCTGTTTATCTCCAGGTCGAGAATCTGTAACTCTCATGTCGAAATCAGTTAGTGATTCACAGATCATACAAAAAGCAAGCATATGGGTCTGTCCCACTTAGGCGATTTTTCAGCGGACTGCCAGCGACTGTCAAGTTGCCAACAGTCGCCTGAAAAACCGGGAACTGGAACGACGAGTGTCAGAGTGGAACACACGCACACACAAACACATCACAAAGGCGGGGGCCAGGGCAAGTGGGGGGAGCACTGTCTAAAATTCACACAGTGAAAAGCCAAGGTGATACAGGCACACACAGCGATGAACAGCAAGGTTGGCGCTGTAATTAAGACAGCTAGTACAGTGTATGCTAAGTCCTTTAAAAAAGGGGGGAAGAGAGGAGAGAAGGGGGGAGAGAAGGGGGGGGGGGGGGGGGAGAAAGAGTGGAGACAACTTTTAAGAAGTCAGACAACTCTTAATAAGCCAGAGATACACAGTTGTGAAGTTCGGCGGACATTACCGGTCTGTTATCCTTGGTTCTGAAAACTCCTGCTTACGTTTTATTTCCTCAATGAGCCAATGAACATGACCGGTCAGCAAAGGCGATTAACTAAAGCTACCTATGACTACCTCAACTACCTCGACTACATACAACTACATTCGACTACATACAACTACATACAACTACATACAACTACATACAACTACATGGCGACCTCACTACAACTGCACCTATGACTACAGGATCATTGATTATCTCCATTTTCAACATGTTGAAAAATTTGCGGCGACCATACTGAGGCCGCGACTAGTTCCCAGAATGCGGGAACTCCTCACGATCATGAAGGAGACTCACTAGAGCCGACCAGCGAAGATGTGGCGACCATGTGGCGATCGCAGAGTTTCCTGCACTGGCCTAAAAAGTCGCCTAAATGGGACAGGCCCTACAATTTAGGCTACATTTCTTCAAAATTAGAGGGTGGTGTTAAATATGACAACCTGAGGGTTGGAACTATAGGAAGAGGTTGAGCAGGCTGGAACTCTATTCCTTAGAGCGTATGTGGATGAGGGGTGATCTTATAGAGATGTATAAAAGCATGAGAGGAATAGATCAGGCAGAGTCTCTTGCCCAGAATTGGGGAATCGAGAACCAGAGGACATCGGTTTATGATGACGTGGGTAAGATTTAATAGGGATCTGAGGGGTAACTTTTTTACACAAAGGGTGGTGGGTGTATGAAACGAGTTGCCAGAGGAGGTAGTTGAGGCAGGGACTATTGCAATGTCTAAGAAACAATTAGACTAATTGGGACCGGTTGGGTCCCAGTCACACGGGAGGCCTGGTCCCCCAACGCAACCCATTCCCCAATGCAATATTCCACCACTCACCAATAGCCCCTACCTGTGCAGGCATGGCTCATATCCAACGGCACTCCCTCCCAATCTATTGCATGTGTGGGAGGGGTGGAGGTGAGGAGGGGAGGGAAGGGCGGGTGTGTGGCAAGGGGGGTGTGGGGAGGGAGGGGAGGATGGGAGGGGGGTGTGTGTGGGAGGGGGAGTGTAGGAGGGGGAGATGGTGGTGTGGGGGAGGGGTGGTGTGGCAAGAGGGTGTGAGTGAGGGTGGGGAGGTGTGTGTGGGGGAGGGGGCGTTGTGGGGGGAGTGCTTGTGGTGAGGAGGGGTTGTGGGGGGAGGAGGGTGAGGGTGGGAGGGTTTGCGGGGGGGAGGGGTGTGTGGGTCGGGGGGGTTGTTGGGGCAAGGGGGGTAGTGGAGGGGAGGGGTGTGGGGGCGCGTGGGAGGGTTGGGTGGGTGGGGGGTTGTGGGGGGGCAGTGAGCATTGTGGAGCTGGAGAGGGGGCGGAGGGGGAGGGTTGTGTGGTCGGGGCGGTGTGGGTGGGGGGGTGTTGTGGGGGCTGGGCAGTTGGGGGGAGAGGGGGGAGTATGATGGGGTGGTGTGGGAGAGGGATGCGAGGGGAGGGGTTTGAGGGGAGGAGTGTGGGAGAGGGATGTGAGGGAAGGAGTGTGGGGGAGGGGTGTGGGGAAGGGGGGACCAGGAGTGAGCGGGGGGAGCAGGGGTTGTGCGGGGGGCAGCGAGCATTGTGGAGCTGAAGAGGGGGGATGTGTGAGCAGGTGGGGGCTGTTGAGGAGGGGGGAGGGGGTGTGGAAGCAGGGGTAGGGGTGTGTGGAGGCGGGGGGAGAGGGTGGGCGGGGGAGGGTGTGAGGAGAGAGCTCGGAGAAAAGACGGGGTTGTGGGGGAGAGGGGGGGGGGTATCGCGGGGGAGGGGGGCAAGAGCCAGCGAGGGGGACCAGAGGGGAAGGAGCTAGAGGACTCACAGCGGGCCCTGGTCACTGGACGTTCTCCTCCGCCAGGATCAGAGTCTCCGTTTTGCGTTTGGCGACATCTCTGACTCTGCGACGGGCGGGGTCGGGTTGGGCTGCTTCCGGTCCCTCCGAAAATTGTGTCTGGTTGGAGACATCCACCGGCCATCCAGAGCCTCCCTCAGCTCCAGTAAAGACGCGACGGCACAAGAAGGGGCGGATCATCCCGTGGAGTGACAGGAGAAAAGACCAATCAACGTGGCTCCGACTGGCAGGAGAGTAGATCGATCTGCGCACGCGCGATTTTTAAACTTCGCTAACTTTTACATTAGACCACCGATCGGAACGCAACTTGGTGCAATCGCAGCAGAGAACATTGAGTAAGCTGGCGAAAGTAAGACCACCAGGGGCGCTGGGGAGATGGCAGCCCTGCCGGCAGTCTGTTCATTTTTTCTTTATTTTTGTTATTTTTTAGTGCGTTAAAAGTTTGTTTTAATGTTCTTTGGTGTTTTATGTAGGGGGAGGGGGAGGGGATCGGGGGAAAACTTTTTTCAAGCTCCTACCTTCCCAGAGATGTCATAAATTTTCGGATCACATTCTCCGGGCTGTGCAGCCTACCATTGCTGGAGCTGGAGGCCTCCTCGGACTGTCGTGAGCCCCATCGTGGGGCGCAGACTTAACATCGGAGCGGATCCCTTGCCTGGGACCACTCCCACCGTGATCACCGTGGACTTACCGTCAAGGGCTCGCAGTCTCGGGAAATGCTAGTCGGGAGCTTCAACGCAGCGGAAGGCTCGAGCAGCCCCTACGCGAGTTTCGATCGCCCGGCGCGGGGGAGCCCTGATGCGGGAGCAGATCGCCTCGATGCGGAGGGCCCGATCGCCACCGGCTACGGGAGTCAAGAGGAAGAATAAAAGGAAGGACTAGAACTTTATTTCGCCTTTCATCACAGTGTGGAATGTGTAGGAGTCACTGTGGTGGGTGTTCATCTTAAAATGTGTTTTTGAGTGATTTGTTGCTTTTAATTGTATGACTGATCTGGCCAATGAAATTCCTCGTATGTTGCAAAACATACTTGGCAAATAAAGTGTGATTCTGATTCTGATTCTGATTCTGATTCTGAAAAACCGTAGCACTATCGCGTACCATTTTTGCGCAAATAGAATGACCGTGCAAACCGTAAGATAACAAGATCAGAATTTTAGTTATGTAATAGATAGAATAGACAGATAGGATGGATAGGACAGTTTAGAGGAATAACTGTGCATAGTTCCCTGAAGGTGGAATCTCATTTAGATAGGGTGGTAAAGAAAGCTTTTGGTATGCTAGCCTTTATAAATCAGAGCATTGAGTATAGAAGTTGGGATGTAATGTTAAAATTGTACAAGGCATTGGTGAGACCAATTCTGGAGTATGGTGTACAATTTTGGTCGCCCAATTATAGGAAGGATGTCAACAAAATAGAGAGAGTACAGAGGAGTTTTACTAGAATGTTGCATGGGTTTCAGCAACTAAGTTACAGAGAAAGGTTGAATAAGTTAGGTCTTTATTCTCTGGAGTGCAGAAGGTTAAGGGGGGACGATAGAGGTCTTTAAAATGATGAGAGGGATAGACAGAGTTGACGTGGACAAGCTTTTCTCATTGAGAGTAGGGAAGATTCAAACAAGAGGACATGACTTCAGAATTAAGGGACAGAAGTTTAGGGGTAACATGAGGGGGAACTTCTTTACTCAGAGAGTGGTAGCTGTGTGGAATGAGCTTCCAGTGGAAGTGGTGGAGGCAGGTTCAATTTTATCATTTAAAAATAAATTGGATAGGTATATAGATGGGAAAGGAATGGAGGGTTATGGTCTGAGTGCAGGTAGAAGGGACTAGGGGAAAATAATTGTTCGGCACAGACTTGTAGGGCCGAGATGGCCTGTTTCCGTGCTGTAATTGTTATATGGTTATATGGTTATATAATATAGGTCAAAAGCAGGCAAATGGGAGTAGTGTAGATGGGACATGTTGGTCAGTGTGGGAAAGTTGGCTGAAGAGCCCGTCTTCACATTATATGACTCTATGACTCTACTGCGGAAAAACTTTGACAAAAGTAATCACAGGTTCATTTGAATAATACCATCCATGTCTAGGTTCATGCTACAAATCTAGAGGAGGGTAGTCTGATTATTGTATTTTCAAATGCAAAATGAGTAATATATGAAATTAAAACAGAAAGTGCTAGAAGCACTTGGCAGGTCAGGTAGCATATGTTGAAAGAGAAACAGCATTTTATTCAGAAATGGGACCCTTCTTCGAACTAGGAAAGAAAAAGCCTAGTTTTCGATCAGCAGGGGAGGGGATCAATAGAACAAAAGGAATATGTCTGAAAGTGCAAGTCCAAATGAGTTAATGTAGCAGTAGGAGAAGCAGTTAAGGTCAGATTATTATGGTCATAAGGTCATAAGGAATAGGAGTAGAATAGTAAGATTAAACGAGAACTTACCAGTTTGAAGTTTGATCTGTATTTTATGAGGAGTTACGATGAGGGATTACGTGAAGAACCCCGCCAGGACGCATGCGTGTCATTCTTCAAAGCAGCGGTGTGAAATCACAGATAACTGTAATGACTAAACATAGTAGGATTAGAGAAGAGATACCAGTTAAGTATATGATCAGGGTGGGAGCGGAGGGCACGTAATCCCTCATCGTAACTCCTCATAAAATACAGATCAAACTTCAAACTGGTAAGTTCTCGTTTAATCTTACTATTTTATTTCGGAGTCACGTGAGTGACTACGTGAAGATTTTAAAGCTCTGTGATTTCATGCCGTGGAAACGAGTCCATGCATCACGTCTGCCTTGACTGTGGGAGGAATTGTGTTAACATAATTTGGACATGAATTCGACATTGAAATCATAAAATTTGTTAACACAATTTATAACCCCTTTTCATGGGTTTAAATTAATTTACAGAACTTAAAATTGTTTCTGCAAACGTCCAGGTTTCATTACTGGTTTATTATAAAATAATTGGAATGTTTTCCCCTCCAGACCATCCTGCTGCCTTGAGGATTTGGTCCATTGGTACATCCAACTGTATTGCTGCCGATATAGCTGCAGCCCTGGTGGAAAGAGATTTTAAAATATTAGTATCCACCCCAGCCTGTGTTAGCACCTGTTTCAGCCATCTTGAGATGGTTTGGACCGTCACTCTTGGTGTGGTTGCTAGTGGCTGACCAAAATGTGCCTTTTCATTGCCTCTTAGGATATTCGTTTTCTCCATGTATAAAGACAGATGTCTTACTATACACAGACGGTCGTCTGTTGGGTATGACCTAATTGTATATTGAGGCCTGCTGATCCCTTTCTGTTCTGCTTACTAACTCATAAATATGAAACGTAATATTTTCTGTTGAGGACGTCATGTTGTCCAGTCTAGTTTTTGCAGTGACTGTATCCTCTGTGCTGTGACCAATGCCATTAGCATGACTGTTTTAATGTCAGTCTGCGTAGGGACAGAACTGTTGCTGGAGACCAATTCCTGAGCATCTTCAGGATTATTCTTACATCCCATATTTGGGAGTATCTGGTTCTTGGGGATAGTATTAAAAATTCCCCTCATAAGTTTTGTACCAGTGGGTGAGTCCCAACTGTGTAATGCTCTGTCCCCTGCCATAGGTAAGTCGATAGGGCACTTCTGGCGCAGTTGATGGCACTGTAACTGAGCCCCTCATCATAGTGGAGGCCTGCCAGATATTCCAGAACAGACGGGATGTTCATGTCTCTGATACCATGTTTGATACCACTGGGAACCATGGTTGTGTAGGCCAATCGGGTACTACCAATACCAGATGCAGAGTCTTGTTGTATTTCCTTAATACCCGACTGATGAGGCAGGAAAAGGAGGGAATGCGTAAATAAACAATTCCCCCCCCCCCCCCCCCCCAATGCAGCGAAAATGCATCTGTCGCCGCTGCCCCAGGGTCTGGTTCCCATGAAACATAATTTGATAACTGGTGGTTAAGTCTGGATGCGAATAAATCGATATCTGGTGTTCCATATTTGCTGTGATATCAGCAAATACTATTTTATTCAACATCCATTTGGTGTTTTCATTAAATTTGCCTGACCTGGTGCCTGCCACTGAATTTAGTCTTCCTGGTGGGTAAGTGGCTGATATCCAAATATCTCTCTGGATACACCATTGCCAAATTGTTTAGCCAGATTGTCACATGATGTCGATTTGTTTCCACCCTATGGTCAATGTATGCTACCACGGTGGTATTGGTATTGGTGGCTCCCAATCCAAGTGCACTGGCATCAGTTTGTAGTACCATGGGAGGGTTACTGACAATGATTAGATTGGAACAAAGCCAGATGTTATCTATCCACCATTTTAGTTCCATTTTAGCTTGATTGGTAGTTTCACAGATCGGTCAAAGTGACCTGCATAATTTAGAGTGCTTGTGTTTTGCTCTCTGTAAGTTTTGGTAATGTAGAGGTCCAAATTGTGTGGCTGGAAAGGCAGCCATCATTATGCCAATTACTTTTGCTACCAATCTGATGGATGGTTTGCTGATGTCAGTGAGGTTATTGCAAGCCTCTATTAAATCTCTAGCCTTTCCCTTAGGCAGAGTCACCGACATGTGAACTGAGTCAATGGTGAAACCCCAGATAGTCCATAGTAGTGGAAGGCGTTAGTTTAGATTTAACTGGATGAAAATGAATCCCAGTTTTCCAAATAACTTTTTTGTGGCTGTGACAGTTTGTTTGGCCAATTCCAAAGTTTTGCCCACAATGAGTATGTCATCTAAATATGCCATGACCATGTGTGTACTTTTCCGTAGAAACGCTAGGGCTGGTTTCAAAATTTTTTGTGAAACAGCCTGAGGCTGATGAGAACCCATTTGGCAGTGCTTTATACTGTCAGAGTTGTCCCATCCAGTTGAATTTTAAGTAACATCTGTGGTCACCTCGTATAGGCACTGAATAGTAAGCATCTTTTAAATCGATGCTGGCCATTGAAGTAACCTTTGGAAAGTAATTGTTAAGCAGTAACAAAGGTATCTATTTTGTCAGATCTATGATGATGCGATAACCATCATCTTTTTTGTTTTTGATAAATATATTGGACACGAATTCTAATGGTTCGTGTTGAGTTTTCTCAATTACACCTTTTATGTAAAGCCGCTTCAGTTCAGCTTGCGCATTTGATTTTCCTTTATCAGAAGGCACGAACATTCGGTTCAGTATATGTTGAACTGGAGGGCTGTGCTTGTGTATAAACTCTATTGTATATCCCTGGATACTGCTTTAGATGTAAGTATCGATTGTTATCATGCTCCATGCATTCAGAAAAGAGTGTAATCTCCACCCAATCTCCGTGCTCCCTGTATATTGTAGGGAACCAGACCCACCTACCTCCATAGTTACCAGTGGCAGGTTTACTTTTTGTAGGTTCTTCACTGCTGTTGTCGCGCTGGGTCTGGGTTTTCGGTTTGGTTGGCGTTGGAGGTCCCCGCAGGTTCTCTTGTTCCTGTACCCCTTGCACACTTGTCTTTCCTTCTGCGGACCCCTCTTCCAGGTCAGCCCAGAACTGACCCGCAGTGCTCCCCTCTGATGAGGTAGAAGCACTGTGCAGCCCTTCAAGAGGTACTGCTGTGGGTTTATCATAGGGCCCACAGTGACCCGACTCCATCTCTCCGAGTCTGTCACGTTGGAGCAAAGCTCCATACACCGCTCCATCCCGCTCCAGCGCTCTCGGGCGCTGGCCGCCCGCGGTTGTTCAAAGTCGGACTCCTCTGAGTCCACGACCTTGTTTGTTTTGTGTCTAGCCTTTCTGCCCGGCCGCGTGGATCTGGCTGGTGCGGAGGCGACATCGGGCACAGCTGATCCCACTATCGGTGATCCGAGTGCCGCTGGCTGCTGCTGGCTGCCCGCTGCTCCGCGGTCCTCCTTCTCCAGCTTTGTCCTTACTGCCCTTCCGTGGAGTGGATATGGCCGGTGTGGAGGCGACATCGGGCACAGCTGATCTCATCTAGCCCACCAGCTTTGTCGCTGCCCGTTGGTTTCTCCACCTGCAATCAGCATGGTAAAAACATAAAAAGACCGCAGCTCTTACCTGCAGGTCCAGGTTAAAATTGTCGCTACGGGGGAACGTCGTTCCACCCCATCTGCTGCCGTTATTGACTTCCCGCCGTCAATACCTTGAGCACGTTTTGGATTTTGAGATTAGTATTGCGGATACCTGTCCCCATATGTCTCCAGATACACTGGTTAACACTAGGCACTTGCAATGCCTTGCAGTTACCTGGGGGTAAATGCCATGCAATGGCGTCAGACATAGCCTGTGTCTGTAGTTTGTTACTAGACAAATAGTCCACACTGGCTGCAATTTTGGGCTCCAGGTCTTCCCCAGTTAGGTCTGGCTGGAAGAATTGGTTCACCATATCCAGCATGCCTTATTTCACCCCAGGGCTACTGGGGGTATGTGGTTCTGTGACCCATTCAGAGTCTACCCAGAACAGATCCTCCGTGTTCTCCTCTGACGAGGAGACGACACTATGCAGCCCCACAAGGGCTGTGGGGCTTATTGGGTGCCCACTGTGGCTAGCCTCCCTCTCCCGGAGTCTGCCACTTTGGAGGATCTCCTGGAGCAACCGCTCTAACCGACCCCCGTGCTCACGGGCACTGGCCGCTCGCGGCTGCTCCTCGTCATGCAGCCGGTCAAACTGGCTCCAGTGCTCTCGGGCACTAGCCGCTCCCGGCTGCTCGTACTGCCCCGTCCGCTCGAACCAGCCCCGGTGCTCACGGGCACTGGCCGCTCGCGGCTCCTGAAAGTCCGACTCATCTGAGTCCGACATTCGTGGGGTCTTTCTCTTCGCTTTCCCGCCCGGCCGAGAAGTGGATTTCGCCGTAGCGGGAGCGAAGTCGGGCACAGCTGACTCCAATTCAGAAGATTCCCGTGCCGTCGGCTGCTGCTGTTTCTGCTGGCTGTCCGCAACTCCGCGGTTCTCCCCCGCCAGCTCTCCCGCAGCCTTCATGGATCCGGTCCATGTCTCCACCTAAAAGGTAAGTGGAAGGAACGCAGAGTCTTCTTACTTGCTGTTCCCGACTTTCAAATTCTGGAACGCAGAGTCTCCTTACCTGCTGTTCCTGGCTTTCAAATTTTGCCGCTAGGGGAACGTCGTTCCCCCTTGCTGTGACTTGTTGCAATGCGTGTAGCAGTGTACCAGAATGTCAAATTTTAAAACAATATTTCAAAATGTTTTGAAATTTTAATATTGCAAAAAGAATACCAGAGGATAAAAAAATAAAATGTGTTAATTAAATTAGATGGTTAGGTCCTTAAACAGGAACTTTTAGACGCCCTGGTTAGAGGGGATGTTGAGAGGATGTTTCCACCAGTGGGAGAATCTAGGACCAGGGGGCATAGCCTCAGAAGAAAAGGACGTACCTTTAGAAAGGAGATGAGGAGAAATTTCTTTAGTCAGAAGGTAGTGAATTCACTGCCACAGAAAGACATGGAGGCCAAGTCATTGGGTGTTTTTAAGGTGGAGATTGGCAGATTCTTGATAAGTAAGGGTGCCAATGGTTACAGGGCGAAGGTAGGAGAATCGGGTTGAGAGGGAATAAGAGATCAGCCATGATTGAAAGACGGAGTAGATTTGGTCGACCAAATGGCCAAATTCTGTTCCTATGACATATGAACATATGAACTTAGTACAATGATCCACCAGAACAAGGGGTCACAGTTTAAGGATAAGGGGGAAATCTTTTAGGACCGAGATGAGGAAAACATTTTTCACATAGAGAGTGGTGAATCTCTGGAATTCTCTGCCACAGAAGATAGTTGAGGCCAGTTCATTGGCTATATTTAAGAGGGAGTTAGATGTGGCCCTTGTGGCTAAAGGGATCAGGGGGTATGGAGAGAAGACAGGTACAGGATACTGAGTTGGATGATCAGCCATGATCATATTGAATGGCAGTGCAGACTCGAAGGGCCGAATGGCCTACTCCTGCACCTATTTTCTATGTTTCTATGTTTCTATAGACACCAACTGCAAGGAATAATATGAGAGCTGGCACCTTTTGGTCGACAAAAAAAAAGGCTTTGTGTAATGTAGCAAGGCCGTGGAGAAAAATTGCTAAGCCATTGGATAGGTGGATTATTACATTTAGTAAATACGGTTCCACAAATGTACTCCTCACCAACTTCTCCAGACTTTAATGGAAGCTTCACTCACACATGAAAATGAGTATCCAAAGATAACTTCAGCACAAATGCATACAAACAATCTTCTAGAAGATCGACACAAAAGGCTGGAGTAACTCAACGGGACAGGCAGCATCTCTGGGGAGAAGGAATGGGTGATGTTTTGGATCGAGACCCTTCTTCTGTTTTCTACCTTTCGGATCTCACATTAAATACCTGAAATGTTACCCATTCCTTCTCTCCAGAGATGCTGCCTGTCTCGCTGATTTAATCCAGCTTTTTGTGTCTATCTTCGGCTTAAACCAGCATCTGCAGTTCTTTCCTACAAACATTCTAAACTGGATTCAAAGATCCTATTGTAATCCACTGTTCCATTTTGTGCTTGATTATTGCACTTCCTGAGGAAGTGCATGGGAAGCTCAGAAATGGGTGATTGCCAATGACGTCAGGATCAGTTTTGGACACCACATCATGTCACAAATCACCTCAGAACACATTAATCTATTCTGTGCAGCATTGCAGATACATCAATGTCAGTCACACAGGCCCGAAGAATCCAATCCAGCTGGCCTTTTGACTAAGAAGTTAACCACTGTTATGATCTTCTGTACTGAGGGAACATTTGCAATAGAATACTTTTGACAAATCGTGCATATATAATCCACAAGGAATTGCATCATAACCTCATAATTGCATAAAATAGACTTATTCCAACTTCTAAACACTTCATACACTCAATTAATCAATAAAATTATGTTTATGGAATAATATGGAGGTTCGCCAACTGATCTTACCAGTTTAAAGTTATTGACTCACGGTAAAGTATTTTGAGACATTTATTATATTGTATTTCAAGGCATCCAATTTGCAGCTTACTTTTAATTCCATACGTTTTCTATAACCAGATCACTTTATGAATTACACTAATTTTCCTGTTACTTTTGACCTAGTCCCCAAGATTTCTACCAGAAAAAATATCCTGGCAGCCCATTCACAGGCCAGGCAAATGGTTTTCTTAAAAATTGATCCCATTATTTATTTGTTCTGAGGATACAGTATCACTGTTGGTCGGTGAAAAGTTAAGGGCCTGTCCCACTTGGGCGACCTAATCCGCGAGTTCTGGCGAGTTTGCCCTTGACTCATACTCGCAGCATGGTCGACACGAGGTCGTAGGAAGTCTTCGTAACTCTCCTTCATGCTCAAGAGTGGTCTCCGTGTACTCGAGGCCTCAGCTAGGTCGCGGCGGTTTTTTCAATATGTTAAAAAATGCCCGCAAGTAAAAAAAGGTCGAATGGAAAAAATCACTGTTTTTACTCATAGGTTTAGTCGTAGTAGGTCGTAGTAGGTCGGCATGTAAATCGAGGGTAGTCGAAGGTAGTCGAAGGCAGTCGTAGATAGTCTTCATCATAGTCGAAGGGAGGTCGAAGGAGATCGAAGGAGGTCGTCTTCACATCTACACTATTTGGTGTCCAATTTTCCCGAAGTTAGTCGTAGCTAGTCGTTGCTAGTCGAAGCTAGTCTTCAACATAGTCGTAGGAGGTCGAAGGAGGTCTTCTACATGTCATTTTTTGAAACTCTTCGAAACCCGCCAATTAGGTCGCCCAAGTGGGACAGCCCTTTTAGTCATAGAGTCTTACAGTGTGGAAAGAGGCCCTTCGGCCCAACATGCCCACACCGGCCAAAATGTCCCATTTGCACATGTCCCACCTGCCTGCATTTGTCCCAAATCCCTCTAAACCTGCCCTATTCACGAACCTGTCTAAATGTTTCGTAAACATTGCAAGAGACCCTGCCTCCTCAGGCAGTTTGTCTAATATACCTAGCATCCTTTGTGTGAAAAAAAGTTGCCCCTCAGGTTTCTATTAAATCTATCTCCCCCCTCACGTTGTCTCTGTACTGTACACTGCACAATGACAATAAAGTTGAATCTGAATCTGAATCTGAAACCTATGTCCTCTGGTTCCCAATTCCCCTATTCTGGGCGAGAGACTTTGTGCATTTACCTGAGCATTAAGAATAAGGAGTAGGTCATTTAGGACTAAGATGAGTAAAACCTTTTTCACCCAGAGTTGTGAATCTGTGGAATTCTCTGCCACAGAAGGCAGTGGTGGTCAATTCACTGGATGTTTTCAGGAGAGAGTTAGATATAGCTCTTATGGTAAACGGAATCAAGGGATAAGGGGAGAAAGCAGGAACGGGGTACTGACTGTCAGCCATGATCATGTTGAATGGTGGTGCAGGCTCAAAGGGCTAAATGGCCTACTCCTGCACCTATTTTCTATGTTTCTATGTTTACACAATCTATTCCTCTCTTGATTTTGTACTCCTCTATAAGATCACCCCTCATCCTCCTTTGCTACAAGGAATAGAGTCCCAGCCTACTCATCCTCTCCCGATAGCTCAGACCCTCAGTCCTGGCAACATTCTTGTAAATCTTCTCAGCACCCTTTGACAACATCTTTCCTATAACATGGTGCCCAAAACTAATCACAATATTCTAAATGCGGCCTCACCAACGTCTTATACAACTGCAGCATAACCTCCTAACTTTTATACTAAATGCTCTGACTGATGAAGGCCAATGTTCCAAAAGCCTTTTTGACCCCCCCTATCTACCTGTGACCACTTTGAACTATGTACCTGCACTCCTAGATCCATCTGCTCTACAACTTGCTCCACTGCTCTGTTATTATTTTTTCTTGCTGGAAAAGCAATCTCTTCCATTTATCGTAATCCTTAAAATTCACGATTCAGTATCCACCAAGATGCTATCCCTACACTTGAATCCAATAATGTAAGTTCTGTTAGCTTTCATCATGTTACAAAAGTGAACTGAAAATTATTGTTTTACTCTCCTACTTTAATATTTCTCAACGCTAGATCAGAATTACAATAGCCAACGAAATAGAATGTATAGGAAAGAACTGCAGATGCTGGTTTAAATTGAAGGTAAAGATCTCAACTCGAAATGTCACCCATTCCTTCTCTCCAGAGATGCTGCCAGGCCAGCCAATGAATTAATGCAGGTTGAAGTTTTATTTGACCCACACATCACTCAAGTTTCAGTAAGTAAACATCTTGAGAGGTTCCCATTATTTTGATGCATGTTTCTGAATTTAGTAGTTACTGCAGAGTCATTGTGCTTTTCATTTGGGCCTTCAAAAGGTTAACAACTTCTTACTTACTCAGAGCATCATTTACCACACTTCTGAATTTAGCTTTCAGTTTTAAAATTAATGATAGCGAACTACTCTGGGGTTTTTTTTATATGACAGAAAGCATGCTGATGCACTTTAAAGTGAAAGAATTGTCAGGGAAAAAGTACCTTTACCGAAGCCATAAATCAGTTCTTGCCATTCTTACAGCATGTCGAGACACATTGAGCAGAACAATATGTGTTTTTTTGGAATTCTATGAGTGATCTGAAGATGCAATATCATAAGCCTAGCGTCTGCTGGAGGCTTTTGATTGCCAGACATGTATCACACCTATGTGTAGGTCAGGCCCACCCGAAGTATGGAGCCATGACGTGTTTTGGCAGGTTGGTGTCTCGGAGAGAAACATGCACCTGTTTACAATTAGCTGCCACAGATTCTTCTCAAAATTCCTTTCTGTACCAAAAAGATCCCCTTTCATAAGAGTGCCTCCAGTTTGTTTTTGATTGGCATCTGATTTAAAGCTGTTAGCACCCTCTATTAGATTATCTTCCAGATTTCACCCTTTGTGAACTGTGCTTCCATGCCTAAATATAACAAAACATTTCGTGAATTGATTTTATTCACTCGAAATGTTCTTTAGTCCATAAGGAGGCAGATTTTTTATTTTTGATTTGCCGATGAACTGGTGTGCCCCATTCAGAAATCTTCTTCCTGTGGATCTGCTCAGAAAGGGCCAGTAGGGGGCATCACAGCTGAACTTCCTCCTGCTCTCATCCTACCTTTATACAAATACATGTTTACCTGAGCCAGCAGATGGTGGCCAAAATGGAACTCATCCCTGATGGCTGAAATCAGGTAGCCTGGCAGTTCTCAGGAATTCACCTTAGGGATGTCATGGACTATATTACTCAATGACTCTGATCTGTATTGGTGGAGGTCAGGATATATGAGGGACAGTAAAGGGTGATGAGGGGAAACATAAGGAGTGGAAATAGGCTGTTATGATGTGGCTGGATAGCAAGCAACACAACGTTTTAATTGTATCATGCAGCACGATGGCGCAGCTGGTAGAGCTGCTGCCTCACAGCATCAGGGACAATTATAAACCAAAACCAATACCAATACGTATATATACATACTGTAGGAGGCATAGTGGAAGAAAACAAAAAAAATGATTACTTTTCAGGTACAGAGGGATAAGTGGTTAGAAAGTAAAATAAGAAAGATTGGCATGCAAAGCAGAATCCAGCCAAAAGTAGTTTCATTTCAAAGCTGGAGACCACCTCCCCAGTGCAGATTTCCGATGGAGTGCCCCTGTTTCAAACATTTCTCCCAAGCCTCTCTGTAAACTGGGAAATATTTCCAACAGTAGCTGCAACTCATTACATCAGAATGCTGTCCCTAATCTCAGGGAAGGGTTGAAAATGATTGTGGTAGGTAAATGCACCTGTAGACTGCCTATTAGTGGTTTGCTCCAATTTATACTCTGAGGCTCTGGGAGAGATAGAAGGAGAGAGAGGGGGGTGAAAGAGAGCGAGAAGGAGAGAGAAAGATAGAGAATGAGAAAGAGAGGGAGGGAGGGAGAGAGGGAGAGAAAGAGGGAGAGAGAAGGGAGGAAAGAGATGTAAGGACAGGTTAAAGAACAAGAGGGGCAAAAGGGTTTCTTATTTCCTAATGCAGGATATCAAATGGGATGACAGTCAAGAGTCATCAGATTAACTAAATAGATATTAAAAAATTGCATTAAGAAGCACCTTTTACAAGCTTAGAAACTTGCAGAACCTTTTTTCACCACTGAAGTCCTTTTGAAGTACTGTCACTATTGCAGTGTGGTAAACATGGCAGCCAGTCTCCACCTACCAAGGTGCCAAAAAACTAGGGCCATGGTTCAAAATGGTTTAAAAACGAAACTGTCTAAAGAATGAATATTGGTCAGAAGATCAGGGAAACTACACTATTCTTTCTCATATTGTTGAGTTGGATCTAACGGAAAACTTCTGATGATCCTCATCCTGAAACGTTAGCTTTGTTTCTCCAATGCTGAATGACCTATTGAGTGTTTCAAGCATTTTCAGTTTTTATTTTAGAAAACCTCTTTTTTCAGACTTGTTAAAGGAAACACATTATGTACTGCAGAGTTCCAGTGGGACATGCAGAAAAAGCCTCATGCATGATGACTTGTTTCTGACACCTATAGCAAACGTAGATGTTTCTTTCCGGACATGTAAACAGAAGCACTATGCCTGTGTGAGCCTTGAAACCGCCATTGTTCGTCTGTAGTCAAATATAAATCTCATCAAAATATTTTAATACGATGCCACATTAGGGTGAAGAGAACAGAAATCTATCTAAACATAAGGTACAAGAGACTGCAGATGCTGGCATCTTGAACAATTAAAAAAAACTATGGGAAGAACTCAGCAAGTCAGATGGCATCCGTGGAGGGAATGGATAGATAATCTTTTAGATCAGGAGCCTTCTTCAGACAGGAGAAGGGTCCTGACCCAAACTGTTGTCTGTCCATTCCTTCCACAGATGCTACTGATCCGCTGAATTCCTCCAGCAATTTGTGTTAATAAAGGAAGGCTAAAGAAATGAAATGATTTGTCCTCGTATTCTTATGATGAATGTGCTCTGAAGAGCAGTCAGAGACTGGGGTTCTTCATGTTTATACTTATGCATTACAAAACCTTAACATTCACAAGCTAAATACTTCATCATTTATCTTTCAGAGTGTTTATAATCCAAGGATTTTCCAGATTACGTAAGTATTTTTCTATGATTCAGATATAAAGTGGAATTGTTCAGTTCTCAAGCCTATATATCTTTTATTAGACATAACTGTCATTTCATTGACCATTTATCTTTTCCATGTCATCCATAAAGTGGACTCTAAAGCGGAAGGCATGCCTCTTGGAGATCCTTTGGTATTACGAGTCTACTACAGCGTTCTTTTATTCTGTGGGAATGCCTTCATTTGCCGATTGATCTGTGGGATACCTAGCAGCGTACCGGCTTAAAACTGCACAAACATTTCAGGCATTGTGATGAATGGCAGCAAACACCTGTTCACCCACTGCAGATCACACCTTCAAAGTTCTGAATGCTCGACCGTGGAGCCAGAGCTTTCTTCTCTCTGCTGCAAAGAAAAGAAAAGTTTTATAAAGGCTCATATCAGAAATGTAAGACCATATTTTTCCATTCTGCCTTTCAGGCCAGTGAATGATTCAGATGCAGAGGAATTCAACCAAAACCAGATTTCCGTTTCAAATGTAATTTATCCTCTGGCAGAAAATAGACTGAGAATTTAGCAATGTTTCAGCGGTTGCTCCCATTATCTCACTGTCATTAGGTGTAGGAGTAGTGTGGAATGGGACTTTTTTCGGTACACAGGTAGGTCTGGTATTATCAGCCCTGTCAGCATATAAAGTAAAATTACATTTTACATCTACATTTTGCAATTACATTTTAACATTTAAAAAATTATTGTCTTTAGTACAATCAAGACTAAAGAGATTTTCCTAACTTTTTTCGGGATTGAATTATTTTAAAGTGCTCCTCAAAACCCAAAATAAGAGCAAAACATTAGCAATGTAGTAAGAAGAATTTAAACAAAGATGTATTGTATATTATTATAAAGTTTGATCTGAAAAGAAAAATTACAGAACTACATGTGTTAAAAAACCTCTTGACAGATATTCTGAGTGATTCCTAGTGCGGAAGAATTTTACATCAATACAAATACAATCACAAAATGTTTTGTTTAGTTTAGTCAGAGCCGTATTTACCTATAGGCTTCATAGGCTGAAATCTAGGGGGCCTCAGGCCAAGGTGTTTTTTTCCCAGAGTAAAAAAAATCCCGAGAAAAAAAAAATTCGAGCGCAATCAGCGTTTCCACTTTGACGGAAATTACCCGATATTCTGGATCCGGCCCGCTGGAAGTTTTGGGGGGAAAAAATTGCGACCATCCACGTCTGTGCAGTTGGGGGAAGCCGGTGATGCAGTAGCGACATAAAATGATGCTGTCCCTCTGTGCAGTGGGCCCGGGTGGGTTCAGATCTCCATTTCCACTCCACACAATCACCTCGATGCCTCGTGTCTACTCTAGGAAAGTAGTGGAATATTTTGTTGCAGGAGTGCCAGTTTCTCTGGGCCAGGGGGGGCTGCGGTGTCTGCAGTGCGGACTCGGAGCCTCGCTGCGTGGGAGGGAGGGAGAGGAGGAGGGAGGGAGAGAGGGGGGGGATGTGAGAGGGGGAGAGGGAGGGGAGAGAACAGGGGGACAGAGGAGGGGGGAGGGGGAGAGAGAGGGTGAGGGGGTCTTGTTCTCGCTTTCCTTTGTTTTCTCGCGCTGCCTTTTTAGTCTTGCTTTTCCGGCTTCTGTGTGTCGTCATGGCCGGTGGTGATTATCTTTGTGAGATTGAAAAATTAAGGTAGGTTTTAGAGCAATTTTATTTTCTCCTCCATATGAATAATATCAAACAATTGGAACTGCTTTCTTTTCCTTGATAACAATACTGAAACAATACTTCCAATGGAGTAGGAAGCAGGCGAGATTCTGACTAATCAGCTGACTACTCAGCTGTGAAAGTTAGAAACAAGAATGGATGTCGGGAATAAGGAAATTTGTGAAAAAATCGATATTCTACATGATCGCATTGAAGAAGTAAATGCTGATTTACATGAAGAAATCAAACGGGTTGAAGAAGATCTCAGCAAAAAGTTGGAGCCTGTTCTCCTTACTTCAAAAAAACAAAACAAAGCTATTAAAGATCTGGAAACTACAACTACGGACATGTTTGATACAATGCAATGAATGAAGGAAGACCTAGACCATGGTTCTGGGCAACTGGCCAGAATGAATGACCAATGCCTAGATCTTGAAGTCCGGTCCAGACCCCAAAACTTAAGAATTGTTGGAGTGAAAGAAGGGAAGGAAACTGGAAAAGACCCTTAGGTTTTCACTGCCAACTTACTTCAACAGGTATTCAATCTGTCTGAGAGACCTAAAGTTGATGTAGCACATCGAGTTCAGAAAGCACGCTCAGGGATTGGAGCTCCACCAAGACAGATTATCCTGAAATTTAATGACATAGCAGTTCTTGAAGACATCATGAAGAAAGGGACAATCGGAAAAAACCTGATGTTTGAAGGAGAAAGCATAAGATTCTTCAGAGATTATCCAGCAGAGATGGTGAAGAAACGTGCCCTTTTTACGAAGACTCATCTGATTCTTAGAGACATTCTATCGTCAGAAGCAATTAGAAGAGACTGGGAAGAGGAACTAGGCCTAAAAATTCTAAAAGACAGATGGGACGAAAACCTTTTATAAATACACAATTGTTCGATTAACGTTCGACATACGTTAGTTCAATTTAAAATACTGCATAGACTCTATTATTCGAAGTCTAAACTGAATAAGATCTTTCCAAATGTATCTATTTGTGACAAATGTCTCCTTCAAGAAGCAACTATAACACAATCCTTCGCCTCGTGCATAAAATTACATAACTTTTGGAGAGAAATTTTTGAAATTTTCTCAAAAACATTAAAAACAAAATTGGACCCCGACATGGAACTGATTAGTCTAGGAACGCCAGAAGCCTGCTCTGAGCTATCAATATTTCAAAGACGTTTCCTCAATTATGGTCTGATAACGGCGAAAAAACTAATACTCAAATTTTGGAAACATACATCTGCCCCTTCTCTTAAAATGTGGATTACAAACATGTCTGAGATGCTACATCTTGAAAATATTAGACTTGTCTTAGTAGAAAAACCAGAGCATTTTTCGAAGACATGGACACCATTCATTGATTTATTACAAGGATAGTATGGCGCAAAACAATTTTGGAGTTAAATCTAATTAGGGGTTGGGTGATGGGTGGGGAGGGATGTGAGGCAGGTATATCATCACCTTTTGTTTTTCTTTCTGATTTTGTCTTTTTATTCCTCTACGTCTTTCTGTTTTTGTACACTGCTTCTAATAAATAAAAATTTTAAAAAACCCCAAAAAACAATACTGAGAAATGTGAATTCCATAGTTTGCGACTTTTTTTTGCATCATATTTTTAATGTGCACGCACTAACATAGTCGAACAGTAACAGGCAGCCAAATCAACACACAAAACATTTTCTAAAAAAAGGTTTTATTTACAGCAAAAACTTACAATATTTTATTTGCAGTGTTTGCATACTCCTCTATAACATTTAACATAACATTTTACAGTACAACTTGATTATTAAAACAAGGACAACTTCAATTCTTGATTTAAAAAAATGTATACAATAATGTCCCCAATCATCCCATTCCAACTACTCATTACTCTTGACTCAACCAAAATTATTTCTGAAATATTGGTCATAAATGTTATGCAAAAATGCTCCAAAATAAGGCTCAGAATGCACCAGAGAGAATCTAAAACTCAAGAGCTTCCAGGGTGGACCCCGGCCACAAGGAACTTTGAGCTTTGCGCTTGTGATATGTGCTGCATGCACTTATTTAACATAAAATGTTTGTAATTCTGCCCTGCCACCCCCTTTTTGAAAAGCTTCGTATGGGCCTGGTGTATAATATTTTTTTTTTGTTTTTGTTTATTTTATTGGAAGTTAATACAGTACAAAGTACAGTGGAACCTAATTTTAGGTTCCAACTATGTCATACCATAAGCCATTCTATGTACAACCTCTACTTTTATGTTTTGAGAAGGAAGTAAGCAAGACAAGAAAAAGAAAACAATAGAAAGGGGAAAAAGAGGAAAAATAGATGGTAGAGAATAGAAAAACGTGAAGTGTGTATATAAAAAAAAGAAAAAGTAGAAAGTAGAAATAGGAGAGAAGGCCCCTTAATAGAGAAATTTTCAAATCTTTATTCGGAGATGTAGATCTATCCGCGGCATGAACTGAAATCAGCAATCTTTACGGTACCGCTGCATCACATGATTCCAAAAAGTCGATGAAAGGAGACCAACTCCTTAAGAATTGGTCATATTAGTCGGAGTCTCATTTCTTCAAGGCGTGCTATGTCCATCATATTCCTAATCCACATTTTAACAGTTGGTATGGTTGTATTTTTCCAAAATTTAAGTATCAATTTCTTTCCAATTATTAACCCATAATTTAAAAAAAACGTTTTGGTCTTTATTTATATTGATATCTTCTACTATTATTCCAAATATAATCCATTCCGTTTTAGGTTCTATTGTGGACTTGAAAAGCTTTGTAAATATATCAAATATATCGCTCCAAATTTTATTCAACTTTGTACATCCTACAAATGAATGTGTTATATTAGCGTTTTGAAACAAACATTTATCGCATCTGGGAGAGACGTTTGGATAAAATTTATTCAACCTCGTTTTTGAATAATATAGTCTATGTAATAATTTGAATTGAATTAAATTATGTCTTGCATTAATAGAACAATTATGTGTGTTCATCAGATACTTTTCCCATCTATCCTTCGAGATCTTTATCATTAGCTCATGTTCCCAATCTTCTCAGTGCTTCTGTTGAGGGTAATTCTCTATTTAATATATTATTATAAAAGGTGTATATTATTGTTAACACTGTCATAGGCCTTTCTTACATATGCTATCACAATGCACTGTAGTCTCTAAACAACACCAGTCATTTTCCTTGCCCTCCATTTCAGAATAATAGTGTTTTAAGCGATAACTGGCAATAAATAATTAAATAAATAAATAACGCAGCTTTCATTGGCCACGCTCGGCTGCACTTCAGTGTCAATCTGGTGGACTCTTCCATCTTCCTCTCGTCGTGGGGGAGGGGGATTGGGAGGGGCCCCACAAGTGAAATAGCCTAGGGCCTCTCTTCACCTAAATCCGACCCTGAGTTTAGTCTAAAGGAGCAGGCCCTTCGGCCCTTCAGCCCACCGGGTCCACGCCGACCAGCGATCCCCGCATATTACAGAATCCTACACACACTAGGAACATCTTTTACATTTACCAAGCCAATTAACCAACATACCTGTATTCCTTTGGAGTTTGGGTGGAAACCGAAGTTCTTGGAGAAAACCCACGCAGGTCATGGGGAGAACGTATAAACTCTGTACAGACAGCACCTGTAGTCAGGATCGAACCCGTGTCTCCGGCGCTGAAAGGCAATAATTCTACCGCTGCGCCACCATGCCCACCGTGTCTTTAGGTATTAAATCAGATACTTTAATCTCATTAAAACAAATACTAGTCTCTGTAAGATTCATAGAGAAGTGTATATATACACAGATCTTCGTGCATAGGATGGAAATTTATCTCTCTTCTTTCGCAGGAGCCTGCTTCATGCACCTTATAGTAGCTGGTGAGAAAGCAACGTTGCAGTGACCTAATGCCAATTTTTGCTTACATTAAGCATTAAAGGAGGGAGAATATAAGATGGGCATGTGGGTAAGAGAATCTAAAAAAGAAATGATAAAGTAAATTAGCACTGAAGAACAACAGGAAAGCAAAATCATGTTTTTGATCAATTTTACTTCATGTGAGTAAACTGCACAAAAAAAAAGTTCAATGCTGAATCTGAAATTGCCAGTCATAGGGCAAGGCATAAAAGTGGGTGCTCGTGAATCAATGACAATATTTTGTTTGTTCGTTGATTTCTAATGAGCACAATGGAAATAAAAATATAAGATTATCAACAGCCACCAATATCATGAGTCAAGAGTCAAGAGTAATAGTAAGATTAAACGAGAACTTACCAGTTTGAAGTTTGATCTGTATTTTATGAGGAGTTACGATGAGGGATTACGTGAAGAAGCCCACCAGGCGCAAGCGTGTCATTCTTCAAAGCAGCAGTGTGGAATCACAGATAACTGTAATGACTAAACATAGTAAGATTAGAGAAGAGGTACCAGTTAAGTATATGATCTGGGTGGGAGCGGAGGGCACGTAATCCCTCGTCGTAACTCCTTGTTCTCGTTTAATCTTACTATTTTACTTCGGAGTCACGTGAGTGACTACGTGAAGATTTTAAAGCTCTGTGATTTCATGCCGTGGAACGAGTTCATGCATCACGTCTGCCTTGACTGTTGGGAGGATTGTGTTAACATAATTTGGACATGAATTCGACATTGAAATCATAAAATCTTTAACAAGTTTATAACCCCTTTATATGGGTTTAAATTAATTTACAGAACTTAAATTGTTTCTGCAAATGGTCCAGGTTTCATTACTGGTTTATTACAAATAATTGGAATGTTTTTCCCCTCCAGACCATCCTGCTGCCTTGAGGATTTGGTCCATTGGTACATCCAACTGTATCGCTGCCGATGTAGCTGCAGCCCTGGTGGAAAGAGATTTTAAAAATTTTAGTATCCACCCCAGCCTGTGTTTAGCAACTGTTTCAGCCATCTTGAGATGGTCTGGACCGTCACTCTTGGTGTGGTTGCTAGTGGCTGATAAAAAATGTGCCTTTTCATTGCCTCTTAGGATATTCGTTTTCTCCATGTGTAACGACAGATGTTTTATTATACACAGACGGTCATCTGTTGGGTATGACCTAATTGTATATAGAGGCCTGCTGATCCCTTTTTCTGTTCTGCTTACTATCTCATAAATATGAAACGTAATATTTTCCGTTGAGAAAGTCATGTTGTCCAGTCTTGTTTTGCAGTGACTGTATCCTTTGTGCCGTGACCAATACCATTAGCATGACCGTTTTAATGTCAGTCTGTAAGGACAGAACTGTTGCTGGAGACCAATTCCTGAGCATCTTCAGGATTATACTCACATCCCATATATGGGAGTATCTGGTACTCCTCATAGGCTTTGCACCAGTGGGTCAGTCCCAACAGTGTAATGGTCTGTCCCCTGCCATAGGTAAGTCGATAGGGCACTTCTGGCGCAGTTGATGGCACTGTAACTGAGCCCCTCATCGTAGTGGAGGCCTGCCAGATATTCCAGAACAGATGGGATGTTCATGTCTCTGATTCCATGTTTGATACCACTGGGAACCATGGTTGTGTAGGCCAATCGGGTACTACCAATTCCAGATGCAGAGTCTGTTGTATTTCCTTAATACCCGACTGATGAGGCAGGAAAGGAGGGAATGTTGTAAATAAACAATTTCCCCTCCCCTCCAATGCAGCGAAAAATGCATCTGTCGTCGCTGCCCCAGGATCTGGTTCCTGTGTAACATAACTTGATAACTGGGACCTGGTGTCTGCCACTGAATTTAGTCTTCCTGGTAGATAAGTGGTTGATATCCAGATATCTTTCTGGAGACACCATTGCCAATTTGTATGGCCAGATTGTCACATGATGTCGATTTGTTTCCACCCTGTGGTTAATGTATGCTACCACGGTGGTATTGGTATTGGTGGCTCCGCACCAATTGTACTGGCATCAGTTTGTAGTACCATGGAAAAGGTTACTGACAATGCTTGGATAGGAACAAGGCTAGAGTTATCTATCCACCATTTTAGTTCCATTTTATCCTGATTGGTAGTTTCACAGATCGGTCAAAGTGACCTGCATAATTTAGAGTGCTTTTTTTTTGCTCTCTGTATGTTTTGGTAATGTAGAGGTCCAAATTGTGTGGCTGGAAAGGCAGCCATCATTATGCCAATTACTTTGGCTACCAATCTGATGGATGGTTTGCTGATGTCAGTGAGGTTTTATAAGCCTCTATTAAATCTGTAGCCTTTCCCTTAGGCAGAGTCACCGACATGTGAACTGAGTCAATGGTGAAACCCCAGGTAGTCCATAGTAGTGGGAGACATTAGTTTAGATTTAACTGGATGAAATGAATCCCAGTTCCCCAAATAACTTTTTTGTGGCTGTTAGTTTGTTTTGCCAATTCCAAAGTTTTTGCACATAATGAGTATGTCATCTAAATATGCCATGACCATGTGTATACGTTTCCGTAGAAACGCTTGGGCTGGTTTCAAAATTTTTTGTGAGCAGCCTGGGCTGATGATAACCCATTTGGCAGTGCTTTATACTGCTAGAGTTGTCCCATCCAGTTGAATTTAAGTAACATCTGTGGTCACCTCGTATAGGCGCTGAATAGTAAGCATCTTTTAAAATTATGCTGGCCATTGAAGTAACCTTTGGGAATTAATTGTTAAGCAGTAACAAAGGTTGATGACCATATCTTTTTGTTTATATATTGGACACGAATTTTAATGGTTCGTGTTGAGTTTTCTCAATTACACCTTTTATGTAAAGCCGCTTCAGTTCAGCTTGCGCTTTTGATTTCCTTTATCAGAAAGCACAATGTTCAGTATATGTTGAACTGGGGGGCTGTACTTGTGTATAAACTCTGTTGTATATCCGTGGATACTGCTTAAGATGTAGATATCGGTTGTTATCATGCTCCATGCATTCAGAAGAGAGTGTTATCTCCACCCAATCTCCGTGCCCACTGTTTGTAGGGAACCAGACCCACCTACCTCCATAGTTACCAGTGGCAGGTTTACCTTTTGTAGGTTCTTCGCTGTTGTAGCGCTGGGGTCTGGATTTACGGTTTGGTTGGCGTTGGAGGTCCCGCCTTCCGAGAAGGCCGGTCTGGGCCATGGCCTGAAAGACTCATGTTTTTGAGTACCGGTCCTTCGAGCTTTCACCAGTTTTGCTGGTGGGTGCGTGGGGGTGCTAGGTTCCAGTAGGTTCTCTTGTTCCTGCACCCCTTGCACACTTTCTTCTGTGGACCCCTCTTCCAGGTCAGCCCAGAACTGACCCGCAGTGCTTCCTTCTGATGAGGTAGAAGCACTGTGCAGCCCTCAAAGAGGTACTGCTGTGGGTTATCATAGGGCCCACAGTGACCCGACTCCATGTCCCGGAGTCTGTCACGTTGAAGCAAAGCTCCATACACCGCTTCTTCCCGCTCCAGCGCTCTCGGGCGCTGGCCGCCGGCGGTGATTCAAAGTCGGACTCCTCTGAGTCCACGACCTTGTTTGTTTTGTGTCTAGCCTTTCCGCCCGGCCGCGTGGATCTGGCCGGTGCGGAGGCGACATCGGGCATAGCTGATCCCACTACGGGTGATCCAAGTGCCGCTGGCTGCTGCTGGCTGCCCGCTGCTCCACGGTCCTCTTCCCCAGCTTTGTCCTTACTGTCCTTCCATGGAGTGGATATGGCCGGTGTGGAGGACATCTGTGCACAGCTGATTCCATCTAGCCACCAGCTTTGTCGCAGCCCGTTTTTTCTGCACCTGCAATCAGCATAGAAATGCAAAAATAAAAAAACTCAGCTCTTACCTGCAGGTCCATTGCTACGGGTGAGCGTCATTGTAACCCATCTGCTGCCGTTAATGACTGTCAAAGTCAACGGCCCCATTTGAATGGTCTCCCGCCCGGCCGTGGTGTTCTGGCCGGCGCGGGACCAAAAGTCGGCACTGCTCTCCTTATAACGGGAGATAAACGTGAAGTTGGCACTCGCTCCCGTTATGGGAGATAGTGGTGCCGACGTCCGTTGCTGGCTGCCTGTTGCTTTTCAGCGGCAGCTCGGCAGCCTTCCTGCAATCAAGAAAAAAGGTAAGGAAATCTCTTACCTGTTGTTGCTGGTTCTCAACCTGCCGTTCGGGAGGAACGTCCTTCCTCCCGCTGTGATTTCCGCAGCCGACAGACCCCTGTAGCGTCCTCGGGGCTGTTGTCCGAGTTTGTCGGACTGACGGCTCCGGAGTACTCCGTTCTTTTTACCGGAGCTGAAGACGCACGGACTCCCACTAAGGGAGATTGTCGTGCCACTGGCCGTTGCTGGCTGCCTGCTGCTTGCAGACTCCTCCCCCGCCAGCTTTCAACAGCCTTCTGTAGAAAAAAGGTAAGTATGGAACGAACTTCCCTTACCTTACTGTTGCAGGTTCGAAACCCTGCCGTTCGGGAGGAACGTCCTTCCTCCCGACAATGACGAGTTGCAATGCGTGTAGCGCAATGACACGCATGCGCCTGGCGGGCTTCTTCACGTAGTCACTCACGTGACTCCGAAGTAAAATTAATTGTCAAATGTACCAATAATGGATCAATGAAATTCATAGTTGCAGCAGCCTAACTGACCTGTAAACACCACTCAAGATAACATAACCATATGATAACAGACCATCACGCAAACTAACCTCCCTTCCATTGAGTCTATGTATACTTTACACTGCCTTGGCAAAGCCACCAACATAATCAAGGACCAGACTCACCCTAGTCACTCCCTCTTCTCCCCTCTCCCATTGAGCAAGATATATACAATTTTGAAAACGCATACCTCAAGATTCAGGGACAGCTTCTTCCCAATTATTATCAGGCAACTGAACCATCCTCTCAGTAAGTAGAGTGCGGTAGTGACCTCCCATCTACCTCATTGGGGACCTGTAAACTATCTTTAATCAGATTTTATTGGACTTTATCTTGCACTAAATGATATACCCTTTATACTTGTTGGAAAAAATGCTGGAGAAACTCAGCGGGTGAGGCAGCATCTATGGAGCGAAGGAAATAGGCAATGTTTCAGGTCAAACCCTTCTTCAGACAGGGTCAGATTTCGACCCAAAATGTTGCCTATTTCCTTCGCTCCATAGATGCTGCCTCACCCACTGAGTTTCTCCAGCAATTTTGTCTACCTTCGATTTTCCAGCATCTGCAGTTCCTTCTGAAACATACCCTTTATACTGTATTTGTTTACTGTGAACGGCATGATTGTAATCATGTATAGTCTTTTCGTTGACTGCATAGCATGCAACAAAAAAGCTTTTCACTATACCTCGGTACACTTGGCATTAATAAACAAAACAAACAAACTAGACTATATTAACATAATAAACAAAATACATCAATAAATTAGTTTTAGTGATACAGCACAGAAACAGGCCCTTTGGCCCACTGAAACCGTGCTGACCAGCGATCCCAGTACACTAGCACACGAGGGACAATTTACAATCTTTACCGAAACCAATTAACCTGGAAACCTGTGCATCTTTGGTGCGGGAGGAAACCAGAGTGCCCGGGGATAACCCACACAGTCACGGGGAGAATGTACAAACTCCTTACAGACAGCACCCGCAGTCAGGATCAAACCTAGGTCTCTGGTGCGCTAAGGCAGCAACTCTACCGCAGCAACTACCAAATTTAAAAAAATCCAAAATGAGTGCAAAAAGCTTGAAGTTCTTATTGCAACCAAGAGTGTTCATAGTTTTTAGCTGTAAATTATCTTTCTTTAAGCAATCAACGATGATATATTCCCATGTCCTACAGCTTTTTTTAAATAAAGACATCTCCCATCTACTGTCACTGTGGAATAGACTGCAACATCCCCAGTCCTCATTTAACATGATGACAAGTCAACTTTCCAGTTGACAGTTTACAAAAATAAATGTACTTTGTGAAGTTGTCTCATGGATGAAAGGCAAAGTGCCCTTAACATACGAGGCACATAGCACCTGTCTGTAGAAATCAAACCACCTGCTACCTTAAGAGATGCCTCACACATCTGATATGCATTCCCCATGTGAAGGAATCTTCCACAACTCAAATTCTTTATCCAATTATCTGTCTAATACCAATGTTTATGTGACAAATAAATATTAGTGTGGGTTACTAATCTCCCCTTTGAAAGGAAAGGATGCGTACAAATTCAAAGCTGAGTGAGAGATTCTATGGATCTTTACTCCATAAAAATGATGCATTTGAAACTCCTCAAACAAGATCAGAAAATGATGAATTATTTCACTTTAACAACTTAAATTTTTTAAATAAAATCCCGCAACTCCTTTCAGAATGTTTTTACTGTTCCAAGGGAAAGTAGATTTTACCAGATAAAAGATTTTAGTGCTTCTTTTTAAAATTTGGAATCACTAGTTGGAGAGGTGGCTTGCAACTTTCGCTATAACTTTCGGAATAATTTTCGCTTCCCAAAATTCATCCCCTCATTCACCTCACTCCCTTTCTCAAATGATCATCTGGGGACAGAGCTAGTGTGTTGGGAAAGGATGCATCTCATGAAATCCTTCTCTCAAGTGGAGACAAAAGAGCAATGAAATCTCTCAAGTGCATTTCTTCCAGTTACTTTCAAATGTAAATATAGATTTCGTATTGCATATGGTTCTTAAGTTGCATTTGCAAATGCATACTTTCAATGTGTAATTTCCATTCCCATGGGATATTTCCTTTTCCCATTTATATTATGATAGTAATGGAGAAATTTTAAATACAGCGTGTAACATTTTACGATTTTGCACTCTGTACTTGGAGAATTGCACAAGGGACATCGACCGAGAATTTGTGCACACATTTCCCACAAATTTTCCATCAATCAACATGAATATGCCAGTTACATGAACTCGTGAAACTTACCAGAATACTAAAATACAAACAGAAAGACTATCATTTTAAGATTCACAAGCCACAAGTTTTGAGAAAAACATGCTGTTTAGTACTTGTGGAAGTAATCCTCCAATAATAAAAAATGATGGATGGGGTGATGTTGTTCATCATTATATGACATCAAACTCAAATTGTATTTATTTTATTGTTCTAAAAATCACCCTTTTGTAATTTTTTAAATGCTGGCTTGATTAACTAACAAATGGAAAATAATAAAAATTACAACAACAAAAAATACCAGTTGCAGCAAATTACAGATATTAATGAGATGGATCAACTTAAAATCACCCAATTGAGGAACAGATCAGAGCAATTTAACATTCCAAGATATTATCTTCAGGAAATATCACTGAGGAAAATAACACTGGATACTTTTTGTCTCTTCCCAATTCTGATGAAGGGTCTTCAACCTGAAATGTCAACCCTGTTTCTCTTCCCACAGATGTGGCCTGACCCTTTCAGTATTTCCAGCACTTTATTTTATTTTTATTTTAGTGCGTTGGAATAACATTGTGATTAATGTTATTTGGTCAATCCGTGGCCATTTTGACATAAAATGGCTTGCTCACCATAGCGAGGAGCAATTCCTTTCTCCATCTTGGCTTTATGGTGGAAGTCTCATTGACACAAACCCCATCTCCAATAATAATTCTGTTTTTGCTCCTCGCTATGGTGAGCAAGCCATTTTATATCAAAATGGCCACGGATTGACCAAATAACATTAATCACAATGTTATTCCAACGCACTAAAATAATAATAAAATAAAGTGCTGGAAATACTGAAAGGGTCAGGCCACATCTGTGGGAAGAGAAACAGGGTTGACATTTCAGGTTGAAGACCCTTCATCAGAATTGGGAAAGAGACAAAAAGTACCCAACCTGAAATATTAAATCAGTTTCTTTTCCCACCAATGTGACCTGACCTGTTGATATTTCCAGCATTTTAAAATTTTATTTTAAATTACTATGAGGGTGTCACAATGGCGCAGGAGGGCATCACAGTGGCGCAGCGGTAGAGCTGATGCATTACAGCGTCAGAGTTCTGGGTTCGATCCTGACTATAGGGACTGTCTGAGTGGAGTTTGTGCATTCTCCCTGTGACCTGCATGGGTTTTCTCTGGAAGCTCAGGTTTCTCCCTCACACCAAAGACGTATAAGATTATATGTAAATTGTAAAGTTGTCCCTAGTGTGTGCAGGATAGTGTTAGTGTGCAAGGATCACTGGTCGGCGTGGACTCAGTGGGCCAAAGGGCTTGTTTCCACGCTGTTTCTCTAAACCAAACTAAACTAAACTACCATCAGTTAACCATTTATTGCAGGAAATTGGTGGCCCACAAAAGAAAATTGGAATAGGCATTCAGTATCTGAACTATTAATGTCCAGGCATGCTGACGCAACTTTCTGGGGGATATGTGGAGCAATCTCCTCATCCAGAACAGATGATGGTGGCTAATTGAGGCTCGTCTACCTATTGTGGATGCCATTTAAATACTTTCACCCATATGTAGTTGCTTAGATCCTTTCATCCCACCACTCTCCACTTACAATGAGATGTATTTTGTTACCCTAACTTTCCCTTCACTAATTTGTACAACTCAAAATGTCACAATTCTTCCTAACATTGTAAGGACGTTTCAGATGTCAAAGCACGGTAATTTTGGACTTTAACAAATACGTTGTTGCTATAGCCGGCCACATTTCGCTAAATAGTGTGTTTAGAATCAATTTCAGACATATTAGAAGTACTGCTGTCATAAGATATGTCCTTAATCTAAAACGGTTTCTTGAATATACCCATTGTTCCTCATGTGCCAAATGCGGACTTTGATCTCCTCCGCATGTTTACACTACAGATGTGAATTTGCAGCTGCTTCACATTCGTAGTGGACTTGTTAATGTAAACCGTGTGGCAACATTCACTCCCACCCTGTTTGAAGTTGCAAAAACTCCCACCTCCGAGTACCGGATTTGAGGTTAGCTGTGAAATTGTAGATTCACATCAAACTGGTTACAATTCCTAATGGGAATCTCCTGTTGTTTTCAAACATTCAGGGGACATGCATCTTTCTGAGCTCATTCCCATCCCAATCCTTTGCAGTTTTGCAACGATAACATGGCTTTTGCTCAGCACCAGAGTCCAAAACCCCTCTTCACCGCCAATCCCCATCCATATCATTACATTTGTATTTTGCTGCCTAATGCATTGAACATGTCATTTTCTATCATTCCTTTGCCAAACCTACAACTATGCTGGTTTCTGGATGTTGGGATGTTATGTTACAGTTGTACAAGACAATGATGAGGCCACACAGAGCATCGTGTTCAATTTTGGTCACCCTGCTATATGAATGATGTCGCGAAGCGGGAAAGAATGAAGAGAAGATTTACGAGGATGTTGCCTGGACAGGGGCCTGAGCTATAAGGAGAAGTTGGGCAGGCCAGGACATTATTTTTAGGATCGCAAGAGGCTGAGGGATGATCTTAAAGAAGGGGAATAGAAAGGCTGAATGCACAGAATCTTTTACCTAGATCAGGGGAATCAAGAACTAGAGGGCATAGGGTTAAGCTGAGAAAGGAAAGATTTAATGTGAAGCTGAGGCAATTTTTTCACAGAGGATGGTGGGTATGTAGAACGGGCTACCTGGTAGTTAAGACAGGAACAATAACAACATTCAAAAAACATTTGGACAGATACATGGATAGAAAAGGTTTAGAGGGATATGGGCCAAATGTGAGCAGGTGGGATTGGCGTAAATGGGACATCTTGTTGGCATGGGCAAGTTGGGCTGAAGGGCTTGTATCCATGCTGTATGAGCCTATAACTTGGAACCATACTGTCTTTTAGTCCACCTCTTAAAAAGTTCAATTTTAGTTGAACTCATATGGCAGACAACTGATCTAGTCATTCACTCAGTTTTAGTTGAGAATATAAAAAATACAATTGTGGGCATTGCTAGCATCTGCCTTAATAGTTCATTATTTCTAAATCACTCTTGATTGTGAAGCTAATCCCTGGCTTCACTTGTCAAATGCAAATTGTCTTCGTAAATCTTTCTTCTTAACATAATTCATATATTGAAACAAAGATTTATTTGATGACTCTAAGGGGATCAATTTTATAGTTCTCAGAGACTGATATGAGCATTGGGATACAGAGCAAGTCCATATCAAGTCCAGGGTGGCACAGTGGTAGAGTTTAAGAAGGAACTGCGGATGCTGGAAAATCGAAGGTAGACAAAAGTGCTGGAGAAACCCTTCTGAAGAAGAAGAAGGGTTTCGGCCCGAAACGTTGCCTATATCCTTCGCTCCATAGATGCTGCTGCACCTGCTGAGTTTCCCCAGCACTTTTGTCTACAGTGGTAGAGTTGCTGTTCTTACAGCGCAAGCCACCCGAGTTCAATCCTGACTATGGGGGATGCCTATACGTAGTTTGTACGTTCTTTCTGTGTTTTCTCCAAGTGCTCCGGTTTCCTCCCGCATTCCAAAGGCATACAGGATTGGCTTCCGTAAAATTGTAAATTGTCCCAAGTGTAGAATAGTGCCAGTGTGTGGGGTGATTGATGGTCGGCGTGAATTCGGTGTGGTAAGCTAATATTTTTGCACTAATATTACTAATGTTAATGTTTTTATTATTTTTTATTATCTAATTTTTCTGTGTGTAATGCATTTACTGGTCTGTTCAGTTGCTGCATGTAAGAATTTAATTGTTTCATTGTCATTGCATATGACGATTAAACACTCTTGAATCTTGACTTCTACGTATTAGAATTGGCCGTCCAACTGGTTACCACTTAGCAGGTCCATGGATTATGCCTGCCCTAGCCCTACATTCATCTCGAGAACACCTGGATAATAGAGACACCTACAGTATGTCAGACTCCTAATCATAGACTACAGCTCTACCTTTAATACTATTATACCATCCAAGCTTATCACCAAACTCGTGGGACTTGGTTTCAGAACACAAATTCTGCTGACTAATTAGCACACAACAAAAGATTTTCACTCTACCTAGGTACACGTGACAATAAACTAAACTGACCTGAACCGAACTGAATTTCATTTACATAGAAAGAATGAAGGAATAAGTAATATCATGAAAAAATTGAATAAACTTACAGTCGGGAAGATGAAAGGTGAAATGTTGGAATATAATTTGTCAAATTCTATTAGAGGAAACAAAGTGGTACATAAGTGAGAGCACATACCCAATGTGATTAATTTGCAGCTTGAGGGGAAGGTTGGTGGGTGTGTTGAAGGCAAGCCTTTGCAGGCACTGTTACAAAATAACTTCAGTACTCACTAAACTATTTCAGGGGTAGAATTTCTTCTTCATATGAGCGGGTAAGCTGTTTACCACAAATGTGTTGTGACTCGCTCTCTCAGTTCCAAGGCAGCCCTGGTTGCAGCAAGAACGGCATTTACGCTCGAGAAAAGTGTATCTTCTTGCCATCACCTGCTTTGGCTGGATCTGAAGACACAAGGAACAGCGGACGCTGATTTACAAAAAAAAGTCACGGCACAGGGTGAAGTGGCAGAGTGGCGCAGCAGTTGCTGCATTACAGCATATACCTGTTACGGAGTTTGAATGTTCTCCGAAACATGGATAGGTGATGTTTCAGGTCAGGATCCTTTTTCAGACAGGGGGAGACAAGTGAATGTTAGGTGGGGGCGGGTCCTGAAGGATGTTCTCAAACCTGTATGGGTTTTCTCCCACACTCCAAAGAAGTACAGGTTTGTATGGTAATTAGTTTTGCTAAGTTGTAGTGTTCAGGATAGTGCTAGTGTTCAGGATAGTGCTAGTGTTCAGGATAGTGCTAGTGTTCAGGGTAATCGCTGGTCGGCGTGGGCTCAGTGGGCCGAAGGACCTGTTATCAAGCTGTATCTCGAAAGACTAAAACTCTAAAATTCTAAAGACACAAATTGCTGAAGTAACTCAGCAAATTAGGCAGCATCTCTGAAGAACATGGATAAGGTTGTTTCGGGTCAGGACCATTCTTCAGATTGACTGCAGAAGGGATGGGGAAGAAAAGCGAAAGAGAGATGGGAGCATGATCTGAAGGATGTTATCGCCACCACCCACTCAACCAGCTGCTGTAAATAACAGTGGGAGCACATGCCTCACATGTGAATGAAACCGCTGCAATACCACTCTGTGCATTGGAAACACTCAATGTCAAAGATAAAATTAACTTGTACCACCTATAGGGACAACAAAATTTCAGGTCTTTGATGGATAAAGAATGATCGCAGCTGTTGAAGATTCAGCAGCACAAACTTTGCAAGTCATTCAGAAATCAGTGACTAAACTACTGGCCATTACTGTGGGAGCAGCCGTCCTGTTTCTGAGTCTAAAAACACATGTAATCCACATGATACTAGCTCCTTATAAATCTGGAAACACATTTGGGTGGCACAGTGGTGCAATCTATATGAAGTCTGTACGTTCTCCCCGTGGCCGTGTGGGTTTTCCCCAGGTGCTCCGGTTTCTTCCCACACATACAGGTTTGGAGGTTAATTGGCTTTGGTAACGATGGTAAATTGTTTCTAGTGTGTAGGATATTGCTGGTGTACGGGGTGATCGCTGGTCGACTCGGACTTGGTGGACCGAAGGGTCTATTTCTGTGCTGTATATCTAAACTAAATATTTGATGAAGTGCTGGAGGAACTCAACTGATCATGCAGCATCTAGAGAACGAAATGCATCGACAACGTTTCAGGTCAGAACCCTACTACAGACAAACGTTTTATGACCATATATGATTGACCACAAAGATACAGGTAACTCTTTTTGCCATAAGCTCCAGAGTTTTCTCTGCTTTTCTGAAACATAGAAATATAGGTGCAGGAGCAGGCCATTCGGCACTTCGAGCCATCACCGTCATTCAATATGATCATGGCTGATCATCTAAAATCAGTATCCCATTTCTGCGTTTTCTCCATATCCCTTGATTCCTTTAGCCCTAAAAGCTAAATCTAACTCTCTCTTGAAAACATCCAGTGAATTGGCCTCCACTGCCTTCTGTGGCAGAGAATTTCACAGATTCACAACTCTCTGGGTGAAAAAGTTTTTCCTCATCTCAGTCTTAAATGGCTTACCCCTTATTCTTCAACTTTGACCCCTCGTTCTGGACTCCCCCAACATGGGGAACATTTTTCCTACATCTGGCATGTCCAATCCTTTAAAAATTGTATGTTTCTATAAGATTCCCTCTCATCCTTCTAAATCCCTGTGAATACAAGCCTTCAACCCATTGTTTCATCATATGTTAGTCCCGCCATCCTGGGAATTAACCTGTTGAACCTACGCTGAACTCCCCCAATAGCAATAATGTCCTTCATCAAATTAGGAGACCAAAATTGCACACAAAATTGCAGTCTATTTTCATTTAAGATACCCTATTAAACTTATCATTCTTTACATTACCTAGACTAATTCATCCATTTATAGATCATGATGGAATTTTATTTGTTAACTGTCCTGTGTAGTGCCTTGGGACAAGTTTACCATTAAAGGTGTTGTTATTACTAAAGTGAGGTGACAGCATGTGTCATTTAGCATTATATTCATCAAAATGCTGGCTATAAAGAAAGGTGGGACAAACTTATTGTTTTCTCTGGAGCATCGAAGGTTATGAGAAGACCTAATAGAAGTATATCAAATATTGAAAGGCATAGATAGGGCAGACTGTCAGAAACATTTTCCCAGAGTGGAAGTGTCAAAGACTAGTCTATGGTGGGAGGGGCAAAATTTCAAAATGTGTGGGGAGTGGTGGATGTCTGGAACAAAGATAGACACAAAAACTCAGCAGGTCAGGCAGCATCTCCAGAGAAAAGGAACAAGTGACGTTTCGGGTCGAGACCCTTTTTCAGACTTTGTCAGGGAACGCTTTACCAGGGGTGGTTGTGGCGGCAGATAGTGGTATTTAAGATATTCTTGGATAAGCACTTGGAAGTATAGGGAATGGAGGGATATGAATCACATGCAAGCAGAGAAGATAGTTAGTAAAGTAAAGTAAAGTAGCCTTTATTGTCATTCAGACCTTGCGGTCTGAACGAAATTTTGTTGCCTTGCAGTCCTACATATAGTAAAAAATGGCAAAAACACACACAAATTAACATCCACCACAGTGAGTTGAATACTCCTCACTGTGATGGAAGGCAAAAGTCTTAGGTTTTTGTCTCTTTCCTTCTTATTCTCCCTCTGCGCCGAGGCGATCCAGGCTTCCGATGTTGTGACCCCGCCGGCGATGGTAAGTAATGTCAGCCCCGCGGCTGAATCCAAGCTCCGCGAACGGGCCGGTTCAGCTCCGCGGCCCGGGGTGGTCGAAGCCGCCGAAGCTGCGGCCCTCCAGTCCAGAGGACACAGCTGTTGTCGCGGGAGCTCAGCAGAACAGGTCACCAACCTGCGAGCTCCCGACGATGTCGTCCACCGGGCCCGCGGCCGGTCCTCCGAGGTCGGATCGCTGCTGCCGCTGCCGCTGCCCGCTCCGAGGTCTGGTGGCTGCTGCCGCAGTCGCTGCCCGCTCCGGGGTCGGGTTGCCACTGCCGCTGCCCGCTCCGGGGTCGGGTCGCCGCAGCCGCTGCCTGCGCCGAGTTCGGGTCGCTACTGCCGCAGCCCTCTCCGGGGTCGGGTCGCCACTGCCGCAGCCTGCGCCGGGGTCGGGTCGCCACTGCCGCTGCCTGCGCCGAGTTCGGGTCGCCACTGCCGCTGCCCGCACCGGGGTCGGGTCGCCACTGCCGCTGCCCGCTCCAGGGTCGGGTCGCCACTGCCGCAGCTCCGAGGCCGCCAGCTCCACTATTAGGCCTCGGCGCAGGCGGAGACGGAGACGGGGGATACGACAAGAGAAGTCGCATCCCCCCGAAATAAGAGACCAAAACCATGTTTACTCCCCCCCCACCCACACACATACACAATAAACCAAAAATGAACTCAAACAGGACAAAAGAACACAAAAAATAAAATAAAAAGACGGACTGCAGGCGAGCCGCAGCTGCTAAGGCAGCGCCGCCATCTTGAGTTTAACTTGACATTAGGTTTGGTACAGATAGTGTGGGCTGAAGGGCCTATTCCTGTGCTGTACTGTTCTATATACGTTCTATGCTAATATTTATAGAAAGATATTCTGCTTAGACATTATCTTCATCTTTTCTGTTTTGTATGCACAAATGTAAAATAGAAAAGGAGCAGGAGACACCTGTTCCTTTTCTCCAGTATGGCACAGTGGCACACCGGTAGAGTTTCAAGTTTCAAGCTTCAAGTTTACATTTATTGACAAATGCACCAATTGGTACAGTGAGATTTGAGTTACGGTACAGCCATTCGAATAAAAAGAACACAAAACATGATAGAATTTAACATGAACATTCCCACACAGCGGAATCAAATTTTCCCATTGTGAGGGAAGGCAATAAAGTTCAGTCATCTTCCTCTGTGTTCACCCGTGGTCGGGGCCTTGATCCCTCCGCAGTCGCCGCTACGGCGGCCCGATGTTCAGGCCCTCTCGCCAGGATGATCGGAACTCCGGCGTCGGAATGGTAGAACATACTCAGCGGCTTGGAGTTTCCGAATCAACCACTTCTTACCGGAGACCGCAGCTCCCAAAGTCTACAGGCCAGGCTGGGCGGAGATTCAACACTGGCGGCCCGTGGCAAAGGGATCCCAGGACTCCACAATGTTAAAGTCAGCACCACCTGCGGCTAGAAGCTCCGCAACCATAGCTCCACAATGTTAAAACCACAGGCCCAACACTCAGGAGCTTCAACACGGCAATCCCCGGTAAGGCATCGCCCGCTCCGCGATGGTAAATCAGTGCTACGCCGCTGCTGAAGCTCTGGTATAAATGTAAATTGTCCCTTGTGTTTGTAGGATAGTGTTAATGTGCAGGGATCGCTGGTCAGTGCAGACTCGGTGGGACGAAGAGCCTGTTTCCACACAATGTCTCTTGCTCCAGCACTATGTGCCTTTGTGGAAAATCATGTTCACTAAGGGATATTTCTGCTTTAGTTTCGATATAAATTTGTTATTTGTACGTATAATAAAATCTAGATCAATCTTTATTTGTAGCGCTACATTAAAACCAACATATTTCTCAATATTTGAACACTTCTTAAATGCCAGTAAAGAGAAGTCAAATAAACTCCTAAATATTTACCAGCTTTTCTAAATAAATCTTTGTGGGAACATAACAAAAAATCTCCCCTGGATCACTTTGTACAAGGGGAGCGAAAAATTGCAAAAAGCCTGGGTTGAGTAGTTCTTTTCAAAGTTTGAATGTTTAATGTACATAATTTTGATTTAATTATTGATCATATTTCCATTTATATTCTAGTCCTTCACTGTGATCTCATCTATTTTTATATCCATTTTCAATGTCCTTTTTTGGACAGTGCAGCTGGTTCTAATGCTTACAAAGCAACTCAACAAGATTTGGAGCCATGCAACCAAACAATTCATTCTGTGTGGTTTATTGTATTTTATCCCAGGAGTCCAGGCTCTGTTTAATTCCTTACCTCATCTCTACAGGTGCAGAACACAAAGTAAGTCTTCTATAGTACAATGTACAACCAATTGTTCACTTCTGAACTCTTCACATTGTTCAATGTTGGGAGTTACTTCCTTAATGGAGTTGTTGCTGATTGCTGGCTCCAAATAATGATCCAGCTCACTGTAAGACCAGCCGTCCTTGGCCAGCTAAAACTCTGCAAAGTCGATAAAAGTGTCATGCGGCTCACTTGAGAAAAACAAACTGATAAGAGAGCAAACCCATCAATAACCCTTTTCTATTCTTAGTCTAATATAAACCTCATGGAGTATTCTACCCTGTAAGATATTTAACATATTTCGCTAGAAATTTAAGGACAACTGAAGCGATCATGCAGAGTATAAAACTATTTGCTTCAAAGGGAGGATTACAGTGTTCTGAGTTACAAAGAGTTACAAAGGTACACTGCACCCTGTATCTTCCTCTTTGCTCTATCTATTGTACTTGAGTTTGAATTGACTGCATCTATAAACGGATATCTGATATCTGTTTGGATAGCATGCTAAACAAAGCTTTTCACTGTACCTCGGTATATGTGACAATAACAAAACCTAAGCCTAAGCCTACCTAAACTAGGGTGTCTCTCTGCATGATACATTTTAAAAAACTTAACATGTAGGTGCAGCAAGTAATACAGAAAACTAACAGAATGTCATCATTTATTTTTCGACTAATATCTTGAATGGGCCAGTTGTTCTATGAAGAAACACTGGACAATCTTGGTGTGTATCTGCTGGAGTTCAGAAGAGTCAGAAGAGAATACTTTGCTCCTAATTTATATGTTCATATGTTCTGTGCTTGTTTTTCATGGTTAACCATTTTCTTCAAATAACAAAATTAATTGCTCTCATGTTCAAAATGACAGAATCATTCAGTTGAACAGTCTAGTCAAATAATTCTAATGATGTAACTGGAAAAGATATTACTACATAAATTGAACTATTCAGCACAAGAAATATTTGTTGTTAAATAGGTTAAGTTGATCCTTATGTAGCATAAAGTGAATGGAAGAGGGATTGTTAGTGGGGGAAATGAAAACCACAACTGAGATAATCTGTGGTTTATTTTTTGCTAAGTAAGTATATTATAATGCTCTGGCTCCAGTTGTGGTTATTTCAATATCATATGCCATTACCATCATGTCTGGGAAGAGGCTTGGTTTAATCTGGCTCAGCATGTGCAATACCAGACTGGCAACCCATTGATAAAGCAGCTCAACACATGGACTAGAATTAAAGCCAGTACTCTGATAATGTGGTTATATTTTGAAAGCTTATATGAAAATAGCTTTCTTCAGAGTTATTTCCACTTGAGAAACACTTCCGTCTTGATGACCATCAGCGCAGGACCACCTCAAAGCTGAATAGCCCGAGTGGTGGAGTACACTCGATGGGCCGAATAGCCTAATCCTACTCAAATAGCTTGGCAAAGCTGTGTCCTCAGTACCTGCTCAACTCTCTCTATACCCATGACTGTGTAGCCAGAAACAGTTCCAAAGCCATGTTTAGATTCGCAGAAAATACCACTGATATTGGATGAATAACAGTCACGGTGGAGCAGCAGTAGGGTTCCATCCTGACTACGGGTGCAATCTGCATAGAGTTTTATGTTCTCCCTGTGATCATGTTGGTTTGCTCTAGGTTGTCTCCTGCATTCTACAGGCCAGGCTGGGCGGAGATTCAACACGTGCGGCCCGCAGCAAAGGGATCCCAGGACTCTGCGAGTCCTGTGGGTTTCCTTCCACATTCCAAAGATGCACAGGTTTGTAAGTTAATTGGCTTCGATAAAATTATAAATTGACCCTAGTGTACTAGTGTAATAGTACTAGTGTACGGGATGAGCACTGGTTAGCGTGGACTCGGTGGGTTGATGGGCCTGTTTCCGCGGTGGATTTCTCAACACGTAATGATGAGTCAGACTGCAGAAGGCTGATTGATAATCTGATTGAATAATACCAGATCAATATGATTATTGATTAATATGTCTAAATATGCTAAGGTTACAGTAAAACTGCTAAAGTGTCGTTTGCACTCTTTTTTATTACTAATCAATATGATTAGTTTTAATCTGCAATTTGAGAAGGAGAAGGTTAAATCGGAAGTGTCAGTGATGCAGTTGAACAAAGGGGATTATGAAGGCATGAGACAGGAGCTGGCCAAGGTAGACTGGAAAGGGATACTTTTTTTTTTTTTTTTTTTAAATCAAAAAAATTAAAAAAAATTAAAAAAATTAAAGAAATTATTCAATTATTAAAAATAATATTTACACTACAATAAAACAAGCCAGAACCCACCACCATAATACAATACAAACATGTATCCATAATAAACTACTATACAACTATGTTACAATCCTTATTGAGGATACATTCAACACCCTGCGGAGCCCAGCGGTCCTGGAACTCCCTCAGGGTGCCCGTAGACAGGGCGTATTCCCTTTCTAATCCCACCCGGGCACGGACGTAACCCCAGAAAAGGGGCAGGCAGCTGGCTCGGGTAGAGCCCTCCACCGTCTGGCGCCGTGACTCGCGGATGGCCAGCTGGGCCAGGCCCAGAAGCAACCCAACCAGGACATCTTCAGCCCTACCCTCTCCCCTACACACAGGGTGTCCAAAGATGAGGATGGTGGGTGAAAAATATTTTCCAATGTTCAATAGATTCAGGATCAGTTCCTGTGGATTGGAGGAGAGCTAATGTTATCCCACTTTTCAAGAAAGGAGCGAGAGAGAGAAAACGGCGAATTACAGACCAGTTAGCCTGACTTCAGTGGTGGGAAAGATGCTGGAGTCAATTATTAAAGAGGTAATAATGGGGCATTTGGATAGCAGTAAAAGGATTAGACCGTCCAAATGTATTTATGAAAGGGAAATCATGCTTGACTAATCTTCTGGAATTTTTTGTGGATGTTACAAGTAAAATGGATGAAGGGGAGCCAGTGGATGTAGTGTATCTAGACTTTCAGAAAGCATTTGATAAGGTCCCGCACGGGAGACTGGTGACTAGAATTAGAGCACATGGTATTGGGGGTAGGGTGTTGACATGGATAGAAAATTGGTTGGCAGACAGGAAGCAGAGAGTAGGAGTGAACGGGTCCTTTTCAGAACGGCAGGCAGTGGCGAGTGGAGTGCCGCAAGGCTCGGTGTTGGGGCCGCAACTGTTTACCATATATATTAATGATTTGGAAGAGGGAATTAGGAGCAACACTAGCAAGTTTGCACATGACACAAAGCTGGGTGGGAGATTGAACTGTGAAGAGGATGTTAGGAGGTTGCAGGGTAACCTGGACAGGTTGAGTGAGTGGGCAGATGCGTGGCAGATGCAGTATAATATAGATAAATGTGAGGTTATCCACTTTGGCGGCAAAAACAAGGGGGCAGATTATTATCTCAATGCGGTTAGGTTACGAAAGGGGGGGGTGCAGCGAGACCTGGGTGTCCTTGTACACCAGTCACTGAAAGTTGGCGAGCAGGTACAGCAGGCAGTGAAGAAAGCTAATTGAATGTTGGCCTTCATAACAAGAGGAATTCAGTATAGGAATAAAGAGGTTCTTCTGCAATTGTATAGGGCTCTTGTAAGACCACATCTGGAGTAATGTGTACAGTTTTGGTTTCCTAATTTGAGGAAGGACTTCCTTGTGATTGAGGCAGTGCAGCGTAGGTTCACGAGATTGATCCCTGGGATGGCGGGACTGTCATATGAGGAAAGATTGAAGAAACTAGGCTTGTATTCACTGGAGTTTAGAAGGATGAGGGGATTCTCATAGAAACATGTAAAATTATAAAAGAATTGGACAAGCTAGATGCAAGAAAAATGTTCCCAATGTTGGGCAAGTCCAGAACCAGGGGCCACAGTCTTAGAATAAAGGGGAGGCCTTTTAAGACTGAGGTGAGAAAAAACATTTTCACCCAGAGAGTTGTGAATTTGTGGAATTCCCTGCCACAGAGGGCAGTGGAGGCCAAATCACTGGATGGATTTAAGAGAGAGTTAGATAGAGCTCTAGGGGTTAGTGGAGTCAAGGGATATGGGGAGAAAGCATGCACGGGTTATTGATTGGGGACGATTAGCCATGATCATAATGAATGGTGGTGCTGGCTCGAAGGACCGAATGGCCTCCTCCTGCACCTATTTTCTATGTTTCTATGTTTCTATAACCATCTTGCTCTAAACATTAGTATGACCAAGGAACCAATTGTTGACTTCAAGAACAGAAAGCCAAGGATCTGTCTTCATTGACTGGATGGTGTTGAAGAAAGCCAAAAGCTTCAAGTTCTTGGGTGAGCATATATCTGAAGATCAGTCCTGCACAATGATGTAATCACAAAGAAAACATCAATGACTCTACTTGCTTCGAAGATTGAAGAGATTTAGTATGTCACCGGTTATACTAACAAACGTCTGAAGATAGTACCTGCCATTATTTAACTGAAAAAAAATTCTGCTCATCCAACTTTGGGTATCTAAACAGGTTAACAATTTGGAGATAGCAGAAGTATCAAGAGAGGTGCTGTGGCAAAGCTGAAAGTTAAAGATACCAAGACGTCAAGGACATGGCAACAAAGATAATTCATCTCATTCCACAACTTGGAGAACAAAACAATGGATATTTTTAAGGCAGAGATTGCAGATTCTTGATTAGTAAGAGAATCAGGGGAGAAGGCAGGAGAATGGGGTTGAGAGGGAAAGATAGATCAGCCATGATTGAATGACAAAGTAGACTTGAAGGGCTGAAAGGCCTAATTCTGCTCCTAGACCTTATGAACTTATGAACATCCCATTAGACACCATCTTCGATGGCCATGTAGAATTGGACCATCATTGCCTGTGGCAGATTGTTTTAGTGTTTTCTGAGTCATTCGTAACTGTCACTGTATGTCATGTTGTTACTTGTGGGCGGAGCACCAAGGCAAATTCCTTGTATGTGAATACTTGGCCAATAAACTTACTTACTTACTTACTTAAATAATGGTTGCTAGGAACTGACTGTGTGTACATTACGTCATGATTATCTGCATGTTAACAGTGGACCTATTTCAAAAACAATTCATTAAAAGTGAAACATTTTGAGATCTATCTATACTTATAAAAGTCTGATCTTGGATGTGTGTGTATTTGTGTGTGTGTGTGATGTTCATGTGCGTTTCACATCTCCTCGAAAACACGACGTGGTAATGTTGAAACTTTTACATATTCCGATAGAGATTTACGCCATGATGTCAAAAATCGCCTTATTTTAAAATTTCATGCATTATGTCTCGAGTTATTTATGAAAATGTTCAGAAATCTCAAATAACTTAGAAAATAAATGAGATGGTCTCGCTGATGATGTCACATTGGATCTGCCTGCCTGCCTCTGCTCGCACTGTGAGTGGCGTCACCCCTGTTATGTCTTCTGTACTTCTTGGCTTCTTAACATTTACTTATTTAAATTCGTCACTTAGGGTTTTTAAACTGCTGCTCAGGTCGGGCTGCATGCCCCGCTGGGCTCCTTGAAGTTCTAGAACATGGCGGTGGTGGCCGTTATTGCCGTGAGGGTGCGGGGCAGCGCGATGGGAAGGTGGCCGTAGCGGCCATTACTCCCTCTGGTAGAAGCCGTCTATGGAGACCTGTGATTCCTCTGTCGATCACAGGAACTCGGAGAATCGTGAAGCCTTTTCCTCGCTTTTGATCCTGATCCCACCTAAAGATCTCTGGCCGTCATGTGGGATGACCTGCTCTCCGTCTTCCCCACCCAATGGGTGGGCATCTCCTCGCAGAAGCCACGATCTGCCGGCCCTCCGTTGCTTTTGACCATCCTCAGGTCGCACCTGCCCACAGCCTCCCTCGAGTCTCCACCGCCCGCTCGCCATGGGCCCCGCAGCCCGCTCGCTCGCAGCCCGCTCGCCCACAGCCTGCATTCCCTGCACGGCTCCCCTCTTCCTCTCCCCCCCTCCTCCTCTCCCCCCCTCCTCCTTCGCCATCCTCCTCTCCACCCCCTCCTCCTCTCCTCCCCTCCCCTCTCCCCCCATCCCCTCTCCTCCCCCTCTCCCCCTCCCCTCTCCTCCCCCTCTCCCCCTCCTCTCTCCCCTTCCTCTCTCTTCCTCTTCCCCCTCTCTCCCCTTCCCCCTGTTTCCCTCTCCTCTCTCTTCCCCCCTCTCCCCCTCCCCCCCCCTCTGCCCCCCCTCCTCCCTACCCCCTCCACCCTCCCCCTCCACCTCGCTCCCCCTCCTTTTACCCCACTCCCCCGCATCTCCCCTCTCTGCCCCCCTCCCTACTCCTCTCAGCCCCCTCCCCCCCTGTGTGTGTGGGGGGTGGTTAGTGTGTGTGATGCCGTAGGCCGCCCTCCCGCAACCGCGCATTGAGGGGACGGGACCCAACGGGTCCCACTTGGCCTTGTATACTTATTAAACTCTGATCTTGGATGTGTATGTATTTGTGTGTTTGTGTGATGTTCGTGTGCGTTTCACATCTCCTCGAAAAACGATGCACTAATGGTGAAATTTTAACATATTTCTTATAGAGATTTACGCCATGAAGTCAAAAATCACCTTATCTGAAAATGTCATGCATTATTTCTCGAGATTTATCAAAATGTTCAAAAATCTCAAAAAACGCAGGAAAAAACGTCTTTCGCTTATTCCCTGTGCTTAGCCCTGCTTGCAACATTGTTGCTATCCAAGTACACTGAGTTCAGCTAGCTAGCAAGTGCAAATGCATTTTTTAATGTCACAGCACACTGAGTTCTGCTAGCTAGCAAGTGCCGATGCAATTTCTTTTAAAGTTTAAAAATGAGGGAGGTTGAATAAGGCGAAAGGAGCAGTCCCTGCGCAGTTGTCGGCTATTGGTGAGTGCTGGAATAATGCGTTGGGGGAACGGTTTGTGTTGGAGAAAGGGGAACGGGTTGCGTTGGGGGACTAGGCCTCGCATGGGAGCTATGAGTGAGTGGTGAAATATTACATTGGGGAACGGGTTGCGTTGGGGGACCAGGCCTGTGTGACACTTGGTCTAGTATCCTGCTAAAGTGGAGAACAAATAATCTTTACTATTAAAAAAATCAAGCAGCTGGAGGAGATCAGCAGGTTGAGCAGTATTTTGTGTGTGGAAAGGAACTGGCAATGTTACAGGTTAAGACCTTGCATCAGGACTGCAGGGTCTCAACCCCAAATGTCAACAATTCCTAACTCCCATAGATGCTGCTCGACATTTTGCATTCCTCCAGAAGATGTTTTTTGCTCCAGTTTCAAGCATCTGCAGTCTCTTCTCTCTCAGTCTTCACTACTGTCTCCATTTCCAAATAATGTCCACCATGGCCAGTGTTCCATTTGAATTAAGCACAGTAGGAGCAGTTTATGAGGATCAGTCTGATTTAATTAAAGATACCTCAAGTAGATTAGATGTGGAGACACGATGGCACAGCGGTAGAGTTGCTGCCTTACAGCGAATGCAGCGCCAGAGATCAGGGTTTGATCCTGGCTACGGGTGCTGTCTGTATGGAGTTTGTACGTTCTCCCCGTGACCTGCGTGAGTTTTCTCCGAGATCTTCGGTTTCCTCCTACACTACAAAGATGTACAGGTTTGTAGGTTAATTGGCTTGGTAAATATTTAAAAAAATTGTCCCTAATGTGTATAGGATAGTGTTAATATGCTGGTCAGTGCAGACTTGGTGGGCTGAAGGGCCTGTTTCTGCACTGTATCTCTAAACTAAAGAAAGATAGAAGGTGTTTCTCCCTCAATCATTGGATATTATTCAATTCCATTCATTCAAACAGTCCTGTCCAGTCCAAACAAGAGATAGTCACAAAATGCTGGAGCAGCTCTGGATAGAAGAAATGGTTGACGTTTCGGGTCGAGACCATTCTTCAGACTCAGCCCGTCTCGCTAATTTTACTAATATGACTGCACAACCTTAGCTGGAAATGCTGACTTCCAAATGTTTTAATGAGTAGCTCATACTTTGCATTACTTCTTGCGTACAAACATTGCAACATGTCCTCTGACTTATGGGTTATTCCTGATTAAAAGTACTAAAGATAAAGTTGGTTACAGCAATAAAGCTTCAAGTTCTAACCCACCCCTTTTGTTCTGGCACTGTCCGTGAAATGGATATGCTGTTTCACGTTACACCCATAGATCCCACAATGCACAAATTATTGTAAACCACGGTTATTAATAATGCACCCAAAATGAAGACTATTTTGATAATCTGTGATTATAAATGATCCAGCTTTGTAAACCTACTATAAGGCAGATGATGTTTGTAGAAGAGAACTTTGTTATCCCAGACACAATAATTGTGTCAGCCTAAAATTATACTTCATTTTATATGTCAGTAATTTTCACTTCACTACAACATCTATTCAGGAATGTTGTCACAGTCAAGTAAGAGTCATAGAAACAATAATGTAAGTTATTGGAAAATATTTAAATAAGAAAATAGTTCTGTATACTGCATCATTAATTCACTGTATTGTTGTATGTTTCGTTGTTATATTTGTGTTTTATTTGTGTATGCATAAAAGCAATAAAGACTAAAGTTAAAAAAAAAGTCATAGTCATACGGCTTCAGCCAACTTGTCCATGCCGACCAAGATACCCCATCCACACTAGTCCTATTTGCCCGTGGTCAGTACATAGCCCTCTAAACCTTTCCTACCTATGTGGCTGTCAACGTGTCTTTAAAATGCTGTTATAATATCTATCCCAACTACCTCATCTGGCAGCTCATTCCATATACCCATCATCCTCTGAGTGAAAAGGTGGCCTGTTAGGTTCTTATCAAATTTTGCTCCTCTCACCTTCAACAAATGTCCTCTTGTTTTGGAATTCCCAGCCCTGGGTAAAAGACTGCATGTACCCTATATAGTCCCCTCATGATTTTACACATCTCTGTAAGATCACCCCTCAGCCTCCTATGCTCCTATGAATAAAGTCCTGGCCTGCCCAACTTCTCCCAGTCTAGCATTCTGAACGAGCAAATCCTCATGCCCATGATGACTCCTGCTCCCTGCTAGAGGGGAGGGAGATAAATTCCCCTCTCTTTCAGTAGAGTGCATTCACATATGGACTCTGTGTGTCAGTCTATATAGAGGCCATATACTGAGACTCTTGTATATGGTGTCAAATCCACAGACCATATGGACTATTCTATATGCTGGAATAGTCCATAATTCTCTGACCTCCCTACCATCGAGGGGATCTATCGCAGTCGCTGCATCAAAAAGGTTGCCAGCATCATCAAGGACCCACACCATCCTGGCCACACATTCATCTCTCCGCAGCCATCAGGTAGAAGGTACAGGAGCCTGAAATCTGCAACAACCAGGTTCAGGAACAGCTACTTCCCCACAGCCATCAGACTATTAAACACAACTTCAAACAAACTCTGAACTATAACAGCCTGTTGTACTTTATCTGTTTATTTGGGTGTGTGGGCGGCGCGACTCACGTCGCAGCGGCCTCTGCAGTCTGCCTGTCGTTTTTTATATTTTGTCTCGTTTGAATGTAGTTTAAAGTGCTTTTTTTTTTAAAAACTGGGTATGTGTGTGGGGGCGGGTGGTGGGGGCGGGGGGGGGGGGGGGGTGGGGAAACTGTTAAAATCTTTCCCCTGCACGGAGAACCCGACCTTTTCTCTGTCGGGTCTCCGTTGTCGTTGGGGCCTAGCACCGTGGAGCGGCCTCCAACCGGAACGACCTGGGGCTCAAGTCGCGGAACTGCAGACCTACTTACCATCGTGGAGCTGGCCGAGTTCGGAGCGGGAGGCGCGCTGCTGCGACCCAACCCCAGAGATTCGGAGGCTCCAACCGCAGGTCTGGTGGGCAGTAACACCGGGAGCCCACGGGTCCCTGCTGGGAGACCGCTTTTCGGGGCTTCCGCAACGGCGACTTCTCCCGCCCAAGTTGCGGGGTTGAAAATTACCTTGCATCTCCCGGCGCGGCTTTAATGGCCGTGGGACACTTACCATCGCCCGCCGGGGGCTTTGACTCTGACATCGGGAGGAGAATGAGGAGTGCAGGGAAGAGATAAGACTTTGCCTTCCATCACAGTGAGGAGGAGATTCACTGTGATGGATGTTTGTGTAAATTGTGTTGTGTCTTGGTTCTTTTTCTTGTGTGTATGACTGCAGAAACCAAATTTCGTTTGAAACTCAATGAGGTTCAAATGACAACAAATAAATTATATCATTGTATCATTGTATCATTATATGTGTATATATATATTCTATGGTATATGGACAGACTGATCTGATCTGCATTTACACCTACAATATTCTGTTGTGCTGCAACAAGCAAGGATTTCATTGTCCAATTTGGGACACATGACAATAAACTCTCTTGACTTGACTTGACTATTAGTATATAATTCATATATGCTTTAGACATATAGCATGTTTCCATTGCCCCAAGAACTATCATACCACCAGCCCATTTTATGTATTTACAGAGAGGAAAACGTTTTAGATCCAAATCAGCCACATTCAGTTGAAAAATATCTTGCCACTGCTAGATGTGATATGGTGTTGACGTGCATGCTAATTATGTGCTAGATTAAGGCAGGAACAAATATAACCGACTGTCTCCTGGCTCGCTGAGGTCCAGGCCTTCATGGCATCATCTAGTGATCATTCCATAACCACTGAATCACAGGGAGCTGGATGAGAGGTGCCAGATACCCAAAGTAAATCTGTCCATGGGCATTATTGCCAAAAAATAATGCAAGAGCATCCAATAACATTAAAACAGAGCCTTTGCAAGCTCCATGAAAATCAGCCACAACAAAGCTTGAGGTAATCCCAGGAGTGGGACAATCCTGGTACTGGGGCAGTGTGGATGGAGGGACACAAGAAGTTGTTCAGTGGGTCCAGGAAGGGTGTACCTGCTCCTGCTAACTTCACAGTTTGCAGAATTCTTTTAAGAACCCTCTGCCCTCTGTCATTGGTTCAATTGTTTTCCACCCATGAACTGATCATCTGTGCTCAGACCAGGCTAGAAATAAGTGTAGAAACTCATCTCAATACTGAGGCCTGCACTTATGAACTTGGCCGTTAGCTAAAGTTGACTATAGGCCAATAGGAAAAAATAAGGCTAATATGTATAAGGCTAAAATGCCTGCTAAATGCCTGCTTAGTTTAGAATGTAGAATGCAGATGCTGGTTAATAAGCAAAAGGACACAAATGCTGGAGTAACTCAGCAGGTCAGGCAGCATCTCTGGAGAACATGGATAAGTTACGTTTCCGGCCTGAAAAAGGGCCTCGACGGAAACATCACCTATCCATGTTCTCCAGAAATGCTGCAAGACCCGCTGAGTAACACCAGCACTTCGTGTCCTTTTTGACTGCTTAGGTTATTCAGTTCGGTAATAATATTGCCAATGACCTCTTTACACTTACGCACTCAAAATCAAACTTAAAGGCTTGTAACAAATAAAAAGGATAACTGAATAAAACATTTTTGCAATTGCCTGTGAATATGATATTTAGTTAATCACATAAATGCCATATTGATGAATACATTATGCCGCTCGGTTATTCAGTATATAGCCTGAAGGTGACAAATCGTGCTCAATTTCTTTTGTCTTCTGCTCAGGCAGGCTTTTTATGAGTGAAGCACCTTTAAACTCCTCATGTTTTGTTATCAGTTCAAAGGAATCAAAACATTGGTTCAAATGAGAACAATGGCTGTTTAATAAAAATAATTACGTTCATATTTATTTTCAATTTTGTCCAGGAATTTAAACTTGGAGGTTGTGAGGAGACTGGGCTCAGGAGTAGGGAGTGATTTTAATGTTTGCATGTTCATAATCAAATCCATTAATCCACTAATTTCAAAATTAGTTTCACATTCTGATGCTTGGTTTGTAGACTGGCATGCAGTGTTTGAACAACCCAAACCACAGCCATTCAAAAAAGCAGACTAATTTTCTAAATTAATTTTGGCTCCACATTGGCATTAACTTGCACATGAAAAATTGCAAAACATCATCATTTTCAGCTGCTTTTAAAACGTTCTTTGTTCCTGATTTCCATTGACTTTGAAGTAATAAACCTCACGTTCTTGGGCTTAAAGCTGCATGTGCAAATCTTTGAAAGTCTACAATATTGGATAATTAAAAAATATATATATAAATAGAATATCATTAGCTATGCTGAAGTATATTTAAAAAGACGAACAACTCAACATTAGAGCCTTATGTAAAACGAGGCTAATGATCTTGGAAACCTGGTAACCAAAGTTTTGAATGAAACATATTTATATGAAAAGAGAATTCAACAATCACATTAGGCATAACTCTAGTGAGTCCCCTAACAGTAACCAAACCAGAACAAACCAACTAGATGTTTCAGACGAGATTAACATTGACTGCCGATTTTTTAGGCATTTCAGGCAATCATCTGTTTGCAACAGCTGGCACGAGTGTCATAGAAACATAGAAACATAGAAAATAGGTGCAGGAGTAGGCAATTCGGCCCTTCGAGCCAGCACGCCATTCAAAATGGTCATGGCTGATCATCCAAAATCAGTACCCTGTTCCTTTCTCCCCATATCCCTTGATTCCTTTAGCCGGGAATTAACCTGGTGAACCTACGCTGCACTCCCTCAATCTCAATATTGAAACGAGGTTCTACACTAATTCTCCAGCCTGGAATTGTGAACCCAGGAGGTCACTTTATCATTATGATCATGCAACCCAAGAATGGAGGCTGCTCAAAAAAAGTCCAAAGGATGAATATACTGCAATTTACAGATAAGGATTTGATAATCAATGCAATAGAGTTGAAGGAGGTGCCTCAGTATGTTAGCGGGAGCAAGTGGGCTATTCCTGGATCTATAACATAACTGCCCATGTGCCAACCATGGTCCCATGGTTGTGCAAATCCTGGCCTTACCTTACCATGTGCCGTGATATAGCCGATTTTCATCAGGACGTTTTATTAAATATCTTTACGGGACCAAAGATATGCTTTATCAAGGTCTATTGCTGTCAGGTGCTCACCAATCTGATGATTCAATATCTTTCACTTAGGTTTTTTTGTCATTGTCATCTGCTTCAATTACTGTCCCTCTACACTCCCATTTAAATGAATCTATGGGTCTTCATTTAGATATTTATCCTGGCTGCTCCATCCTTTCTGAGTGTGTTCATCAACTTGCTTGAGGGTACATTTTACTGAAGCACCTGATTAATCACTGTTGTTTTGCTTATTAAATCCTTATCTTTCAGTAACAGTGTGAACATTATGCTCTATTTCCCAATCTCTGACAATTTATGTGGTAATCTGAACAAACTGTCAGCAACTGCATTTCTGCTTCGATGACTAATATTCAATTGTATGTTCATCCTGTGACTGTAAAATGGCCATCTTTGCACGCTGGCAGCCATAGTTATAATCAAACCCAGGTTTCTGGTGCTGTAAGGTAGCAATCTCCGTGGATTGTCACCTTGTCGTGGTGGAGAAGCTTGTGTGGACCTGAGATCGATGCCATCTGGAGCTATGCTCCTGGCAGGGCCACCCATGGCAGTAAGGTCGAGGGGGAGTTCTCTGACAAAGAGCAATTAGAACCAAAACCACAAAGGTGGAACAAGCGGATGATGATGGCTGACCTTAGTGGAGCATCACAACGGCTGGGAAGGCGGATGAAGGCTGCAGCAGAAAAGGTCCCCAGTCATCTTGGACTCCATACCACTGGATCCTGACCCAGATCTGTCAAGGACCGTGGGTTGGCTCTCTGTGCACCAGTCTCCCCACGTTAAACAAAGTCACTCACAGGCGTTCTCCATATAGGGAATAGCACCCTGGAGACACCTATGGTCAGTCATGACCGAAGAGGGCCTAAGAAATAAGGTAGCAACTTTATCACTGGGCCACTGTACCGTGACCGCTAATGAGAAAACTCTCCTTTGTGAGCCAATGCTGTATCAGAAACCATGTTCTTATTTATTCTGGCATGAAAAGCATTTTCATAAAACTGATTGATTGATTGATTGACTGTTTGACTGTTTGACTGATTGATTGACTGACTGACTGACTGACTGACTGACTGACTGACTGACTGACTGACTGACTGACTGACTGATTGATTGATTGATTGATTGATTGATTGATTGATTCCTCGATTAGCGGAACAATTTTATGGGGATTGAATACCAGTAGGATGGTAATGCTGATTTGTGTCATTCCTGATCATATGATGCTGTTCCTCTTTCAGAAAAAAACATTTGAGAGTTGTCCTTTGCCTGTAAACTACCATTATATGTGTTCCTGCAGAAGGGACAGTTTTCAATTGCATTTTTAGCAGCCATTGTATTTGTGGAAATGGTTGTTGAAGGGTGGTGCAGCAGTAGAGTTGCTGCCTTACAGCGCTTGCAGACCCGGGTTCAATCTCGACTACAGGTGCTATCTGTACGGAGTTTGTATATTCCCCTTGTGACAGCGTGAGATCTTCAGTTTTCTCCCACACTCCAAAGTTTGTAGGTTAATTGACTTGGTGTATGAGTAAATTGTCCCTAGTGTGTGTAGGATAGTGTTAATGTGCAGGGATTGCTGGTCGGTGCAGACTCCGTGGGCTGAAGGGCCTGTTTCTGCGCTGTATCACTAGACTAAACTAAATTGATGCTCAACGCAGACTCGGTGGGACATAGAGCCCACAAACGAATCAAGGTTTTAATGCCTTACAGCTTAAAATTAATTCTAATGAATTCCTTTATAAAAACCTGTCCCTCAGTTCACTATCTAAAACTCTCCAAGGTTGCAGTGCCTGTGGTGGCAGAGTAATGCAGCTGGTGAAGCCACTGCCTCACTGCCTTGGGTTTAATCCTGACCTTGGGTGCTGCCTGTGGGGAGAACCCTATGGGTTTCCTCAGGGTATTCTGATTTTCTTCCACATCCCAAAGATGTGAAGGTTGGTATTTTTATTGCCCATTATAACTTGCTGCGCATACACAGATGAAAATCAAATAAGATTGGCGCAAAAAGCTGGAATAACTTAGCAGGTCAGTCAGCATCTCTGGAGAAAAGGAATAGGTGACGTTTCAGGTCGAGACCCGTCTTCAGGCTGAATAAAATAATCTGAAAGCAGTTAATTAGCATGTGGGAAGAATGATTAAAAATGTATGGTAGTTGATGGTCAGCATGGACTTGTTGCACCGAAGGACCTGTTACTATGCTGCACTTCCCAACAATTCTCCATAGATCTATAAAAGGTCTTTCAGCACCAATTTGTAGCTCTGTGTATCTCAAAAAGGCTCTCGGTTCAAGGATTCTTCAAACTTCTGAACTGTAGAAGCACCAAACCATACCATAACTGAACTGTAGAAGCACCAAACCAAAAATAGGATAGAAATATAATCATTTCAGAGTGCATATTTTGGTGTCATTTGTCCAGATGATCAAACAATCAAAAGTGTAGTTAACAGTAAGTTCGTGTGTATGTTGCAAAACAGTTGGATAAGGTGGATTACATTTGAAACCGAGCCATAGTAAAGTAGTGCTCCTGACCTGTACCATAATAAATATTAACTGTGCTGCATACTTTTCCCACACTCAGACCTCCCATACATCTGCAATATGTTCCCTCTTCTAATCTTAAACTGCCAAATTCCAATATTAATTAGGTTTTTGTGAGTCATTCTATGCATACAGAATTGGATCAACGTGTAGATGGACTTACTGAGATGGAAACCAATGTCCAAATAGGACCTTGCAAAACTTGCCGAATAAACTTTAACCTAACCTTTTAAACGTGATATATATTTCAGAATATCCCCACACCACAATCTCTTCAGAACATACTTTACACCTTCCTGATGGAGTAAAGTTTATACTTGACACTCCATTTTAGCTTACTCCCTCTCTAACTGGCCTGTAATGTTTTCTCTGTCAACAGAACTACATCCTTATGGGGTCTGGCACATAAAATACTATTAGATATATAGTGTTAATTCAGCTTCTGCCGAAAATGTGAAAAAAGGGTCAGAAAAGACCAAGAATGATGCCGAATGGGGGAGGTCACATGCAGCAAGCTTTTGTTGAAAGGCAGACACAAAATGCAGGAGTAACTCAATGGGTCAGGCAGCATCTCTGAAGAGAAAGGATGGGTGACGTTTCGGGTCTGGACCCTTCTTCAGACAGTCTCTTAGCTCAGGTACTCAAGTCCTGATAACATCCTCGTATGTCTTCTCTGCACTCTTTCAGTTTAATGACATCTTTCCTAAAGCAGGGTGACCAAAAACTGAACACAATATTCCAAATGCGGCCTCACCAATGTCTTCTACAACTGTAACAATATGTCCAATATGTAACAATTTCTATAATCAATTCCCTGACTGTGTGCCAAAAGGTGGAACATAAGAACATTGGTTGGGGCAAGTGGCCCATTTCTGTGATGTGAAATGTACGTGAAAATATTTTTGCTTTCAGCTCTGCGATCTGGAAATGAATTCTCCCTCATTTGTTGGTTTAGGGAACCCCAAAGTGAAACAACAAGCATTTCATAGCGGAAATTGCCTTCAATCTGTCTCGAATATGGCAATAAATTGAGATTATCATTTAGAAATTGAGATTATCATTCCACATCAAAAGCTCACAGTCTCGGGAGAGGCCGAGTCGGGAGCTCCAATGACGCAGAAGGTTCGACAAGCCCCGATCCGCGGTCCGATCGCTCGGAACGGGGAGCTGAGTACTCCCCAATGCAGGAGCATGATCGCCCTGACTGGGAGGCCCGCCGCCGGCTACGGGAGTAAAGATGGTACCGTCAACGGAAAGCTCGAGGACCCCGAACACGGGAGAACAAAGAAGGGAAGAAATTTAACTTTTTTTCGTCTTCCATCACAGTGAGGAATGTGGAGGAGTCACTGTGGTGGATGTTCATGATAAAATGTATTTTGTGTGTTTTGTTGCTTTTTATTAGTATGACCCAAATTCCCCATATGTTGCAAAACATACTTGGCTAATAAAGTATGATTATGATTATGATTAGAAACACATTGGGGGATGGAGATGGAGCTCTCATAGAGTCATAGAGAGATACAGTGTGGAAACAGGCCCGTTCGCCAAACTTGCCCACACCGGCCAACATGTTTCAGTTACACTACTCCCACCTGCCTGCGCTTGGTCCATATCCCTCCATGCTGCTAGATTAGCCAGATGTTCTACATTGAGAGGTTATAGGAGAGGTTATAATCAGTATCTGATTATGATATACCTACATTGCAAGTATTTAATGTGAGATGCTGAAGGTAGAAAACAGAAGAAGGGTCACGATCCGAAACGTCACCTATTCCTTTTCTCCAGAGGTGCTGTCTGACCCGCTGAGTTACTCCAACTTTTTGTGTCTATCCAGAAAAGCTAGCTTGATTTGCTCAATATGGGTGATGAAGTATGCACCAAAACCTTGTGGTGTCTGAGTTTCAAATGTACCACTTTAAGAAAGGTGAGAGCTTATTTCTCTGAGCTTCTTTGCCATGTATAGTTTACAATAACAAATTAATAAAAAATTACCAGTTTGTTATTTGGCAATTCCAGCAAAATCAAAGACATGTTCAAAATGAATCATGTTCCTTTGAAAGTCAGGAATAGAAAAATGATAGTGGGGGCCATGAGAAGATATGAGTCCGCTGATCAGATGAGCTCTTATATCCTCCCCGCCTTTCAGTGAAGGTTCCTCTTAATGACAGTTTCTCTGATGTTTCACATCAGACCCATCTAATTTAGTCTGTTTAGTTTAGAGAAACAGCGTGGAAACAAGCCCTTCGGCCCACCGAGTCCATGCCGACCAGCGATCCCCACACGCTAACACTATCTTACACACACCAGGGACAATTTACAATTATACCAAGCCAATTAGCCTACAAACCTGTACTCTTTGGAGTGTGGGGGGAAACTGGAGCACCCGGTGAAAATCCACGCATGTCATGGGGAAAATGTACAAACTCCATACAGACAGCACCCGTGGTCAGGATCGAACCTGTGTCTCTGGCGCTGTAAGGCAACAACTCTACCGCTGTACCACCCATGCCGCCCTAAGCAATTCCAAAGTAATATGCAGGGATTCAATGTCCAGATAGTTTTGGCAGCAAGAATCATATGTCTAATTACAAAGATTTGAAACAATTTTGGAATTGTTATATCACTTTAGGTAATTATGTTTTCTACTTCTTGATTAGCACTGTGCTCCACTGTGGGGTTCTATCTCTATGATCTTTGTTGTTTAGCTGGTCCCCTCACTATCCAGTCTCCGAGCCAGGTCAAAAATAGGGATAACGAGAATTTCAAAACTAATACCAACTGCTTTTGTGCACGTCTGTGGACAAGGCAGCAGCATTCTTATTCCCTCTGTTATTCTCACTTGACCAACAACTACCACACACTTCCAAAACGTGTCCCCATGCAAATTTATATTGAAAGACATAGATGGGTCAGTGAATGCCATGCAGTGTCACCCAGTGCAGCAAGGGAGGCCATATCCTGCTCACGGCGGCAGTCGGAATTTAAGGATTTGGGGAAGCGGCTGACATGAGCGAGACCAGCGAGCGGCAGGAGGGAGGTGTTCAGATGGAGAGCACTGTTAGAGGTGTGCAGGCTGGCAGAAGGCAGCCGTTTACCGTGTCCGGTCCCGGTGGCTGTTCACAGCCACCTGAGCTACTTCCCCAGGCCAGACTCCCCACGTGCTGTGAAAGGAACTCTTCCCCCCCCCCCAGCGACGCTGTCCTTTTACAGCCGCTTCCCACTTTACAGCCGCTTCCCATCAGCTGCCAGCAATGATGGATAGATTTGACTATCCCTCAGTACAGCAACATCGTTCTTGATGTTGCTGTACTGAGGGATAACCAAGTCTATCTTTCTTGGCTAACAACCTAACCTTCGGCCACCAAGACGCAGGTAAATTTTTGTGCCTTGTTTTTGGGTAAAAAATAGCATCTTCATTGCCGGGAAATACGGTAATGCATCAGTCAAGAGGATAGGGGGAAAAAGAAGAGTGATGATAAGATGATGGTACTAAGTACCATCAGTTAGGTTGTTTTGTCAGTTCTTTACCATTAACCTTACTATCTCATAAGATCATAAGAGATAAGAGTAGAATTAGACCATTCGGCACATCAAGTCTACTCCATCATTCAATCATGGCTGATCTATCTCTCCCTCCTAACCCCATTCTCCTGCCATCTCTCCATACCCTCTGACACCTATACTAATCAAGAATCTATCTATCTCAGCCTTAAAAATGTCCACTGACTTGGTCTCCACAGCCTTCGGTGGCAAATAATTCCACAGATTCACCACCCTCTGACTAAAGAAATTCCTCCTCATCTCCTTCCTAAAAGAACATCCTTTAATTCTGAGGCCTCAAATCCTTGTTTTCAAATAAACCTCGTTGGCAGCTTTATACTTGGAAATGTCTATAGAAAGCACCACTTACAGGTATTAATAGTAATGAAGGTAGAGATCAGCTTGTTTAAATTGAGCTTTGCCGGGGACATTCTGAAATGAAATTTTATTTTTGCAAGCCATTGTTTACAGAAGAAAAGGCTGATGGACTGGACTATAAATGTGAAGGAATGCTCCATTTAACTTCCACAAGTATACAGTAAAGAGCACACTAATAGGTTGGATCACGGCCTGGTTCGGCAACATGAATGCCCAGGAACGAAGGAGATTACAGCGAGTGGTATACACTTCTCGGTCCATCAGAGGTACTTACCTCCCCATCATCGAAACGTTCTATAGGAGGCACGGCCTCAAAAAGGCAGCCAATATGATCAACAGCAGGAGAGTTTCTGTCTTGCAGCGCCAGATACCCGGATTCGATCTTGATTATAGAAACTATAATTATATGTGCTGTGTGTACGTAGTTTTAAATTCTCCCTGTGACCTGCGAGGGTTTCCTCGAAGATCTACGGTTTCCTCACACACTCCAAACACATACAGGTTTGTAGATTAATCTGTTTGGTATATATAGTGTGTGTAGGATAGTGTTAGTGTGCAGGGATTGTTGTTCAGTGCAGACCCAATGGCCGATGTGTCTGTTTCCACAGTGTGTCTCTAAATTAAATTAGACTAAAGATTCACACCACATAAGCCATGCTCACTTTTCACTATGCCCATCTGTAAGAAAGTACAAAAGTCTGAAAATCATGACCAGCAGGTTCAAGAATAGCTTCTTCCCAACAACCAGGCACAACCAAGACTACACAACACTAACCTCAACAATAATTAACTTCTATGTACTGTCTGTGATTGCACCAAGGTGATTGATTTTTGCACTAATAATGGTGGTTAATTTACTGATCTTTAAAAAATTATTAAATATTATCTGTGTGTTTATGGCCCTGTTCAGCCCCTGCAAGTAAGAATTGTATTGTTCTGTTGTTGATGCATATGAATTAAACACTCTTGACTCTTGATTCCAAGAAATTTCTCAAGATTAAATTGCAGAATCTGTCACAGTAAAACATGTGTGGAAAGAAGCATTGATATAATTATATACCTTACTTGTACGCATAAATATGTTGGGCATAAATACATCAGATATGTTCAGAGCAAAATCTAATTAAGATGTGAATTATGCACTTCAGGACCAAAATCCTGTGGAGGAAGTATAGATGCATCACAGTAAAGATAAAATCTGAAGAAATGAAACAAGTGTTCATAACTTATTGACTAAGTAATTTATGGTGTTTCATAAAATGTGCTTAGCAGTGTATCATCTTTGCTTCTTTAACATGCTAGAAAACAATTCAATGTTCCACAAATAGATTACATCGGGAAACAAAAGAATCATAAATTTAATTTTAATATTATTGCAGCAGGAAGCTTTACATTTTTGAAATGGGAGAGCATAAGGATTTCACTGGAAGTGCACATTTGGAAAACCCAGATAATGCACTAGATCATCTTTGCCAGAATGAAAATGATGCTTAGTCTGAATTCAAATGAAAAATCCTTCTATAATCAAATCAGTTTCTTAAACATATGCCAAGAAATTGAAGACACAAAATGCTCAGTGGGTCAGGTAGCATCTCTGGAGAACATGGATAGATGACTTTTCGGGTCGGATCCTTTCTTCAAATTGTGGTGGAAGGGGCAGCAGGAAAGCAAACAAAGTATGGTGAGTGATAGGTAGATACAAGTGAGGGGGGACAAAGGCCAGGAATGAAAATACAAAAGGTGTGAGATAATAATAGAATTGGTGCAAATTGTGAAGCCAGAGGAAGGAATATAGGTGGAAGGGGCCCGGATAGGTAGAGAAATTGGTGTGAGTTCAGATGGGGCAAAGGGAAAAGGGGGCAAAGAAAAAAAATACTTTAATCGGAGTTTACTGAACTTTATCTTGCACTAAATGTTATTCCCGTTATCCTGTATCAGTACACTGTGGACGGTTCGATTGTAACCATGTATTGTCTTTCCACTGACTTGATAGCATGCAACAAAAAGCTTTTCACTGTATCTCGGTACACGTGACAATAAAGTAAACTAAACTAACCTAAATAAACTAACCTAAACTAAACAAAGCAAAACTAAGCTAAACTAAATCAAACTAAATTGAACTAAACAGGTCCTTTCAGCCAACCTCGTCCACACCATCTATGATTCCTATCCCATTTTCCCACACTAGGCCCCTATCCTTCCATGCCTTTCTTCACCATGTTCCTACCCAAACAGCTTTTAAACATTGCAACTGTATCTCAAATGAATATCTGCATGTGGTTGAAAAGCCTGGCAGAAGTGAATATTGTCATAATGTAGTTAGCATCAATTGACAAGCTAGGCAATAGACAAACAAAACAAGGCTACATAAAATTCCTCTGCTAAAATCTCTGCATTTTATTAACAGCTAGTATTAGCTCACTCAGAAGCATGCACAAAATTAGTTAAAGCTGCACTAATGTGATTTCTGTCTGTGAAATGTAAGTTTTTTGCGGTGTTGTGCGGTTAAATTTCTTTGACTAAGGTTTTAAACGTTAATTCTGTAAAGATGTAATCAGTGCAGAGATTAATCATGGCATTTCCATTTCATTGCTTTATGTAGTATTGCATTTCACAAGCATAGGATAAATCATAATAATAAATATTAAAAATGCGAAGCTGTGTTCATTTTCAAAGCTGCTAGACAATTATGTCTGCTTACAATCACAATTTGACGATAAGATCTGCTCAGGAAGAACTCCTTTGATCACAGAATATCTCTACAAATTAGTGCTTCTGACCTTAAAGAAGCATAATTTTAACCCTTTGCAATATTTTTTCTTTATAAATTTCAGAATAGTTTTATTAGCAGCCCCAGAAATAGTGAAATTTATGACAATGTTCCAAAGAAGTATATCAGCAGAGGTTTTAGTCAGATGTGTAGCCAAAACTTAAGCAAAGACATTTCTGGCTAGATAATGCAAACTGCTGGCAATACTCAGCAGGTGCATCTAAAGCAGGTGAATAACCTTCAGGGCTTGGATCCTTCGCAGAACTTTTGAGCCAAAACATTACCCTGTCTTTCCCCTTATAGTTTTGCAAGAATCTGCTATGAATTTCCAATATTTCCTTTATGCTGTCCAGATTTCAAGCTGCTTTGTTTAAAGATCTTTTCTGCATTTATTTCAAGCTTTCTCCTCAATTTTCATTTAAGAGGCAAGGAGGAGGATAATATTTAACCTTAATTATTTATTTTACAATTAGTTTAGTTTAGTTTAGGGATACAGTGTGGAAACTGGCCCTTCGGCCCACCGAGTCCACACTGACCAGCGATCCCTGCACATTAGCACTATCCTACACACACACTAGGGACAATTTTACATTTATGCTAAGCCAATTAACCTACAAAACTGCACGTCCATACAGACAAGCGCCCGTAGTCAGGATTGAACCCAGGTCTCTGGCATTGTACGGCAGTTGCTCTAACGCTACACCACCGTGCCGCCCCAAATTAAAAAAATGATATTGGAGGAACCTTGTTATGCACCTAGATCATCTTTTTGAGAGAAAAAAAGTCATCTTTTGGTAACTTTAGCGAGGGGGTGAGGTGGAGTTCTATAATTTTGCTTTAAGCATTGAAGTCACACTTTTTCAGAGGAGTGTGTAGACAATTGCTACACTTCATTTTAAATTGAAGGACCAAAAGGTAGTTTCAATCACCCTGTCACAAATTCTCCGACCTCCAGTCTTGATCGCCACTGAACACGTGCTGTATCCCCCTGCCAGATCTACATCCTATCCACAAGAATAACTCCATGAGTTAAAACTGTTGGCAGGTTTAACAAAGACCATGGGATTCATGAACTCTGCTTGAAAAGCATTTGACAGGGCTGAGTGTGAGGTCACGTGGAATGCCTTGATTATATAAACAGTCAGACCAGAAGAGAATAGAAAAGTCTTTGCAAATCATTAAACATTTGAGTTCTTTGTTTCATAGCACAGGCCTTTTCTGAAATAACATTTAGTTGGCCTGAATCCATGTTGAAAGGGTCAGTGGAAAGGGTGTTTCTGTGACAGTCATTATTCTGTTAAACTAAATGTTATATATATAAACAAAAGAGCATCATGCACCAAACCATAATAAAGTGACCCTGTCAATACTAAACAGGAGAATAGACCTAACCAAGTCACAATAATAATGAATTGGCCAGTCGACTGCCTTATCAGTTAATCTAGTCCAATTAGAATGAGTTACAGTAATTATTGCTTTTATTAGCAGTGCATTTGCTTGTTCAGATAATCATGCCCCAGAAGATATAAATGTACAGTTTATGTCATTCAGGTTGGTACATTGCTGTGAACCTTCGCTAATTGAATTGGAGGTCAATAAGTCAATGAGCAAGGTTCAAGGCTTTGTTTTCCCCATCCAGCCAGATTAAAATGAAGGGGGAAAAAAGTCAGCTGGTCTTCAAATTTGGCAGCAACACTGATGGTGAAGATAATTTACAAAAATGTCTTACCATGACAGACTACAAAATAAGAATAGCAACTCAGCTAGGTATATGAACAAAATTGGCCCTTCATCACAGGTGCAAAATTGTGTTTCTTGATCTACTTTCCCTGATATTTATGAGGCTGTGACATTATAACATAAAAATTGTGATATTCAGTTTAACATTTAATCGCCTATACTTCAATAAGTTATGAGATTCTCTGATAGAGAATTTCAGAGATAGTACATTCCAGAAGAAAAAAAATCCTAATAACATCGGAATTAAATGAACAACCCTTTACTTTGTAAATGTGTCCTGTTGTTCTAAAGCTGTACCACGAGCCACTCATTTCAACATCTACCTTATTATGACCCCTTTAGGATTGTATATGTTTCAACATGATCTCCACTCATTCTTCTAAACTCCAAAGAATTCAAAAACGTCTTTAGCTGCTCATGATAGGACAAACCTATCAACCCAGGGATTACATTAATCTCTTTTGGATGGCCTCCAATCCTAGCATATCCTTTCTTAAATAAGAGGGCTAAAACTTAAGCATGACTCCAGGTGTGGCCTCACCAGCAATTGTACAATTGTAACAATAACTCCCTATTTTTAAACTCCATTCCCTTTTGAAGATCAATATGCCATGTGGCTTCCAAACTGTTTCTGGCTGCTAACATTTTGTGATTCATACACAAGGGAACCTTGATCTCTCTGTATATTCCTCAATTGCAATCTTTCCCCACTGCAATAATAGTATACCTTTCGATTCCACTTACTCCCTATTTCCTATATCTCCGTTCTAAATGGCCTACCCCTTATTCGTAATTTCTTCTCTGCCTTCACATAATGTTCTTCTGATTAGGCCTGGAGAATATATTTACCTTCGTACATCTCAGGACGTCCAGTACCTCCTCAGTAATAATATGGTCAGTCCTTACAACATCTCCATTAACTTTCACAAGTTCCCTAGTTTTCAGGTCTTTTTCTGAAGTAAAAGCAGAGGAGAAATATTAATTGAGGACAGTGCTCATCTCCTGTGACTCCATGCATAGATGACCATTTTGGTTTCTGAGGTGCCCTATTCTCTCTCTAGCTATGTTTTACCTTAATATACTTAATACATCTCTTTGGATTCTCCTTAATCTTATCCGAAAGAGCTATATCATGCCTCCTTTTTGCCTTCCTGATTTCCTTCTTAAGTATACTCCTCTGTTCCCTATATTCCTCCACAGATATACTTGATCTCAGCTGCCTGTACCTGATCCCTCCCTCATTCTTTTTCCTGATCAGAGCCTCACTCTCTTGTTAACCAAGGTTCTGTACTCCTACCTGCTGTGCCCTTCAATCTAACAGGAACATGCATAACTTGAACTCCCACTATCGCACATGTTAAAAACATCCAAGTGACGTCCGCAAACATCCTACTCCAATCAACCAATGCTGCCCTCATCTATAACTATTTTAAAGCTAATCTGGTTCTGGTCCTGGTCACTGGTCCCATAGAGCTCGCCCACTGACATCAGTCACTTGCCCTGGCCGATTCCCTAAGAGAAGGTCAAACTGGGCCCTCTGCCTTGTATGCCCCTCGACATATTGTCTGAGGAAACTTTGCTGAATGTTCATAAATTCATGTTCATAAATTATAGGATCAGAATTAGGCCAATCAGCCCATCAAGTCTACTCCACCATTCAATCATGGCAGATCTATCTCTCCCTCTCAATCCCATTCTCCTGCCTTCTCCCCATAACCTCTGACACCCATACTAATCAAGAATGCACTTGTCAAATTTCCCTCCATCTTCATCCTTGGCACAATGCAGTCTCTGTCTGTATTGAGGAAGTTAAAATCCCCTATTATGACAACCCTATCAGTCTTGCTATCTGCAGTCTCCCCGCATATTTGCCCCTCTAATTCCTGTTAACTATTTGGAGACATATAGTCCACTTCCAAAAAGGTGATCACACTTTTTTTAAATTCCCACCCATAATAGCTTCACTGCATGATCCTTCATTAATATCATCTCAGACTACTTCTGTAGTGGTCTCTTTAATCCATAAAGCAAACCCACCTCCTCTTTTATCAGAGATGCTGCCTGTCCCGCTGAGTTACTCCAGAATTTTGCGTCTACCTTCCATTTAAACCAGTATCTGCAGTTCTTTCCTACTCCTCTTTTATCTCTATCTTGCTACAGCATCTGTACGCTCCACCACGGAGAATGTGCAAATTCCACATGGAGAGCACCCGAGGTCAGGATCGAACCCGGGTCATCGCAACAATAACCGACAACATAGTCCCCACGGTAAGGGTAAGCACCTTTCTGAACCAAAAACCCCGGGTAGACAGGTCCGTTCGTGTTGCCTTGAATGCTCGCCCGAGTCTGCCTACAACTCGGGCTTGGCATCAGGAAACATGGACGTCTACAAGGCAGAGTCCTACCGACTGCGAAGGGCAGTGAAGGACGCTAAAAGGAGGTACAGGGACAAGATGGAGTCACAGGTGGAGCAGCAGGACACCAGACGCCTGTGACAGGGGCTACGGACTGTAACCAACTACCAGAGCACCTCACCCTCATCCGCAAGTGCCGGCACCTCCCTAGCTGATGACCTGAACTCCTTTTACGCTCGTTTCGCGATGGGCAACACCACCCCAGGTCTGCCGACTATCGACAATACCGCCAGCGGGCTGGCTAACAAAGCTGAAGGGAGGAATGTGCACACATTCTCGCTGTCCGAGCACGACGTGAGGAGGGCTCTGACACGGGTGAACACGAGGAAAGCTGCAGGCCCCAATGGCATCTCGGGGCGAATACTCAAGTCCTGTGCTACGCAGCTAGCTCCGGTGCTCACTACAATATTCAACCTCTCCCTGGACAAGTCCGTGGTCCCTGCCTGCTTCAAAAAATCCATAATTGTACCGGTACCAAAAAATGCCTCCCCAGCCTGTCTGAATGACTACCGTCCGGTGGCCCTTACCTCAGTTGTCATGAAATGCTTTGAGAGGCTGGTGAAGAAACACATCTGCGCCTTCCTCCCTCGCAACATGGACCCGTTACAGTTCGCATACCGTCCGAACAGATCCACGGATGATGCGGTCTCCCAGGTTTTGCACACCGCTCTCTCTCATCTTGACAGCCAGAAGGGGGGCTACGTGAGGATGCTGTTCATAGACTTCAGTTCAGCCTTCAACACGATAGTCCCCACCAGACTGGCCGAGAAGCTACTGGAACTAGGGCTCAACACCCCACTGTGTGCCTGGGCCCTGGACTTTCTCACCGCCAGGCCCCAGGTAGTCAAGATGGGAGGGAATACATCGAAGTCCCTCACCCTGAGCACAGGATCGCCCCAGGGTTGCGTCCTCAGCCCCCTATTGTACTCCCTGTACACACATGACTGTGTGGCTAGGTTCAGCTCCAACTCAATAATCAAGTTTGCTGATGACACTGTGGTGGTGGGCCTGATCTCAGACAACGATGAGAAGGCCTACCGGGAGGAGGTGGCTGATCGAGCACTCTAGTGTCAGGACAACAGCCTCCTCTTGAACATCAAAAAAACTAAGGAGCTGATCGTGGACTTTAGGAGGGCACATCATCCGAGGACGTACACACCATTGAGGATAAATGGGGATACTGTGGATAGGGTGAGCTGTTTTAAATATCTGGGAGTCCACATCTCTGAGAATGTGACATGGACATCACACGCCGCAGGACTCGTGAGTAAGGCAAGGCAGCGCCTTTACCACCTCAGGCAATTGAGGAAATACAGAGTCTCTCCGAGGATCCTCCAGTGCTTCTACTCTGCGGCTGTGGAAAGCATCTTTTCCGGAAATATTACCATCTGGTTTAAAATTGCTCTGCCCAGGACAAGAAGGCTCTGCAGAGAGTAGTGCGTTCGGCCGAACGCACTATGGGAACTTCACTCGCCCCCCTGCAGGAACTATACATCCGGAGGTGCAACTCCAGAGGCAATAAAATCATGGGAGACCTCTTCCACCCCTGCAACGGACTGTTCCAGCTGCTACGGTCAGGCAAACGCCTCCGTTGCCATGCTGTGAGAACGGAGAGGTTGAGAAGGAGTTTCTTCCCAGAGGCCATTCGGACTGTAAACTCCTATCTCATCAGGGACTAACTTTACTGAACCTTTTTCCTTCCGCCCACAATATTTAACATGTAAAAGAATATGTGATTCTGTTTGTAGTTTGTTTGGTTGTTTGTTTGTCTTTTTGCACAAAGTCCGCGAGCATTGCCACTTTTCATTTCACTGCACATCTCGTATGTGTATGTGACGAATAAACTTGACTTGACTTGACTTGACTTGAACCCGAGTCTCTGGTGCTGTGTGGCAGCAGTTCTACCAAGTGTGCCACTGTGCCACCAGCACAGTGAACTGCATAGTGGCAACAACATAACTTGAATTTCCAGCATTACTGTCATGGATTGTGTTGAAGAGTAGAAATGATGTGTGCAAGTTAAAATGGCTGGTTCTCATTCCAAGATCCATACATGTAGAGATGCTGTGAAGGAGCTACAGTACTGGGAGGTGCAGTCATTCTCCCAGAACATGGCTTGTTGTTCTGTTATGAGCAAAATAATTCATACCAGATGTATATCTCATGCATCCAGTAACAACAAAGTAACAAGAGTGAAGGAAGAGAGTGAATTATGGTTCAATGAGAGTGAGTAATCACACTAACATTTAATCAAGAGGTACAGAAGATCTCATGCATCGCTGTAATAAGTTCCAGTTTTATGGATGTGAGCTGAACCCCCAGATTAAGCATCATTATTCTTATTCATTTCTGCCATCTATTATTTCCCATATTACGTATGTCTTATGGTTTCAGTCAAAGGCTCACAATAGTAATGACGGTTAAAAATGTTATTTTCATATTGACGTGATTAACGACTCTGAGAAGTTATTCTGACATGGTTAAGTTTTAAGCAAGTGTGCGCATTATAAAAGAGTTGTGGTGTTGTCGTTTGAATTCTCATTCAGTACCTTAGATTAGCTTCAAAGCAAAAAGGCAGATTGCAAAATTCCAGTTAAGTTTAGTTTAGTTTATCATCACGTGTACTGAGGTACAGTAAAAAGCTTTTGTTGCTTGTTAACCAGTCAGCGGAAAGAAGGGTTTCGGCCCGAAACGTTGCCTATTTCCTTCGCTCCATAGATGCTGCTGCACCCGCTGAGTTTCTCCAGCTTTTTTGTGTACCTCCGAAAGATAATACATGATCACAATTGAGCCAACCACAGTGTACAGATATAGGATAAAGTGAATAATGTCCAGTAAAGTTCGATTGAAAATAGCCCGAAGGTCTCCAGTGAGATAAATCAGGACCGCTCACCAGATGTTGATAGGATGGTTCATTTGCCTGATAACAGCTGGGAATAAACTGTCACTGAATCTGTAGGTGTGCATTTTCACACTTCTGTACCTCTTGCCTGATGGGAGAGGGGAGAAGAGGGAGTGACCAGGCTGAGACTTGTCCTTGATAATGCTGGTTATTATGCGTGATTATAGATTCATATCCATTTTGCAGAGCAGGAGTTCAAATTGTTGTCAATCTAACTCAGTTCTCAGAATAATCCCTCTCCCCATATATAACCATAACCATATAACAATTACAGCACGGAAACAGGCCATCTCGACCCCTCTAGTCCGTGCCGAACACATAGTCTCCCCTAGTCCCATATACCTGCGCTCAGACCATAACCCTCCATTCCTTTCCCATCCATATAACTATCCAATTTATTTTTAAATGATAAAAACGAACCTGCCTCCACCACCTTCACTGGAAGCTCATTCCACACAGCTACCACTCTCTGAGTAAAGAAGTTCCCCCTCATGTTACCCCTAAACTTCAGTCCCTTAATTCTCAAGTCATGTCCCCTTGTTTGAATCTTCCCTACTCTCAGTGGGAAAAGCTTTTCCACGTCAACTCTGTCTATCCCTCTCATCATTTTAAAAACCTCTATCAAGTCCCCCCTTAACCTTCTGCGCTCCAAAGAATAAAGCCCTAACTTGTTCAACCTTTCTCTGTAACTTAGTTGCTGAAACCCAGGCAACATTCTAGTAAATCTCCTCTGTACTCTCTCTATTTTGTTGACATCCTTCCTATAATTAGGCGACCAAAATTGTACACCATACTCCAGAATTGGCCTCACCAATGCCTTGTACAATTTTAACATTACATCCCAACTTCTATACTCAATGCTCTGATTTATAAAGGCCAGCACACCAAAAGCTTTCTTTACCACCCTATCTACATGAGATTCCACTTTCATGGAACTGTGCACAGTTATTCCCAGATCCCTCTGTTCACCTACATTCTTCAATTCCCTACCATTTACCATGTACGTCCTATTTTGATTTGTCCTGCCAAGATGTAGCACCTCACACTTATCAGCATTAAACTCCATCTGCCATCTTTCAGCCCACTCTTCCAACTGGCATAAATCTCTCTGTAGACTTTGAAACTCTTCTTCATTACCCGCAACCCCTCCTATCTTAGTATCATCTGCATACTTACTAATCCAATTTACCACACCATCGTCCAGATATATAATGGGGACCTCATTGAAGCTTACCGAATAGTGAAAGGCCAGGATAGGGTGGATGTGGAAAGGATGTTTCCACAAGTGGGAGAGTCTACGACCAGAGGTCAAAGCCTCAAAATTCCTTTAGGAAAGGGATGAGGAGGAATTTCCCTCAAAGCACACCAACAATGTGAATTGATGAGAATGAGACTCGCCCTTGATTATGCTGTTGGCCTTACCGAGCTAGCGTGATGAGGTATAAATGGAGTAAACGGAGATAGGTTGGTTAGTGTGATGGTCTGGGCTGCGTCCACAATCTGCAATTCCTTGTATACTGGGCTTGTATACTCTGGAGTTTAGAAGGATGAGAGGGATTCTTATTGAAACATATAAGATTATTAAGGTACACAAAATTGCTGGGGAAACTCAGCGGGTGCAGCAGCATCTATGGAGCGAAGGAAATAGGCGACGTTTCGGGCCGAAACCCTTCTTCAGACTTAATAAGATTATTAAGGGTTTGGTAGAGGCAGGAAATGTTCCCGATGTTCCCGATGTTGGGGGAGTCCAGAACCAGGGGCCACTGTTTAAGAATGAGGGGTAAGCCATTTAGAACAGAGATGAGGAAACACTTTTTCACACAGAGAGTTGTGAGTCTGTGGAATTCTCTGCCTCAGAGGGCCTATTCTCTGGATACTTTCAAGAGAGAGCTAGATAGGGCTCTTAAAGATAGCGGAGTCAGGGGATATGGGGAGAAGCTGGAACTGGGTACTGATTGGGGATGATCAGCCATGATCACATTGAATGGCGGTGCTGGCTCGAAGGTCCAAATGGCCTACTTCTGCACCTATTGTCTATTGTTCGTGGGTCTTGGCAGTAGCACTCGGCCGAACGCACTATGGGAACTTCACTCGTCCCCCTGCAGGAACTATACATCAGGAGGTGCAACTCCAGAGTCAATAAAATCATGGGAGACCCCTTCCACCCATGCAACGGACTGTTCCAGCTGCAACGGTCAGGCCTCCGTTGCCATGCTGTGAGAACGGAGAGGTTGAGAAGGAGTTTCTTCCCAGAGGCCATTCGGACTGTAAACTCCTATCTCACCAGGGACTAACTTAACTGAACATTTTTCCTTCCAATATTTAATATGTAAAAGAATATGTGTGTGTTTATGATTGTGTTTATAGTTTGTTTGGTTGTTTGTTTGTTTGTCTTTTTGCACAAAGTCCGCGAGCATTGCCACTTTCATTTCATTGCACATCTCGTATGTGTATGTGACGAATAAACTTGGCTTGACTTGACTTGACTTGACTAGCTGTTCCCAAACCACACTGCGATGCATCTCAATAAAAACCTTTCTACAGCGCTTCTCTAGATGTTGGTGAGAGTTGTTGGGGACATGCCAAACTTCCTTAGCATTCTAAGGAACTAGAGGCGTTGGTGTGCTTTCTTAGCCATTGCTTCAGTATGGGTGGTCCTGGACGAGTTGCTGGTAATACTTACTCCTGGAAACTTAACGTTTTCACGATCTCTACTTTGGTACCGTCAATGCGTGTTATGTGGTATATGTACCCTTCACTTCCTGAAGTCGATCAATATCCCCTTTGGCTTGTAGACATTGAGAGAAAGGTTGTTGTCCAGAAACTAGGTCACAAGGTTCTCAATCCTGTAATCTCATCATTATTTGATATCTGGCCCACAACGGTGGTGTCGTCCACAAATTTGTAGATTGCTTCCCTCCAATGGACTACTTCCCTCCATTGGTGCAACTTTGACCAAATGGACCGTGATGCATCCATGCAGACAAAAATGCACATCAATCCTACACGGATGGCAGCAGAGTGGGGCAGCAGGATGGCACAGTGGCATAGCTGGTAGAGTTGCTGCCTCAGAGCCCCAGAGACCCAGGTTCAGTTATTATTTTGGGTGCTGTCTGTGGAGAATTTGTACGTCCTCATCTCTGCCTGCCACTGAGAAAATAGTTCAATGTATTCCTTGGATAATGAGAAAAGCTGAAAATACTCTGTAGATCAGGCTGCATCTATGGGAAGACAAACAGTTAACTGGAGACCCTTTGTCTTCGATCCAAATCATGAACTGTATTTCCTGTCATTTCAGTTTTTTAGATTTCCAGCATCTGCAGTATTCCCTGATTTCCATCTTTCAATCCATGCCATTACATCACCCTATCCCAAGTGCTCTATTTTTGCTCACTAACCTCCAATGTATGATTTTATCAAAGGTCTTCTCAAAATCTAAATACATCCAGAAAGATTTCCATGAGATTCGACAGACACAGTTGTACTTTCATAAATCCATGTTAACTTTGTTTCATTCCCCTGATATTTTTAATTCTTTTGTCACCACATTATAACACACGAGCATTCTCTCTACTAATGATGCTAGGCCAACCGATGAGCTTGTTCAAGTTCAAATGTATTTGTCACATGCACCAAAAGGTGCAGTGGAATGTAATTTACCATGCAGCGGTACAATTACAAAAGGACTCTCTTTCTCTTGTTTTTAAATACTGAGTTTACATTTGCCATGCTCCACTCTGCAAAAACTGTTCCATAATCTATAGAATTTTGGAAGTTCTTAACTTACTTTCTCCTCTCCTTTTACAGTGTGTGCAGTTTCAGCATGTGTGTGTACTCATGCATGCTTTTGCTGTGTGTGTGTGTGTGTGTGTGTGTGTGTGTGTGTGTGTGTGTGTGTGTGTGTGTGTGTGTGTGTGTGTGTGTGTGTGTGTGTGTGTGTGTGTGTGTGTGTGTGTGTGTGTGTACCCACTTTAGGAAAGATTAGGAAATGCACTCTTAAATTGTTAAAGGACAGCTTAGTAAAACCCAGATAAAGCTACTATATAAAGAAATTGACCTGAAAAAATTGGATTTCCAGGCTCCTGGTGAACACCACCCAAACTTCTGGTTAAAATTTGCTTCAAAGAGTAGATTTTCTTACATTATAATCGTTTTTTTTTCAAATTGTGGTTTTCAGATTTCTTATTATAAAAGTAATTTTGTGTCATTTATGTATAATTTGTTTTTGCATGTTTGTCTGAGTCTATGTACCTGTAATGCTGCTGCAAGCAAGGTATCACATTGCACATCATTGTACTTGAGCAAGTGGCAATAAACTCGACTTGAGTCAATAGACCAGTGTCAGAATGGGAACTAATTTTTTATGATTTAAATTAAGGGTGGCACAGTGGAACAGCTGGTAGTCCTGCTGCCTCACAGCGTCGGAGACTGGGGTGCGATCCTGACCCTGGGTGCTGTCTGTGTGGTTTTTGCACATTCTCTATGTGTCTTCCGGGTGTTACGGTTTCCTCCCACATTCCAAAGATGTGCGGATTTGTAGGTTATTTGACCTCTGTAAACTGCCCTCGGTGTGTAAAATGGGATAGCATAGAACTTGAAAGAATGGGTAATCGATGGTCAGCATGAACTTAATGGGCCGAAGAGCCCGTTTCCATACTGTATCCCTAAATTACACTAAACTAAATTTATTTACAAGTTATTGTAATAGTACCAGAAAATTACTCAATAAGTTATTTGACGTGTATGGTAACATATAATTCTGTAAGGGTGGCACGGCGGTAGAGTTGCTTCCTACAGTGCAAAAGACCTGGGTTCGATCTTGACTATGAGTGCTGTCTGTACAGAGTTTGCACGTTCTCTCTGTGACCGCGTGGTTTTTTTTCCAGGTGCTCCAGTTTCCTCCAACATTCCAAAGACGTATAGGTTTGTTGGCTTCTGTAAATTATTGTCCCTGGTGTGTGTAGGAAGAATTAGTGTATGGGTGATCACTGGTCAGCATGTACTCGGTGGGCTGAAGGGCCTGTTTCCTTGCTGTATCTCTAAACCAAACCAAACTAAACTAAATTGTCCTCCTGACTTTGGGCCATTAGGTTCTCGTCGCCTGCTCATCGACTTAACTTCATCGTGCATGTAGCACTAATTAAACTGTTGATCATCTACGTCTTTCAACAATTATTTCAGATCTGTATATTCAATAGCAGCAGGACTGCACCACTTCAAACGTTTTAGTCTTGAAATATTTTGAGTTCATGGGAATGCAACAAAACTATAAATAGTAGATGTGAGTCTCAGTCGATGGAAATTCTTGATGGGTGAGAAATGATGATGCAGTGAATTGAGACAGTGTCTGAGGCTGGAGCAGTTATGGTATTTGATGATGTATTTACTGACCTTAACCACTTATGTAAAATCACTGAACCTCTTGCATTCTCTTGAAGCTTAACCTCTCCAGCCAACTGCCCCAGTTGCTTTCTGAACTTTCACACACAGGGCCTTTTGTTCCTGTACTTTTCCAGCTTGATATTCGCCGTGTTGCGGCCTTCTCTCCTAATTCTTCATTGTTACTGGGTCAGGTTTAATTCCTGCATAACCGTGCAGACACACAGAGCCTCTTGCCTAGGTAGGGGAATCAAGAACCAGAGGACATAGCTTTAAAGTGGGAGGATGGGGGGTGGGGGGGAGAGATTTAGTACGAATCTGAGGGGTAACTTTTTCACGCAAAGGGTGGTGAGTGTATGGAACAAGCTGTCGGAGGAGGTAGTTGAGGAGCTGATGCAGGTACTATCGCAACATTTAAGAAACATTTGGACAGGTACATGTATAGAGGAGGAGGGGAGCGGGGTGGGCAGCTCGCGGCCGGGCAGCTTGCGGGGGGGACGTCACTCACAGCACAGACGCAGCAAGCAGAGCCACTGTGACGTCATCAGCCAAAGCTGCTTGGTTTTATTTTCAAAATTATTTCAGTCTTGAACATTTTGATTAATAACTCGAGAAATAATGCATGAAATTTTCAGATAAGGCGATTTTTGACCACGGCATAAATCTCTATCGGAATATGTAAAAATGTTACCATTAGCTCGACGTTTTTTCGAGAATAATTGACAACACACAAACAAATAAATATGCACACACGCACACACGCACACGCACATGTACACACGCACACACACACACACACACATACATACAAGATCAGAGTTTTATAGTTAGAAGGATATGCAGGGCAAGTTTTTGAACCCAGAGGGTGGTGAGTGCTTGGAACCTGCTGCCGGGGGGTGGTGGTGCCAGGCAGACACAATAGTGGGATTTAAGAGACTTTTGGAGGGAATGGAGGCATATGGATTATGTGCAGGCGGATAAGAGTTGGTTGTGGTATCATGTTTGGCACGGACATTGTACTTTTCGATGCTCTATGTGCAAATATGTTTCAGTTAGTAGGCAATGCTGTTGATGCTGAATGCCTGCAGATTGCAATGAGCAAGCTGCATGAAGCTGGTGCCCCCTTGTATTGTATTTCAGCAGACACGGGCCAATTTCCATCACAATCCTCTTCCTAATTTTCATGAACTATATGATTTATCTGTCTAAGCTTAAAGAAAGAATGTAGTATAGCTTTGAACAAATAATGGAAATTCATTCTGTAGATCGTGGCATTCAAACAGTCAGGGACAAGAGAATAATGCCTAGAACACACTGATCATTTTGTTGAATATTGTCCGATATTCTTGTAAACCCTTTGGTTGACTATAGAAACTTAGAAATCGAAAATAGGTGCAGGAGTAAGCCATTCGGCCCTTCGAGCCAGCACCGCCATTCAATATATTTATGGCTGATCATCCAAAATCAGTACCCGTTCCTACTTTCTCCCCATATCCCTTTATGCCATGAGCCCTAAGAGCTATATCTAACTCTCTCGAACACATCCAGTGAATTGGCCTCCACTGTCTTCTGTGGCGGAGAATTTAACAGATTCACAACTCTCTGGGTAAAAATGTTTTTCCTCATCTCAGTCCTAAATGGCCTAACCCTTATTCTTAAACTGTGATGCCTGGTTCTGGACTCCCCCGAACATCGGGAACATTTTTCCTGCATCTAGCCTGTCCGACCCCTTCAGAATTTATATGTATCTTTAAGATATCCTCTCATCCTTCTAAATTCCAGTGAATATAAGCCCAGTCGATCCATTCTTTATAGACATTAAAACAACAATTTTTGCAGAAGGCATAACTGCACTAATAAGAGTACAGATATTTGTAATGCAATAGCTTAGCACTTAACTTAAATATTATTGACACTATTTTTAGAATTGCATTCTTTGTTGTAAGTTCCAATATGAAAATAAATCTTGTGCAGATAAGCAGAAATAAAAATCTAAAATGAAAATTCAAAACATAGCTTTGCAGTCTCCTGTGGTTGCTGGAAGAGGCTCAGCTCTTCAAGGGCAGGAAGAAGGGTTATGTGTCAGTGGAAAACAGAAAATACAGAAGCAGCCAGTAAAACAACTCTGTTGAAACGTGGACGGCAGGTAGTCAGTAACTTGGTTGTTTGTGGCCGTCTCTCTGAATCTTTATATGCTACAACCACCAAGAAAGATCAGAATCAAACTTAAACAGAAACTGCCTTGTATTTCTACTTTTTTTAATATAAAAAGGGTACATACATGCACAAAGTGACCTGGATTGTTCCTTTGCATTAATTGGCCATGATATTCATGGGCAGTCTATTTAGAGGAATAGTAAACAGTAATAGATTATAACAATACACAACTAGGTCTCTTTGTTAGGTATAACTCCAAATGTACTGTTCTGTGGTATTCATATGCACTAACAGTGCTTTAGTTCATTGATAATAACCTTGATACATTGATAATAGTTACATGATTTTACAATAATGTGCCTAGTTCATAAAGTAGGTGCAGGAAAGACTGCGATGGATCAGTCTACTCTGACCAATCTTCCAGTCTGTTGCTGCCACATGTTTTAGTCCAATATTAATAGTGACAGAAATTGATTAATTCTTTCGGGGAAGTTACGCTAAACTTCAGGGATTTCATTCGCAAATACTATCTGCAGGTCTCGTGCCCCACGCAGACTGTTAACACTCTACACCACTACAGACCACCATCCAGGATGCCTATTATTCCATCTCTCACCCTCATTTTGACTAGTCTCAATATTGGGTGCTCCTCCTGCCTGTTTTTAGGCGGATTGAAGAGCAACGCTCTGGTGATGAGAGTAATACAGCAGTATCTGAAGAGAATGAGTGTGTGCTATAGAACTGCCTTGAGTCAACAGACTGAAATATGTTCAAGATCAATTCATCCAGCCTGAATGAGTATAACTTAGTAATCACCAGCTTCATCAAGAAATGTGTTGATGACTGCATTATGACAAAGAAAGTTAGGATCTATCCTAACGGGGAGATTCACCGTCTGCTAAAGTCCAGATCTGAGACTTTCAAGAAGGATGGCCCCATACTGTAGAAGAAGGCCTGTTATGATCTCCACAAGGTTGACAGGGATGCCAAGAGAGGATTCCAAAACAAACTAAAGAATCAATTCAGTCAAGTGGTTGCCAGCTGACTGTGGCACAGCCTGAATGAATCATGAGTTATAATACAAAATCTGGATGATCTCTGGCAATGATCCATCTTTATCAGATGACCTCAATGCATTATAAGTGTTTTGAACAGACTAATAAAGTGTTCCCCAAAGCCCAGCCTACCTATCCTCCATTGGCTTTGTCCCATAGATGTGTAGATTTGTAAGTTAATTGTTTTCTGTAAATTGTCCCTAGTGTGTCGGATAGAACTAGTGTGCATGTGATCGTTGGTCAGCATGGACTCTGTTGGTCGAAGGGCCTGTTTCCATGCTGTATCTCTAAACTAAACTAAACTAAACATACATCTCAGTGGCTGAAATAAGAAGCTATCACAATGATAAATTCTCAGTAAGTGGCTGGCCCAAGTAGAGTCCCTGGAATCTCTGAAATCTCTGCCAATCAATTGCATCTTCAACATCTCACTTCAAAAGTATACCATCCCCATCTGCTTCAAGGAAATCTCCATAGATGCAGGAAAAATGTTCCCTATGTTAGGGAGAGTCCAGAACCAGGGGCCACAGTCTTAGAATAAATGGGAGGTCATTTAATACTGAGGTGAGAAAGAACTTTTTCTCCCAGAGAGTTGTGAATTTATGGAATTCCCTGCCACAGAGGGCAGGGCAGTGGAGGCCAAATCACTGGATGGATTTAAGAGAGAGTTAGATAGAGCTCTAGGGGCTAGTGGAGTCAAGGGATATGGGGAGAAGGCAGGCACGGGTTATTGATGGGGGATGATGATCACAATGAATGGCGGTGCTGGCTCGAAGGGCCGAATGGCCTCCTCCTGCACCTATTTTCTATGTTTCTATGTTTCATCATTTAATTCTCGAAGAAAATTAAAGTAGCCTGTCTCAATGACTACCACCGCCAGCCCTGACATGGATCACAATGAAGTGCTTTGACAGGTAATGGCCCACATCCAGCACCAGTTACATCTTCCCATCTCCACCCCTTTCCTTTTAGTTCTTTTAAGTATTAGAGATATAGCGCGGAAACAGGTGCATCTGCCCACCGAGTCTGCGTTGACCTGCCATCCCTGTACATTAACACTATCCTACACACACAAGGGACAATCTACACATACAACAAGCCAATTAACCTACATACCTGTACATGTTTGGTGTGTGGGGGAAAACCAAAGGTCTCGGATAAAACCCTTCGCGGTCACAAGGAGAACGTACAAACTCCGTACAGACAGCGCCCGTAGTCAGGACCGAACCCAGGTCTCCTGCAAGTGCTATAAGGCAGCAACTCTACCGCTGCAACTTCGTGCCACCCAAGGAGTTCTGTGAAGAGTTCCACAACTTCTTGTTTCACTCGCCCTCCCCACCCTTCCCAACCCCTCCCGTTATTTTCCCTTACAACCACAGATGTAACACCTGTCCCTATACCTCCTCCCTCACCTCCATCCAGCGACCACAGCAGTTCTTCCAGGTATTACAGAGATTCACATGTACCTCCTTTAACCTCATCTCCTGCATTCGGTGTTCCCGAAATGGCCTCCTTTACATTGGCGATCTGTTTTGCCGAACACTTGTGTTTGGTCCACCAAGACCTGCTGGATCTTCCGGTTGCTGACCATTTTAACTTCCCTTCCTATTCTCATTTTTACCTTTCTGTACTAGATCTCTGAGAGTCAGAGAGTCATACAGCATGGAAACAGTCCCTTCAGCCCAACTTGCCCATGCTGACCAACATGCCCCATCTACACTAGTCCCACCTGCCTGCGTTTGGCAAATATCCCTCTGAACCAGCAGCTCGTTCCATATACCTACCACCCTTTGTGTAAAAAGGTTGCCCCTCGGGTTGCTATTAAAACTTTCCACCCTCACCTTAAACCTATGTCTTCTGGTTCTTGATATTCTTCCATTGTCAGAGTGAGACCACACACAAACTGGAGGAACAGCACCTCATATTCCACTTGGGTACCTTACATCCTAACGCTATGAATATTGAATTCTCCAATTTTAGGTAACTAAACTACAAACACCTCCCTTCTACACTCGTAGAACTGGAGTAAAAGCAAATCATCTTTAACCTCAAGGAAATGCCTAGGATGAAGAAGACATATACATGTTATATAACTTTATGCCTGAAGGGGCTGTCCCACTGCGGCAACCTAATCCGCGAGTTCAAATGAGTTTGCCCTCCTCATATTCGCAGCATGGTCGACACGAGGTCCTAGGAGATCTATATAACTCTCCGTCATGCTCGAGAGTAGTCCCCGCATACTCGAGGCCTCAGCTAGGTCGCGGCGTATTTTTTACTCGTGGGTTTAGTCGAAGTAGGTCGTAGTAGGTCGGCATGTTATTCGTAGATAATCAAGGGTAGTCAAAGATAATCGAAGGTAGTCAAAGGTAGTCATAGATAGTCTTCAACATAGTCGAAGGGAGTTCGAAGGAGATCGAAGGAGGTCGTCTTCACTCTCCACTATTCGGTGTCCAATTTTCCCGAAGCTAGTCGAAGCTGATCTTCTACATAGTTGAAGGAGGTCTTCAACATGACATTTTTTCAAACTCTCCTAAACTCGCCAATTAGGTCGCCGCAGTTGGACATCCCCTTCAATCCTCAACAGTAAACTTATTGTGTACAATAAGAATGGTTCACTAAAGAGAGACACAAAATGCTGGAGTAATTCAGAGGGACTGGCAGCACCTCTGGATAGAAAGAATGGGTGATGTTTTGGGTCGAGGCCCTTCTTCAGACTGAGAGTCAGGGGAGAGGGTCACAGAGATAAGGAAGTGTAAGGTGTGAAAATGAGACATCAAAGTGGATGAAGTTCAAGGAAAATGTAGAATAGATCATTGTTAGCTAAGGGAAGGTGACAACAAAGCATACAGAGTTAAAATTTAATCAGGGGGACTGATCGGAGAAGCTAGGATGGGGAGGGATGGAGAGAGAGGGAAAGCAAGGGGTACTTGAAGTTAGAGAAGTCAATATTCATACCACTGGGGTGTATGCTGACAGTGGAGGAAGCCCAGGACAGAAAGGTCAGTATGGAAATGGGAGGGGAAGTTAAAATGTTTAGCAACTGGGAAATCAGATATGTTGAGCGAGGTGTTCAGCGAAATAATCACTGAGACTGCACTTGGTCTCACCGATATATACACAGAGGATTCAGTGGATGAGGTTGGAGGAGGACCAACTGAACCTCTGCCTCCACAGACAAGACTGTTGGGGTCCTCGGACGGAGTCGAAGGAGGAGGTGTTGTATCCACTGCGGTTACTTTGGTGTAAACCAGCATCTGCAGTCCCTTCCTGCTCAAGAATGGTTCACTAATATGGTACAAGGGTGATTTCTCAAGCCTGAAGATTTATTTACAAAACAAATCAAAATAGAAACATCTGACCTAAAATATTGCTAAGAACTGTAAATAGATGTATGTAGTAAAGGAGGCAGCCCTATGTTTTCTGAAGTAGGAATCAAATACCACAGAATCAATCATAATCAATAGTGATTGTCTAAGACGAAGCGTGAAATTATGGTCATTTTTTTAAATGGCTGTGAATCATCGACTTGGATATTTCCAGTCTCTATAACTCACTCTGAACTAAACAGTTAGTTAGTTTGGGAACTGGACATTGCAGAACAAAAGCCACATCAAAGGTCCAGTTGATTTGGTGTGGGAGACATACGATAACATGACTATGAAGCCTTCTGAGTCAGCCAACTTCTATTGTGGAAGTGCACAGGAAATAGCAAAGCAAGGAAGGACACAGCTCCAGCTGTTCCTCGATCACTCCTTAACAGCAACTGCTTTGCCTCCAACCAGTTAAAACAAGAATCCTTTCAGTTGCATTTAATAGGTCCTTTTCTCATGGCTATTACCTTGACTATTTACAGCTAAGCTGTCCAATTATTTTGATATGCATTAGACTGATAGGAGCCTTCCAATTATCATAGTTGGTTTGCAGAGAAAGCACACAAACAAAATGAGCAGCCAGTAACTGCTAATGAAGCAACAAAAAACAACTAAAGACAAGCAGATCTACCCTTAAACAAAAATAAGATGGAAATATAAAGAGGTTGCAAAAGGATTAATTAATCAGTTAACGGCTTTCCCAGAGGATTACCAGTATAGAAGCCACCCAAGATAGACACAAAATACTGGAGCAACTCAGCGGCAGACAGCATCTCTGGAGAGAAGGAATGGGTGACATTTTGAGTCGAGACCCTTCTTCAGACTGAGAGTCAGGGGAGAGGGAAATGAGATATTGAAGGGTACAAAGAACATGTAAGGTGTGAAAAAAACAGATCATAGCAGGCAGACAAAAAAGCTGGAGAAACTCAGCGGGTGAGGCAGCATCTATCGAGCGAAGGAAATAGGCGACGTTTAGGGTCGAGACCCTTCTTCAGATTGATGTCGGGGGGGCGGGAAAAAGAAAGGAAGCGGAGACAGTAGGCTGTGGGAGAGCTGGGAAGGGGAGGGGAAGGAGGGAGAAAGCAAGGACTACCTAAAATTGGAGGTCAATGTTCATACTGTTGGGGTGTAAACTACCCAAGCAAAATATGAGGTGCTGTTCCTCCAATATGTAGTGGGCCTCACTCTGGCCATGGAGGAGGCCCAGAACAGAAAGGTCGGAATCGGGATGGGAGGGGGAGTTGAAGTCCTGAGCCACCAGGAGATCAGGTTGGTTATTGCAAACTGAGCGGAGGTGTTGGGCGAAGAGATCGCCATGCCTGCAATTGGTCTCACCGATGTAGAGGAGTTAAGCAATCGCCAAGCCTGCTTTCCTCAGAGACCTTTCTCTCCGTAACTCCCTGGTCAACTCGACCCTTCCCACCCAAACCACCCCTCGCCTGGTACTTTCCCTTGCAACCGCAAGAAATGCTACACTTGTCACTTTACCTCCCCTCTCGACTCCATCCAAAGACCCAAGCAGTCTTTCCAGGTGAGGCAGAGATTCACCTGCACCTCCTCCAACCTCATCTACTGCATCCACCTCTTAAACAGATCAAAGCAGGCGATGATCAAGGAAATGTAGAATGGTTTTTCATTGTTGGATATGAGGAATATGACAACAAGGCATACAAATAGTAAAATTAATCAGCCACCCATCATAGTTCACAGTTTACTCAGACCAAAATGTCTTAAATTGAATGATTTCTTCATTAGATACAGCCAGGACAATTACTGCAGCGTTAAACTCAGTTGTAGCATCTGTGGATTGGGAGAGGGAAATGTCAGCATGAGATCTTGTTTCTGAATTCCATCCCATGACTTTAGGATGATCGAGTGGTGGCACCCATGGAACCACTGTCCCACAGAGCCAGCGGCCCGAGTTCAATCCAAGCCTTAGATCCTCTGTGTGTGTGGATTCTCATGCACTGGTGTATATGGGCGATTGAGTGCAGGCATGGGCTTGGTGTGCCGCAGGCCCTGTTTTCCCAGATCAGTTCAGTTTAGTTTATTGTCACATGTACCGAGGTGCAGTGAAAAGCTTTTGTTGCATACTAACCATTCAGCAGAAAGACAATGCATGATTACAATCAAGCCATTTACAATGTATAGATACATGATAAGGGAACAACATTTAGTGCAAGCCAGCAAAGTCCGATCAAGGATAGTCTGAGGATGACTCAGATTCATTCCTGTTGTATGACTCGATCACTTTTGCTTGAGGGTTTGTCTGGCATTGGGCAAGGATGGGGTTGGTTTAAGCCAACATATGAACTTATGAACTCTGACTTTAGTTGTTAGATATTGCCATTTAACTGCACATTTACCCTGTTGCTGTTGTTCAGACATTTATATTTAAATGGCGAGAATTAGTATTCCTCCCTCAAGCTGAGCAATCAGTCTGTTCAATAGGACTCCAGCCAGGGTTTTACCAGCAGTCAGGAATAAAGAGCTTTCCTCTATGATTATGGAAGACATATTAGTTCCCCTTATGCGTATGTAGATGGGTAATTGAGATGATCTCGGTCTTGAGGAGCTTTCTCCTTGTTCCAGAAGCCCTGAAGTAGCCCTGTCAGAGTAGACCTGGTGAGCTGAATGGCCTAATTCTGCTCCTTTAACTTCTGAACTTATGAATAGCGGGCCGTCTTTTTTTCAAGATTTCTGCTGGTATAACATTTGATGTAGAGCTTTCCACCTGACCATTACAATTTGAACTTCTGCCAGGTCTAGGGGTTCAGCAAGAGCAAATTGTGCTGGAAGTTGTAGCCTCCAACCTATCGCTTCATCACTAATTGTCAGACCATCGCTCCGAAGAACATTTTACGAGGATGACACCAGGACTTGAGGGCCTGAGTTGTAGGGAGAGGTTGGGCAGGCTAGGACTTTATTCCTTGGGGCGCAAGAGATTGAGGAGTGATAATGAGGGGAATGGAAAGGGTAGATGCACAGAGTCTTTAACCCAGAGCAGGGGAATCAAGAACCGTACAATATAGGTTTAAGGTGAGAGGGGAAAGATAGGAACCCGAGAGGCAATTTCTTCATACAGAGGGGGGTGAGAATGTGGAACAATGCAAGAGGAGGCAGTTGAGGCAGGTATTATAACAACATTTAAAAAATATTTGGACAGGTACATGGATAGGAAAGGTTTAGAGGGACATGGGCCATACAGGGGCAGGTGGTTCTAATGTAGATAGGGCATCTTAGCCGACACGGACCTGTTTCCATGCTATGTGACTCTATAACACTATGACGAATTGTTTTTTTTCAGCAACAAGTTTCAGTCAATCTGCACTGACTAGAGATGAGCTACCAGATGGCTGCGGACCAGATATTCGATTTCAGAGCAGCATAGAAATTTTTGGAGTCTTTCCAATCAAAATAGCTCTGCATTTCATCTGCCTTGTTTCTGAACAAATGATCCTACGTCTTGCAGACCTGTTATTGGATGCTACCGTGAATGTTGGAAAAAGCATGCTTTTTAGAGTTGAATATAGTTTACTCCTTCTTGTCCTGTTTGTATTTCTTGTCCACCAGAGACTTGATTTCCTCATCACTTTCATTGAACATGTCTGGTTGTTTCGATGTCTTTCCAAAGACAGTTCTGTACACGGTGTGTAGGAAGGAACTGCAGATGCTGGTTTAAACCAAAGATAGACGCAAAAAGCTGGAGTAACAGCAGGTCAGGTGTCTCTGTAAAGGGCTGACTCATCCTCTCTGTCCTCAGGACTGAGGTTACGGCAAGCTAGCCACTTGTCAAGCTCTGCTACAAACTAACCTCAGCTTCACTATATCACCCTTGAGTTTATTTACATGGAGTCATTTAATAGAACTTGTGACTTGGGGACATCTCTTAGCATGGATGTATCATACCTAATATCGACTACAAATAAAATATTGCACATTAACCATAAGGTTTGGTTTAATCTAAATTTCATCATGAACCATATTTTTGGAATAAAAATTGATTAAATTAACCTTTACATTTTCTCATCTATATAGCATACATTGCCTAAATATGACATTATGTGCACGTTTTAAAGAATTATGAGCAGATTAATGCAACAGCCAAGAAGGCTACTCCCTCAGGAGACTGAGGAAATATGGCACATCCCCAATGACTCTTACAATCCTCTACAGATGCACCATAGAAAGCATAAAGTCAGGTTGCATCACAGATTGGTTTGGGAATAGCTCTGCCCAAGACCACAAGAAATTGCAGAGTTGTGGATGTAGCCCAGTCCGTCACAAAGATCAGAATCCCTACCATTGACTCCATCTACACTTCATGCTGTAGGAAAAGCAGTGAACATAATCAAAGATGTGTCCCACTGGTCATTGGTCCTTCTCACTGCTCCCGTTGGGCAAAAGATACAGAGGCTTGAAAGCGCATGCCACCAGACTCAGGAACAGCTCTGTCATCAGGGTTCTGATTGATCCTTCCATAAGCTTGGGTACCACCTGACTGCATTCTGTATCTTCACCTTTGTTCCACTTGAGTTTGACATGATGGTATTATGTATGGTATTATCTGATCTGTTTTGATACAATGCAAAACAAAGCTTTTCACTGCACCTCGGGTATATGTGACAACAATAAACCTAAACCTAAAGATTTCCTGTAAGAATATAATATTGCATGCTATTTGATTAGATTAGTTTAGTTTAGATATACAGCGCGGAAACAGGCCCAAGCCCATGCCAACCAGCAATCCCCGCACACTTACACCATCCTACACATACTAGGGACAATTTACAATTATACCAAGCCAATTAACTTACAAACCTGGACGTCTTTCAAATGTGGGAAGAAACTGGAGATCCCGGAAAAAACCCATGCATGTCATGGGGAGAACGTACAAACTCCGTACTGACAAGCACCCGTAGTCAGGATCGATCCCGGGTCTCAGGCGCGATAAGGCAGCAACTCTACCGCTGCGCCACTGTGCCACTCTTGTGACATTAGATCTTAGATCTTATGACATTTTCTATATGTTTGAGGAATATTGTTAACCTACCTTTTTGTGCATATATCATACATGCTTTGCAATTGCACAGAACGTTTTTTACTTGGACTGTGGGAGCGATTAAGAATATTGCTGCACTTGGCAACTTTGTGCAGATTTGGCTTTTTTCTTCTCCCGGTTTTGAAATGCAGCTGACGTAGGCCAAGAGAAAAAATATATATTTCAGCTTTCAAAAGTACCAAAAATCCTTAAGGGAAAGCTTGGAAGGGAGGAGGGCGTAGGAGCAGCTAAAAGGGAGAACAGTGCCAGTAACCAGAAACAACTGAGTCATTCAGCAAATCAGAGATATTTAAATTCACTTTACCACGAACAAGGCCCTCACATCCCTATGGTAGGCAAAGCTCCACACAGAGCCTTGTGAAGGATTTTTTTTTTTCGCAATCCACAGCCTATCTATTATAATTGTTTCCAGATTTGTGTGGGAGGTCAGGGCCCTGGAGTGCTGCTCCATGCCAAGTTTATAAACACAGCAGTATTTCCAGATGGCCACTGGCTCCAGACTGGCTAGCAGGTTGATTGGGACCAGAATAACAACAGGTGGAGAACAGACAATGAATTCCTTGACACTCTTTCCTCATCCCCCACCACCCTACCACCTCAACGGTTCGCATTCTAAAATAAGAAGACACTTAGCGTGCAGGAGTGATGTGTGCGTTTTAGAAATGTCTTACCGTAGTCGCTGTACAAAGCAGAGACTAATATTCATCTCAGGAAAGTTGGCAGAGATGTGAAAATACCAGCTTAGAGGAGGTGAGAAATGCAAATGTTTAACAAGCCCAAGAAGTGCAGTGGTTTGGATAATGTAGGCTTTTACATGTTGTAAGTGATTTTTTTTTTTGCCTTTTGGTTTTGTGTTGTCACAATAACAAATATATTGTTGGGAAAGGGAAACAACTGATGTAAAATGTATTTTCTCTAATCCATCAATACAAGTTTGCTTCAGTTCAGACAATTTTACTGAGTGAGCTTCCTTTAATTAGGAAATGCAGTGAACAAAATCCTGATTTCATGGCAGCTCAGAACTCTATATGATTTACCAATGGAGAGTTTAAAAAAATGAGGGGGTGTTAAGCAGATACAAAATGTACATTATTTGTATAGAACATTTCAGGAGAAAGTTGTGCAATGTGATTTTCTGGATCCTCCAAGACCTACCAGAAACTGCTGATACCACCTTTACCGCATGTTGTCTGACAAGTTACTTGAGGTTTATTCAGAAAATATTCTATATAAAGAATCACTTGTGTGCAGTGTTTACTCGCATTACTTTTAGTGAGCTTGCAAAGACTGGTCACTATGTTGCCCCTGTTTTTTTTAGGATATGTAACGCAGGTTCTGCTGATTTTATCAGTTATAAATCTACACTTGATAATTCACAACATGCTCTGTGCTAAAGGTTTAAATTATCCAATAATTCAAATTAAATAACATAAAATATGAAGTCAAAAGTGAGCATTTAGTACTAAATCACAGTTTTAATTATGACACAACTCGAATTATCCAATTTAGAACTAAGAGACAAAGACTGCAGATAATGTTTTGCGAGTTATTAGGGGAGAATTTAATTTTCATGGAATTTCTAGTCTTTTAAGTAATACACCTTAAAATGTTCAATATTTTCTGATCCAGAATTATAACATATTCATCACATATTCCACTCTACACGTCAATGTGACCAGGCAGTAAAGGAAGGAAACTTAGCCATTATCTTTTTGCCTGATTTTTGGGTAACTCTCAAAGTAGGCAACAGTTCCAACCTAAACAGGCAGAATTAAAACATTTTTGATAAATGAAATTGTAAAACAAAGTACTGATTTGCTACAACCCTTTACATTGTGGAATTCATTGCCACAGACGGCTGAGGAGGCCAAGTCAATGGATATTTTTAAGGTAGAGATTGACAGATTCATGATTAGTAAAGGTGTTAGGGGTTATGAGGAGAAGGCAGGAGAATGGGGATGAGAGTAAAATATGGATCAGCCATGATTGAGTGGCAGATTAGACTAGATGGGCCGAATGGCCTGACTCTACTCTGAGAATTTGTGAACTATCATACAAATTCAAAATCTATCCTTTCTTCAGTTGTGAGATGGTGTGATAGACATTCTGATGTAAAATGCGAATCCAGCACATAGAAATCAGATGATGATCGTGACACATATAAACACTGATTTTGCATTTTAGTTTCCAGATTTATCAAAGCTTAATGTTAGCAGCTGTGTTTCAATTGATAGCACTTGTGTCTCTGAGTCATAAAGTTATAGACTCAAGCCCCACTCCAGTGACTTTCAACACAAATTCTAGTGTAGCACAAACCTGTAATTCTCAGTAGTATTGCCTTTTGTTTTTGGCCTTTATTCGTGGGATCCCATTCTGTTAGTGGTTTTGTGTTTTAAATCTATTTTGTTAAAAGCAATAAAAAAAGTGTTTCTGCCAGGGTCCAGGATGCAATGTAGCATTATTACAAGTACCTGTACTGGCAATTCAGATAGATGTTAAACCAAATCTTCATCTGCCCATTCAGGTGAAACTAACAGATCCCATCATACTATTGCAATGAAATGCAGCAGCTCTGATGATATTGATACTTAACACTCAACCGATATTAATAAAATGGATTATGTAGTCACTACCACAGTACTGTGTGCGGCACATGTCCACATGAATTGGTTGATGTATGTCTAATTTAAAAACAAAAAAATACATATCAAATGACTTCATTTAGGGATATATGAAAAGGATATATGAAAAGCACTGTGCCATTTCCACACTTTCATTTCTCCCTTTAGTATTAAAGGGTTTGTATGAATATATGGAAATACAAGTTCTTCCAGAAATTAACTTATTTATGTTTTTGAACCATACTAAAATCTAATGCAACAGTCTCTGGATGATATTATCTCGTGGCATGCAGTGTGCTGCATCCAGATATTGCTGACCATTGATTTCAAAGGCAAAGCACCAATGAGTTTTCAAAATGCAGTGGTTGCCAGCTGCTAATAATTTCACTAGGGTTTTGCAATACAGACTTTGTGGGGCCAAGTGTTTTGTGGAGTCGCCAAGAGCTGTATCAGTGCCAACAACAACCCACATTTAGCATTGTGCTATGAGCTGTGTTTAAGGAAATACTAACCCTGGTTTAATAAATTCAATGGATGATCAATAGGTGAAAAAGTGGCATTGATCATACTTGTATGCTCAAAATATTTTATTCAAAATATATGTGCAAAATATCATCCATAGGATATACAGAAATTTAAGTTCGACCACATTTGGAGGGATCCTTAAAATAGACACATATGGTGTACAGATGTGAGTACACTCTTTAACTTAATATGCTTAATATTAATTTAGAGAGGGTGGAGGCACCTGCTGTGGATGCCACTGGTATCATCATATTAATGTACTTGATAATGTTGCTACTTAAATAGCAGAACACATCTAGAAATCCATAGAGAAACTGATCGTTGAACATAGAACAGCGCTGCACAATGACAGGCCCTTTGGCCTACAATGTTGATCAATTATGTCAAACTAAATTAATCTCCTCTGCCTACATGTGATCCATATCCCTCTATTCCTTGCATAATCATGTCCGTATCCGAAGCCTCTTAAATGCCACGATCGCATCTGTCTCCACCACCACCCCTAGCAGCATGTTCCAAGTGTCCACTACCATCTGTGTAAAATAAAATGCCCCCACATTTCAATTTTTTTTAGAATTTAGAGATCAGTGTTGGAAAAGGCAGTTCAGCCCACTGAGTCTGTGCCGACCAGCGTTCACTCCATAGACTAGCACTATATTACAGTCTAAGGCCAACTGACAATTTTACCGAAGCCAATTAACCTATAAACCTGTATGTTTTTTGTAGTGTGGGAGGAAAATGGAGCATCCAGAGAAAACCTATGAATTCACAGGGAGAATGTACAAAATATGTACAGACAGCACCCCTAGTCAGGATCGAACCTGGGTCTCTGGTACTGTAACAAGTAACAACTCTACCGCTGCGCCACTACGCCACTTTGTAAAGATCAGTTTTTCCACAGTCTAATATCAGGTCTCATGCCATGAAAGATTCCTAAATTTCATTCTCAATTATCAAGCTACCAGTCAACAATGAATGGCATCTGTGTCCAGAACCCTCATATTCTCTACATGCATAAAATGTTGGCATGGGCATTGAGGGACTGGTGTCAAAAATGATGAGAACAATAATCTAGTTGGATGAAATCTGACGATGATAAAGCAGGAACTCTGAGGTGGCAAGCAAGTTAGGGAAGGTGCAGAAATAGGATAAATGTCGTTCAATATGAATATAGATAGTAAACAATATATTTTGGAAAGAGAAAAGAGAAAGCTAAAGGTAAATTATACAACATACTGTGCCTGATATGCCGCGCTCTCTCTAATTTCAATAGTCCAGAGTATGTCATTGCCATCTGCACTTGGAATGGAACGATACGAAATAAAATAATTTTATTTTTCTCAGGAGGGAAATTGGTCTGCTAACAGTCATAAAACATAAGATACATTAAAGAGGTCAAGAGATACATTAAAGAGATGAGTGGATGTGCAAAGATGGGGGGGGGGGCGGGGGGTAGGGGGGCGGGGGGTAGGGGGGGCGGGAGGGGGAGAATCAGTGTACCCCATGACAGAATGGGGAGGAGTTGTACAGTTTGATCCCCACAGGGAAAGAGGATCTCCTGTAGTGTTGGTGGAACTAGTCTATTGCTGAAGGTACTCCTCAGGGTGACTAATGGAGGGGGTGAGCTGTATTGTCCAAGATGCTCCGCAGTTTGAGGAGCAACCTCCCCTTCAAGACCACCTCCCATGAATCCAACACTGCCCCCAAGACAGAGCCAGCCTTCCTGATGAGCTTGTTAATCCTGTTGGCGTCCACACCAACAGGAAATTTACTTACTACAGCTTTACAGGTACATTAACACAACAAATAAGTATACAATAAACAATAATACAATATACTATTGCTTCTATTAAGTAATCAACAGTTGTAATGTTATCGAATTTGAAAACGGCACAGGAACTGTGTCTGATGTCACAGGTATGAGAGAGTGGAGCAGGAGACAGAGCACACAGAATTGAGGTCCTGTGCTGACAATCAGTGAGGAGGTGGTGATATTACCAATTCGTACTGATTGGGATCTGCCAATGTGGAAGTCGAGGATCTAGTTGCAAAACAGCGAGCAGAAACCCAGTTCCCTAAGTTTGATGATAAGTTTAGAATGGATGACGGTGTTGAATGCCCAGCTCTTGTTGATGAACAACAGCCCTATGTACATGCATGTATTGTGCAAGTGGTTGTACAATGTGAAGAGCCAGCAAGTTCGCATTCGCCGTTAATCTGTTCTGACAGTAGGTGAATTATAGTGGATCCGCGACCTTACTATGGCAGGAGTTAATATGTGTCATAACCAACCTCTCAAAGCACTTCATCAGAATGGATGTAACATTGGAATACCAACGGATGTGAGTTGGTAGTCGTTGTGGCGTGCCACCCATTTATACCTCACACTGCCTTGGCAAGACCACCAGCATAATCAAGGACAAGTTGCACCCTGGTCACTCCCTCTTCTCCTCTCTCCCATCAGGCAAGAGGCATAGAAGTGTGAAAATGCATAGCTCCAGATTCAGGGATAGTTTCTTCCCAACTGTTATCAGGCAATGGAACCATCCTACTACAACTAGAGAGCAGCAAGACAGCAGTCCTAAATGTTATTCGCATTCTTCCCTTTATCATGTATCTGTGTGGATGGCTCGATTGTAATCATGTATTGTCCTTCCGCTGACTGGTTAGCATGCAACAAAAGCTTTTCAATGTATACATGTGACAATAAAATAAATAAGTGGGAAATTTGGAACAATACAAGTCAAGTCTTCCAATTTTCACTTGCGGTCCCCAAATTCATTTTTTCACTGAGCAAGATTCCATGGCCTTGCAAAAATAAAATAATTAGGGAAAAGAAATGCAGGGAGTTAATGTTAGAACAAAGCAAGTCCTCAACCAGATAGCATATTTAAAAAGCCAGAGCCTCTTAGTCCTTATTGATCAGCAGCACATGTGTCATTTTTTCTCTCCTGGTTTCCATGTGACCTTTTCCTCCAGCCCTCCCCACTTTCTCTGCTGTTTAAAACATTCTAATTTCTCACTTTTCTCAGTTCTGTAAAAAGGTCATCAAATTGGCATATTTTTACTCTTTTCCTCTCCCCACAGATTCAGTTTGGCCAGTTGAGTATTTCCCACATTTTCAGCTTTTATCCCACACCTCAACAGGTCAGGCCGCATCGGGGGAGGGAATGGAGAGGTGAACCCTTCTTGAGACTGGGTCTTAACCTGAAATATCGTCTATCCATTCCCTCCACTGATTGGAGTTCTTACATTGACCTCTGGGGTGATGAAAACCCTGCCACACTGTAGAGTTATTCAGATTATGTTTCTGTTCATCAATCGGCTGATCCTGAATAATCATGGTATTTGTTTCTTGTTTCTGACACTGACCTACAGTGGGCACAGGGTGAACTGCATTTTCCTTTCCTTTTGTATCACAAGAAACATCAACTCCCCAAATGTGTGATTTTTCTCCTATTCCAATAGGATTACAAAGCAACAAATTGGCTTGTTTTTCTTCGTTCCTTTACTCAACTGAAAGCAATGATTCACATTCTGATGTGGAAGCAAGAAACTGCTGATGCTGGTTCATGAAAAAAGACACAAAGAGTTGGTGCAAACCAGCGGGTCAGGCAGCATCTCTGGAGAACATAAATAGGTGATGTTTCGGGTTGGGACCCTTCTTCGGACTGATACAAGTCCAAGGGCAATAACAGTGCATAAGTGAGTACATAATGTGAAGTTGAGAAAGGACAGTCTTGCTAATGAAGGAGTGTAGTGTAGGTTCACCAGGTTAATTCCCAGGATGGTGGGACTGACATATGATGAAAGAATGGATCGACTGGGCTGAATTCACTGGAATTTAGGATAAGAGGGTATCATAGAAACATGTAAAAATCTTAAGGGATTGGATAGGCTAGATGCAGGAAAAATGTCCCCCATGTTGGGGGAGTCCAGAACCAGGGGTTACAGTTTAAGAATAAAGGTAGGCCATTTAGGACTAAAATGAGAAAATTTTATGTTCAACAAAATCAACATAATAAGAAAATAAGTTCAGACGAAGGGAACATCACAAGTGGTCCGATACCACACCTTCCGTCCTCTGCTCCACATTTGTGTCACAGGTTATCACTCCACCGTGAGAATTTGTAATTTAGTGTCCACATTGAATGTCTCATGTAAAATAGCAGTCAGTACAGTATAAAACCCAAACCTGGGATCCTATGATCCACACAACTAAAGTCGACATCACACTCTGCATCCAACTATTGGTAACTCCACACATTGTGCCCTTGTATGAATAACATGTTCTCCTAGCAATGATAATTTCATTTTCCTATCATATGACAACCACACAAAGCACCTGCTGGTAGCAGCTCATCAGTTAATCAATGCAAGATGCGAGCAGCCATCAAAATCAACATAATAAGAAAGAGCAATTAAGCTAATAGTTTTACTGGCAAAGCGTCACTTTTTATTTTTGAAAAAAGTGCTTTTTGACAGTTCTTTTTCCTATGGTCTTATACTACGGCCAAAATCGCAAGCAGAAACAGCTCTAAAGAAACATAAACCTACTCCCTGTGCCTTAAACACAGGCAAGAAATAATGTCGATGTAACATTCTGGGAGAACAATGTTTTCTTTGAAGTCAGTGGGAAAACAGAGCCCACTTACTTACAATGTGCTAGTGGCATAATGATGTCATAAACTCTCCAGCCACTTTCCAAGCAACTGAAATCTCTGCTGAAGATATCATTGCAGCCTTGTTAGATTAACACAATACAGACACTGTAATGAAATGATTTACTCAGTGACTCTAGACTCTTAACAATATTTTTAACAATGTTCGTAATGTTTCAATACATGTAAGGATGTTGTGTTTCAGAACTGTGAAAGAAAGGGTGAGTGCACCCACTCGATCAGTTATGTTTATACAAGGAAATAGACAGGAATGGGGGAGGGTGTGTTTTCAAGGGCTGCTGTCTTATTCTGATGGCCCTGGCCAAGGCTGGCCTCTGTTTTTCAGTAAGTTTACTCCACTCCAGATGTGCCTTGGCTCCAGCGTGGCTGCCATGTACAGCAAATCGACATCTTAGCGCTCGTCAATCTGTGGGGTAGAACAGCCACTGTGTCGTCAAGCTGACCCACTAAGTGATCCAGGAATTTACACGGCAGACCACAGAGCAGAGGGGCTGCGATTCCTGCAACCTACAACAGTGCAAGTGAAATGGCAAGGGTGCCGGGTATAAAATTATGGTTTTTGGGGAACATTATTTACACTGCAGAGCACAGAGCAGAGGAGCTGTGATACCTGCAACCTACAACAGTGTAGGTGACATGGCAAGGGTGCCGGGTATAAAATTATGTTTCTTGCTAACACTACCAAAAACAATGCTAATTAATGCATGTGTAATGCATATGGGGTAATGCATGTATAGCCGTGGAGAATATCGGAGGAATTTTGCAAAGTTCTTGTTTTGTATATATTTTAAATTCTTAATAAAGTTTATTTTGATATTTTTAAATGAGCACTTTGAATGAAAATATTCTTCTCGAGCATTATTTAAGTGTTTGTTTTGCATTCTTTAATTAAGGAAACTAAGAAGCCATCTCTACATTACATCCATAAATACAAATTATTTAAACAATGGGCAGATGCTTTGCATCAAAACATGCTGAAAACAATATAGATAGATTCAACTTCTATTTTAGACCAGAGAACAAACTCCCACTTCCGAATATGTCTTAAATCAACTCAGTAACAAATGTGTTTAAGAAGGAACTGCAGATGCAGGAAAATCGAAGGTACAGAAAAATGCTGGAGAAACTCCAGCATTCTGACTCTGGTCTGCCTTCTGGTCTGAAGAAGGGTTTCGGCCCGAAACGTTGCCTATTTCCTTCGCTCCATATATGCTGCTGCACCCGCTGAGTTTCTTCAGCATTTTTGTGTATCTTCAGTAACAAATGTTTTAGAATTAAGCAGACAAGAAACAGTTTTATTCAGCAACTGATTCTACCTCAATATCACCATGTCTGTCAGGTAGGAGGTTCAGTGTGTAGGAAGGAACTGCAGATGCTGGATTACACCGAAGATAGACACAAGAAGCTGGAGTAACTCAGCAGAACAGGCGGCATCTCTGGAGAGAACGCATGGGTAATGTTTCGACTCGAGACTTTTCTTCAGACTTCTTCAGAAGTTCAGTGTGTTTAAAGAGCTGCCACAGAGACATACAGCACACAAACAGACTTCAGTAAATTCATCCATGTCAACCAAGATGCCCCAGCTTTAGGAGCAAGGTGGTCCAACTGTAGGAGTACAGGGTCCTGGTGAGACCGTACCTGGAGTATTGTTTGCAATCTTCGTCTCCAAATTTGAGGAAGGACATTCTTGCTATTGAGGGAGTGCAGCGTAGGTTCACCAGGTTAATTCCCGGGATGGCGGGACTGACATATGATGAAAGAATGGACCAACTGGGCTTGTATTCACTGGAATTTAGGATGAGAGATCTTATAAAAAATTTAAAGGATTGGACAGGCTAGATGCATGAAAAAAATTCCCAATGTTGGGGGAGTCCAGAACTAGGGATCACAGTTTAAGAATAAGGGGTAGGCCATTTAGAACTGAGATGAGGAAAAACTTCTTCACCCAGAGAGTGAATCTGTGGAATTCTCTGCCTCAGAAGGCAGTAGAGGCCAATTCACTGGATGTTTTCAAGTGGGAGTTATAATTAGCTCTTAGAGCTAAGGGAATCAAGGGATATGGGGTAAAAGCCAAAACAGGGTACTGATTTTGGATGATCAGCCATGATCACATTGAATGGCGGTGCTGGCTCAAAGGGTCGAATGGCCTACTCCTGCACCTATTTTTTTATGTTCTATGTTTCTGTCTGAATCAGTTTAATTTACCCATGTTTGGCCCATACCCCTCCAAACATTTCCTATCCATGTAACTGTCCAAATGTCTTTTAAATGATGTTATTAGACCTGTCTCAATTACCTCTTCTGGCAACTCATTCTATATATCCACTGCCCTCAACGTTCCCCTCAGATCCCCATTAAATCGTTCCCCTCTCACCTTAAACCTATGTTCTCTGTTTTTTGATCCCCCTACCCTGAGAAAAATATATTCTGCGTATTCACTCAATTTATCTCCCTATTCACTCTATTTATTAAGCAGCATGTGAGGCTGGGAAAGCACATCTCGGACCCGCAGACCCTCAGCATAGGAGTACCGCAAGGCTGCGTACTCTCCCCTCTACTCTACTCTCTCTACACCAATGACTGCACCTCCACAGTCTCCTCTGTCAAGCTTCTCAAGTTTGCGGACAACCCTGATTTGACTGATCTAGGATGTGGAGGAATCTGCCTACAGATACGAAGTGACACAGCTGGCGTCCTGGAGCCATCGCAACAACCTGGAGCTCAATACTCTTAAGACAGTAGAATTGATTGTAGACTTTAGGAGAGCCCCCCCTCCCCTCACCCCACTCACTATCAACAACACCACAGTCACATCTGTGGCGTCTTTTAAGTTCCTGGGAACCATCATCTCCAAGGAACTTAAATGGGGGTCTACCATCGACTCCACAGTCAAAAAGGCACAACAGAGGATGTACTTCCTGCGGCAGCTGAGGAAGCACAATCTGCCACAGGCAATGATGGTCCAATTCTACACGGCCATCGTAGTCTGTCCTCACCTTCTCCATCATGGTCTGGTTTGGCTCAGCCATCAAGTACGACATCTGGAGGCTGCAGCGAATCGTCCGACCAGCTGAGAAGGTTATTGGCTGCAACCTTCCCTCCATTGATGAACTATACACTGCAAGGGCCAGTAAGCGAGCAGGTAAGATCATCTCTGAACCCTCTCACCCTGGCAACAAACTCTTTGAATCACTTCCCTCTGGAAGGCGACTCTGGACTGTCAAAGCTGCCACAGCCAGACATAAAAACAGCTTTTCTTCCCCAAGAGTAGTAGCTCTACTCAATAACCAAAAATCTGTAGCCTTCTTTTGTTCTGGTATTTTATTTAATTCACATGTTTAATCAATAATGTTTTATTGTTAATGTTTAATGTTTTATGTGTACAATTCCTAACTGTCAATGTATGTCATGTTGTCACTTGCGGGTGGAGCACCAAGGCAAATTCCTTGTATCTGAATACTTGGCCAATAAACCTATTCATTCATTCATTCTTTCATGATTTTATATGCCTCTATAAGATCAATCCTCAGTCTCTTCTTCTCGAAGTCCTAGCCTGTCCAACCTCTCCCGATAAATTAGGCCCTTGAATCTTGGCAACATCCTTGTAAATCTTCTCTGCATTTTTTTCCAACTTAATGGCATCTTTCCTGTAGCCAGGTGACCAAATCTAAACTCAATATTCCAAGTATTGCCTCACCATTGTTTAGTACAGTGTAAGATAACATCCCAAACTCTATACTCAGTTCCCTGACTGATGAAGGCCAATGTGCCTACAGGCTTATTCCTACTACTATACCTACCTGCGATGCCACTTAAAGGGAACTTTATACTGATGCTCTGAGATCCCTTTGCTCTATAACAATCCATAGGGCCTTATCATTCACTGTGAGGGTCCTGTCCTTGCATCATGTCCCAAAACACAATACCCCACATTCATCTGAATGAAAATCCATTTGCCATTCCCCACCTCACTTGCCCAGCTGATCAAGATCCTGCTGTAATTCTTGATAACCTTCTTCACTATGCACGATATATTATAATTTTTTGCATCATCTGCAAACTTACCAATCATACCCTGTATATTCTCATCCAAATCATTGATACAGACAACAAACTTTTTACACATAAGTAGAATGTGTAAAAAGGAACTGCAGATGTTGGTATATTCCAAAGATAGACACAAAGTGCTGGAGTACCTCGGCGGGTCAGGCAGCATCTCTGGAGAAAAAAAGATGAGTGAAGTAGTACAATCCCAACAAGGTAATGACTCCATCTTTACATCTCAGCTCCACCCATGTAAGCTCACTGAATGATCCTTCAATAATGTAATCTCAGACTACTGCAGTGATGTTTTCCTTAATCAATAAAGCATTTCCTGTCTGTCATTACCCACACCTTTATTTTTTCTGCAGCACCCGACCCTTGAAATACTAAGCTGCCAGTCCTATCCCTCCCTTAGCCAGGTTTCCGTAATGGCTACAATGTCCCATTCACATGTACTGTACCCCATTCACATGTACTGTACCTTTTGGTTTAGGTTTATTGTTGTCAGATGTGTTGAGATACAATGAAAAACTCTTTTTTTTTGGCTATCCTATCAGATAATACTATCCATAGATATAATCTATCAAGCCGAGCTGAAGTACAATAGGTAAAGGAAAAGATCCAGAGTGCAGAATGTAACTATCAGCATCGTAGCGCAACAGTCCCAAATACAAAGTCCAATGTCTGCAATAATGGTAGCTGCGAAGCGATCACTACACCGGCTTAAGTAAGGACCTAACCGGGGTCTGATAACAAAGAGGAAGAAGCTGTCCCTGAGTCTGGTGGTGCACGCTTTCAAACTCAGTACCTATCCATGCCTTGAGTTCATCCACTTTACCTTACAATACATGCAATTTCATCCAACAGTCATGCCATGCTCCTGTCGAGCCTATCTACTGAACATGTGGTCATTGGCTTCAGTATCGATATCCAACCTCAGCATTCGATCCCATCCCGCAATCAAACTAGTTTAAATGCTCCCATGTAGCCCTTGCAAACATGCCCACCAGGATACCGGTGCCCTTCCAGTTCAGGTGCAACATGTCCCTCTTGTACAGGAGACCTCTGCCCCAGAATATATCAAAGGGGTCCAAAAATCTGAAACACTGTCATCTGACTGACATCTTCAGCCTGTCACTTGCCCAAGCAGTTGTCCCCACGTGCCTTAAAACCACCTCCAGCGTGCCAGTGCCAAAACACTCCACTGCGGCAAGCCTCACGACTTCCGCCCAATTGCACTTACCCCCATCATCACCAAGTGCTTCGAGAGGCTGGTCCTGGCACACCTCAAAAGCTGCCTACCCCCCACACTGGATCCCTATCAGTTTGCCTACCGCAAGAACAGGAGTACGGAGGATGCCATCTCAACGGCACTTCACTCCGCCCTCTCCCACCTCGACAACAGAGACACTTACGTAAGAATGCTGTTCATCGATTACAGCTCAGCATTCAACACCATTATACCATCTAAACTGATCACCAAACTCAGTAACCTGGGCATCGATCCCTCCCTCTGCAACTGGATACTGGACTTTCTAACCAACAGACCACAGTCTGTTAGGTTAGACAAGCACACCTCTTCAACCCTCACCCTGAACACCGGCGTTCCACAGGGCTGTGTGCTGAGCCCCCTCCTCTACTCCCTCTTCACCTATGACTGCACACCTGTACATGGTACTAACACCATCATCAAGTATGCAGATGATACAACGGTGATTGGCCTCATCAGCAACAACGATGAGTCGGCCTACAGGGAGGAGGTCCAGCACTTAGCAGCATGGTGCGCTGACAACAACCTGGCCCTTAACTCCAAGAAGACCAAGGAGCTCATTGTAGACTTCAGGAAGTCCAGGGGCGGCACGCACACCCCCATCCACATTAACGGGACGGAGGTGGAACGTGTTTCTAGCCAGGTTCCTGGGTGTTAACATCTCCGATGACCTCTCTTGGACCCACAATACCTCAACTCTGATCAAGAAGGCTCACCAGCGTCTCTTCTTCCTGAGGAGACTGAAGAAGGTCCATCTGTCTCCTCAGATCCTGGTGAACTTCTACCGCTGCACCATCGAGAGCATCCTTACCAACTGTATCACAGTATGGTATGGCAACTGCTCTGTCTCCGACCGGAAGGCATTGCAGAGGGTGGTGAAAATTGCCCAACGCATCACCGGTTCCTCGCTCCCCTCCATTGAGTCTGTCCAAAGCAAGCGTTGTCTGCGGAGGGCGCTCAGCATCGCCAAGGATTGCTCTCACCCCAACCATGGACTGTTTACCCTCCTACCATCCGGGAGGCGCTACAGGTCTCTCCGTTGCCGGACCAGCAGGTCCAGGAACAGCTTCTTCCCGGCGGCTGTCACTCTACTCAACAACGTACCTCAGTGACTGCCAATCACCCCCCCCCCGGACACTCCTCCCACAGGAAAAACACTAAGTCTGTATATATGCTAATGTAAATATTTATTCAAATCATATGCTATGTCGCTCTTCCAGGGAGATGCTAAATGCATTTCGTTGTCTCTGTACTGTACACGGACAATGACAATTAAAGTTGAATCTGAATCTGAATCTGCACCAACTCCTCAGCCCCAGGTTCATCTGTTCGATTCCTATCCTTACTAGCACATGACGCTGTGAGTAATTCAGACATTATTATCCTTGAGGTCCTACTTTTTAACCTTTTCCTAACTTCCATGTTCTCTGCAAGACCTCATCCCTTTTCCAATCAATGTCATTTGTGCACAACAACTTCTGGCTGCTCACCCTCCTGCTTGAGAATGTTATGCAGCCGCTCAGAGACATCTTGAATCCAGACATGAGGGAGGCAACACACCATCCCGGAGTCCTGTTAACAGACGCAACATTTACTGGTTGACCCCAAACTAATTTATCCCCTATCACACTCGCCACTGTTCCTCAGAGCCAGGCCTGGCCCCACAGAACTGCTGCTGCTTTCCCTTGAGCAGTCAACTCTACCCCCACCAATGGGTGGCACGATGGCGCCGTGGCAGAGTTGCTGCCTTACAGACCTGGGTTCCATCCTGACTACAAGTGCTGTCTGTACAGAGTTTGTACATTCCCCCCCTGACCGTGTGAGTTTTCCCCGGTTTCCTCCCACACTCCAAAGACGTACAGGTTTGTAGGCTAATATGGCTTCGGTAAAAATTGTAAATTGTCCCTAATGTGTAGGATAGTGCTAGTGTGCAGGGCATCGCTGGTCGGCGCGGACTCGGTGGACTGAAGGGCCTGTTTCAACACGGTATCTCCAAACTACACTAAATAAGTCTGTGCAAACCTGGGAACATAAAACCACCAATACTACTATTTGGAGGTAACCTATCGAAGCAAATCAAGGAGCTCGATGAGGAAGCAAAAACCCTGGGACTCATAAAAGGGACTTCATCAAAAATCCACTACAGCCACAGACAGCACCCCTACGCACCCACCAGTAGAAGAAGACCGACTGGTGAAAGCTCGAAGGTCCGGTACACCAAACATGAGTCTTTTTTAGGCCATGGCCCAGGCCGGCCTTCTTGGAAGATACGCGAACCTCCAACATCAACCAAACCACAAACCCAGACACCACCGCCTCAACATCAACGAAGGATTTACAAAAAGAAGTAAACCTGCCACTGGTAACTATGGAGGTAGGTGAGTCTGGTTCCCTACAAAATACAGGGAGCATGGAGGTTGGGGGGAGATTACACTCCTTTCTGGATGCATGGAGCATGTTAACTACCGATACTTATATTTTAAGCAGTATCCAGGGATATACAATAGAATTTATACACAAGTACAGCCCTCCAGTTCAACATATACCGAACCGAATGTTCGTACTTTCTGGTAAAGAGAAATCAGAAGCGCATGCTGAACTGGAGAGGCTTTACGCAAAAGGTGTAATTGAAAAATCCCAACACGAACCGCTAGAATTCGTGTCCAATATATTTACCGTGGCAGAGTTGCTGCCTTACAGACCAGGGTTCCATCCTGACTACAAGTGCTGTCTGTACAGAGTTTGTACATTCCCCCCCTGACCGTGTGAGTTTTCCCTGTGTGCCCCGGTTTCCTCCCACACTCCAAAGACGTACAGGTTTGTAGGCTAATATGGCTTCGGTAAAAATTGTAAATTGTCCCTAATGTGTAGGATAGTGCTAGTGTGCAGGGCATCGCTGGTCGGCGCGGACTCGGTGGACTGAAGGGCCTGTTTCAACACAGTATCTCCAAACTACACTAAATAAAAAAAATAAACTAAACAATATCCAAAGGGGCACACAAAATTGCTGGGAAACTCAGCGGGTGCAGCAGCATCTATGGAGCGAAGGAAATAGGCGACGTTTCGGGCCGAAACCCTTCTTCAGACCCAATATCCAAAAGGGTACTTGTTTTCAAGGGGAATGACCACAGGGGATTCCTGCACTCTGTTTATTCCCATTCCTGGTGGTCACTGAACTATTTTTTGTCTACACCGTAGGCATGACCACCTCACTAAACTCTTATTCTATGAAGCTCATGGTATCCCTAACAATCCTCACTGTGTCCAGTTCCTTCATGTGGTCTGCCAGGAGCTGCATCTGGATGCACCTCCCAAAGGTGTATCTCCCAGCAGGGATACCGGATATTTACCTGATCTTCCACATCCTGCATGAGGAGCATACCACTGCCCCTCTGCCATCTTTAATGCACTCAGATGCACTCAGAGTAAAGAGGAACGTGGGCGTTCTTCACTGTATATGGAGAGACTTGATTATCATTAACTAGTTTGAAATTCACATAATCAAACTTTTAACAAGCCTGGCAAATTAAGCTCAAGACTTTCCTCAAGCAATGGAGAAGCTCCATTTAACTCCAACACTATTCTGATTCCGTTGATTCCAGGATATGTACCACACTGTCTGGCACTCCAAGGCCAGACAGGAATGCACCAACTCCAATAGAGACAGCAGAGCTGGACCACATCCAGGACACACACCAGGGCTAAACCGGTTCCAATAGACACGCAAGCCTGGACCAAATCCAGTAGACTCACCAAGGCTGGGTTGATTCCAAATTGACAGTTTAGCAAAGGCCAAGAAGAGAAGACTTACCAAGAATGGACCAATAATAAACCTAAGCCTAAACCTGAAGCCAATCAGCTTATTGGATCTTGATTCCAACAAAGCCACCATGGCTGGATCTAAGAAAATACACCCACAAGTCCTGAACCGATTCCAAACTATACACCAGCATAGGGCCAACTCCAATAGCAAGCCAAGCCTGGAGCAACTGCGTTGTCCACAGTAGGATGGACTGCCTACTAGATATCTACCAGCATTGAACCAACTCCAATAGACATACAAAGGCCAGACCAACTCCAAAATACTCACTAGTGCTGAATTGCTTCCATCTGATTCCCTGAGGCTGGACTATCTCCAATAGGAACACCAAGATTCAGCCAATGACAATAAATGAACAAGGGCTGAAACAAATCCAATAGATAAACAAGGTCAAGATCAACTACAATAAACTCTCCAGGGCAAGACTAACTACAATAGAAACATCAGGGCTTGATCAATTGCAACAGACGTATCGGGATTGCAACATTTCCAAAAGACATGCCAAATTTCCACAAGGAAAGGTGGACAACTCCAATGGATGCAATTGGATCAATTTCAAAAGATAGATCAAAGCTAGACCAACCCTAATTAATTCACCAGTGTTTGGCCAATTCCAACAGTAACACTGGTGTTAGAACAGCCCAAGTTGGCTCAACATGCTGGAACAGTTTTTACAGGGTCACCAGTAGATTCCACAAGACTTGCCCAATTCCAATCAACATTCAGGCACGAGCTGATGAATGGCAATTTGGACCACAATAGTGCCAGGTAATGACTGTCCACAACAAGAGGGAATGTTGCCACACTACCTTGACAGTCAATGGAATGGACGTCCACTGCCCCATCCCAAGGGGATCATCATTGACCAGAAACTGAAATGGGTCAGCCTAGTCAAAGGCTGGGTATCATGCAGCAAGTGACTCCCCTTATGGCACCCCAAAGCCTTTCCATAATCTGCAAGGCACAAGCCAGGAATGCAGTAGAATTGAATGGTTGATTGAAAGATTCAGCATGGAAACAGGCCACCCAGTCTACGTTGACCATCAATCACCCATTCACACTAGTGCTGTGTTAGTCTAATCCACTCCCTACACACTAGTGCTGTATTAATCTGATCCACTCCCTGCACACCAGTGCTGTTAGTCTGATCCACTCCCTACACTCTATGGTCAATTTACATAGGACAATTAACCCACACGTCACTGGGATGTGGAAAGGAATTGGTGCACCGGGTTTAAACCTAGGTCAATGGCTACAAATTACACTTTATCAGTGATGCAGGTTTCTCCACCAGTGCCTTCCAATGCAGAAACTTTTGCTGGTGGGTCTAAGGAGGACAAAGGCATGGGAAAATCACCTCTTTTAGATTTTCCTCCAAATCACACACCTTTCTGACTTGGAAATATAGTTCTCCATCATTTTGAAGCTCATTGCCCACTATCACTGCGAGCACATCACCAGAAGTACTGCACTGGTTCAAGAAGGCAATCGCCATCACCTTCTCAGTGAAAATAGTGATGCAAATAAATGTCAGCCTTACCAGCAATACTAGCAAAATAATGTTAAAAATCAAAAACTTGCACGTGCACTGGAGCCATTGCATAGGACTGTGCCAATTCCAATTGAGTCATCTGTACCGGGCAAGCTCCAATAGATTCACAAGAACTAAACCAAATCCAGTGAACGCACTGAGAGTGGATCATCTGCATGAGACTCAGAAGGATGGATAATTGAAAAAAAAGCAACAAAGTTGGACCAGCTCTAATCGGCGCACCAGGGCCAGACTATTTTCAGTAGATACACCAATGAGCATCAGAAACAAAGCTGCCTGGAATCTTTCCAACAGGAATAATCAATTCTAAAAGATACAACAATGCAAGATCACCTCCAGGACATAATAAAATAACCTCTCATCCTTCTAAATTCCAGAGTATACAAGCCCAGCCGCTCCATTCTCTCAGCGTATGACAGTCCCGCCATCCCAGGAATTAACCTTGTGAACCTACGCTGCACTCCCTCAATAGCAAGAATGTCCTTCCTCAAATTTGGAGACCAAAACTGCACAAAATACCCCAGGTGTGGTCTCACTAGGACCCTGTACAACTGAAGAAGGACCTCTTTGCTCCTATACTCAACTCCTCTTGTTATGACGGCCAACATGCCATTCGTTTTCTTCACAGCCTGCTGTACCTGCATGTTTACTTTCATTGACCGATGAACAAGGACCCCCAGATACCGTTGTGCTACCTCTTTTCCCAACTTGACACCATTTAGATAATAATCTTCCTTCCTGTTTTTGCTACCAAAGTGGATAACCACACATTTTACTTCGGAGTCACGTGAGTGACTACGTGAAGAACCCCGCCAGGACGCATGCGTGTCATCATATCGCTACACTCATTGCGAAACGTCAGGCGGGGTGGAACGACGTTCCCCCGCAGCAGCAGTTTTAAAAAGCCGGAACCAGCAGGTAAGAGTTACTCTGCGGTCTTTTTGTGTGTTTCCTATACCAACTTACAGGTGGGAAGCATGGACAAGTCTAAGAAAGCAACAAGGGCTGCGACAAAGCTGGTGGCGGAGGACCGCGGAGTAGCGGGCAGCCAGCAGAGGCCAGCGGCACTTGAATCACCGATAATGGGATCAGCTGTGCCCGATGTCGCCTCCGCACCGGCCAGATCCACTCCGCGGCCGGGCGGTAAGGCAAGACAAAAAACTAACAAAGTCGTGGACTCAGAGGAGTCCAACTTTGAGCAACCGCGGGCGGCCAGCGACCGTGAGCGCTGGAGCCAGATGGAGCGGTGTGTGGAGCATTTACCCCAACGTGACCGGCTCCGGGAGATGGAGTCGAGTCACTGTGGGCTCTATGGAAAACCCACAGCAGCACCTCTTGTAGGGCTGCACAGTGCTTCTCCCTCATCAGAAGGGAGCACTGGGGGTCAGTACTGGGCTGATCCTGAAGAGGGGTTCGCAGAAGAAAAATCAAGTGTGCAGGGGATGCAGGAACGAGAAAATCTGCTGGACATGGTGTCCAACTTCATACAGCCAGACCAGACTGGCCAAAACCTGGAGCAAAAGCTTGCTGCCAGTATAGACTATATGTCTCTTAACCAGCTACAAGAACAGGCTGTATTGGACACCACGTCAAGACACCTGGCACCGGGCAACTGTATATCCCTGAACGTTCCAGTAGTAAATACTTGTATATGGAAACATATTGGAATAGGAGTTAGAGGCATGGATGTCAAATTCCAAAAGGTATTAAAACTCCTAACAGCAGGGATAACAGCATTCGCCCGCACAGTGGATGAGAAGGACATATCCCAGGACCAATAGGGTGCACTGGCATTGCTTTGCAACACTCAATACGAGATAAATAGCATCAGGAAGAATGCCATCCGACCCACTTTAAATCCGAAATTCGCGGGTCTGTGCAAACCTGGGAACATAAAACCACCAATACTACTATTTGGAGGTAACCTATCGAAGCGAGTCAAGGAGCTCGATGAGGAAGCAAAAACCCTGGGACTCATAAAAGGGACTTCATCAAAAACCCACTACAGCCACAGACAGCATCCCTACGCACCCACCAGTAGAACAAGAACGACTGGTGAAAGCTCGAAGGTCCGGTACACCAAGCATGAGTCTTTTTTAGGCCATGGCCCAGGCCGGCCTTCTTGGAAGATACGCGAACCTCCAACATCAACCAAACCACAAACCCAGACACCACCGCCTCAACATCAATGAAGGATTTACAAAAAGAAGTAAACCTGCCACTGGTAACTATGGAGGTAGGTGGGTCTGGGTCCCTACAAAATACTTATATTTTAAGCAGTATCCAGGGATATATAATAGAATTTATACACAAGTACAGCCCTCCAGTTCAACATATACCGAACCGAATGTTCGTACTTTCTGGTAAAGAGAAATCAGAAGCGCATGCTGAACTGGAGAGGCTTTACGCAAAAGGTGTAATTGAAAAATCCCAACACGAACCGCTAGAATTCGTGTCCAATATATTTACCAAAAACAAAAAAGATGGTGGTTGTTGCATCATCATAGATCTGACCAAATTGAATACATTTGTACAACATATTCATTTTAAAATGGAAACCTTTGTTACTGCTAAACAATTGATTTCCAAAGGTTACTTCATGACTAGCATCGATTTAAAAGATGCTTACTATTCAGTGCCTATACGAGGTGACCACAGATGTTTCTTAAAATGCAACTAGATGGGACAGCAATGGCAGTATAGAGCGCTGTCAAATGGCTTAACATCAGCCCCCAGACTGTTCACAAAAATTTTGAAATCAGCCCTAGCGTTTCTACGGAAACGAAAACACATGGTCATGGCATATCTAGATGACATACTTATTGTGGGCAAAACTTTGGAATTGGCCAAACAAACTGTAACAGCCACAAAACAGTTATTTGAAAAACTGGGGTTTATTATCCATCCAGTTAAATCTAAATTAACGCCTTCCACTACAATGGACTATTTGGGGTTCACCATTGACTCAGTTCACAGAAACATAGAAACATAGAAAGTAGGTGCGAGAGTAGATCACCAGGTCCGTCGAGCCCGCACCGCCATTCGCTCATGGCTGAACACTAAACAGACACACTTACCCACAAACAGTAGACACAAGACACAGAACACAAGACACTACCCTCCCCTTTATACCGCTATCACCCCTCTCCACCCCAAGAACCTCGTGATCTCCTGGGGGAGGCAAAAAAACGGATAAAAACCCAGGTCCAATTCGGGAAAAAAATCCGGGAAATTCCTCTCCGACCCCAATCCAGGCGATCGACACTTGTCCAAGAGATCACTCAGGTCTTACTATACTAACCATACCTAGGTCCATATCCCTGCCCTCTCCCCGTAGCCCCTTATCCCCTTGGCAGCTAAAAAAACATCTATTTTAGTCTTAAATATATTTAAAGTTTCTGCTTCCACTGCTCCCTGGGGCAGTGAATTCCATAAATTAACCACCCTCTGGGTGAAGAAGTTCTTCCTCATCTCAGTTTTAAAAGAGCCCCCCCTTATTCTGCAACTATGTCCCCTAGTTCTAGTTTCCCCGATCATTGGGAACATCCTCGGTGCATCCACCCGATCAAGGCCCCTCACGATCTTATATGTTTCAATGAGATCGCCTCTCATTCTTCTAAACTCCAAAGAGTAGAGTTCCAGCCTACTTAACCTTTCCTCATATGTCAATCCCCTCATTGCAGGAATTAATCTTGTAAACCTTCGCTGCACTGCCTCCAGGGCTAGTACATCCTTTCTTAAGTATGGACCCCAGAACTGTACACAGTATTCCAAATGTGGTCTCACTAATACTGTGTACAGCTGCAGCAAGACCTCCGTGTTTTTATACTCAATCCCCCTAGCAATAAAGGCCAAAACTCCATTGGCCTTCCTGATTGCTTGCTGCACCTGCATACTAACTTTTAGTGATTCATGTACTAATACCCCTAGATCCCTTTGCGTTGCATTACAACGCAGCTCCTCCTCATTTAGAAAATAACTTGCCCTATCATTTTTTTTCCCAAAGTGAATGACTTCACATTTATTAGTATTAAATTTCATCTGCCAAGTTGTTGCCCACTCACCTATCTTATCTATATCCTTTTGCAGACTCTTCCTATCCTCCTCATCCCCTACTTTTCCTCCCATTTTTGTATCGTCCGCAAATTTTGATATATTACACTTGGTTCCCTCCTCCAAATCATTTATATAAATTGTGAACAACTGGGGTCCCAGCACCGACCCTTGCGGAACCCCGCTAGTTACCGGTTGCCATCCCGAGTATGAACCATTTATCCCCACTCTCTGCTTCCTATTTGTTAGCCAATCCTCTACCCATGCTAATATATTACCCCCAATCCCATAATTTTTTATTTTTAGCAATAGTCTCTTATGTGGCACCTTGTCAAAAGCCTTTTGGAAGTCCAAGTATACCACATCCACCGGTTCCCCTTTATCCACCCGGGTTGTTACTTCCTCAAAGAATTCGAGCAGATTCGTTAAACAGGACTTCCCCTTCACAAAACCATGCTGGTTCTGTCCGATGAAGTCATGATTATCCAAGTGCCCCGTTAGTGTTTCTTTAATAATTGTCTCTAACATTTTACCCACCACCGATGTTAGACTAACCGGTCTATAGTTACCCGCCTTCTGTTTACTTCCTTTTTTAAATATAGGTGTTACATTGGCCATTTTCCAATCCACTGGGACCGTTCCTGCCTCCAGGGAGTTTTGGAAAATTATCACCAATGCATCCACAATCCCCACCGCTATCTCCCTCAAGACCCTTGGATGTAATCCATCAGGCCCAGGGGATTTATCCTCCTTCAGTCTCATTAATTTCCCTAATACCACCTCCTTGGTGATCTTAATAGTATTTAGCTCCTCCATTCCTACCGCCCCCTGTTTATCCAGCGTTGGAATATTTTTTGTGTCTTCTATGGTGAAGACTGATACAAAATACTCGTTTAATGCCTTTGCCATTTCCATGTTCCCCACCAACAACTCTCCAGTCTCACCCTCCAATGGACCAACGTTCACCTTAGCCACCCTTTTTCTTTTTATATAGCTATAAAAACTCTTACTATTAGTTTTTATGTTGTTCGCTAAATTCCTTTCATAGTCTATTTTCCCCGTCTTAATTAATCTCTTAGTTATTTTTTGCTGACCTTTAAATGCTTCCCAATCCTCTACCCTCCCACTATCTCTGGCTACCTTATATGCCCTTGCCTTCAGCCGAATACTATCCTTTATAGTTTTACTGAGCCATGGCTGACTGTTCTTACCCTTACCCCTTTTTTTCTTCATAGGAATAAATTTTTCTTGAAGGTTATACAGTATACCCTTAAACGTACACCACTGCTCATGTACCGTCTTATTCTTGAGTCTGCTATCCCAGTCAACTTTGATCAGCTCAGTCCTCATACCTTCATAATCCCCCTTATTTAGACTAAGCACCCTAGCCTGAGTTTCAACCTGCTCCCCTTCTATTTGAATATGGAATTCGACCATATTGTGGTCACTTGTTCCCAACGAGTCCCTAACTATGACATTTTTAATTAATCCTGCTTCATTACACAGGACCAGATCCAAGATTGCCTCCCCCCTTGTCGGTTCTGTGACATACTGTTCTAGGAACCCGTCTCTAATACATTCTATAAACTCTTCCTCTAGTCTACCCTGCCCAGTTTGGTTTGCCCAATTAATATGAAAATTGAAGTCCCCCATGATTACAGCAGTTCCCTTTTTACATGCGTCAACTATTTGCAGATTTATGTTCTGACTAACAGCGTCACAGCTATTTGGAGGTCTATAAATTACACCCACTAGTGTTTTTTTCCCCTTATTATTCTCTATCTGTACCCAAGCTGTTTCACTATCCTGATCCTTCAACGCAATATCCTTCCTCTCTATTGCCGTTATTCCCTCCTTTATTAAAAGGGCCACCCCTCCTCCCTTTCTTTCCTGTCTATCTTTCCTAATTGTCGAGTACCCCTCTATATTTAACTCCCAGTCCTGATCCCCTTGCAGCCATGTCTCCGTAATGGCCACGATATCATAACTATATATACTTAATTGCACCGTTAATTCATTTATCTTATTACGAATACTCCGTGCATTTAGATAAAGCACTTTCAGATGATTTTTACTACCCTTCCTTTCCGTTTTTGCCCCTTTTACATCTAGAGCTTTATCTTCACACATTCTGTCTCCTGTCACATTTTGACTTTCCGCTTCCCCACTGATACCCTGCTCTATTTCCTCTACCCCTGCCGTTATTACCCCCCTTGATACCTCCCCCCCGCTACTTAGTTTAAAGACCTCTCTACTGCCCTCGTTATATGATTTGCCAGGACCCCAGTCCCAGCACCGTTCAGGTGAAGTCCGTCCTTACAGAACAGATCCCCCCTGTCCCAGTACTGGTGCCAGTGGCCCAAGAAACCAAACCCATTATTCCCACACCAGTCTTTGAGCCACGCATTTAGCTTTTTAATTTTACGTACCCTCGCCGATTTGGCCCGTGGCTCAGGTAGCAATCCGGAGATCAGTACCCTCGAGGTTCTGCTTTTTAATTTATTCCCTAACTGCTCAAACTCCTTCAGCAGATCCTCCTTCCTCGTCCTTCCTATGTCATTGGTCCCCACATGGACCACGACCACTGGATCCTCCCCCTCCCACTGCAAATTTCTCTCCAGCATCGCAGAGATATCCTTAACCCTAGCACCGGGTAGGCAACACAGCCTTCGGGACATGTTCTGCTGGCCGCAGAGAACCTTATCTACCCCCCGAATAATACTATCCCCTATCACTACGGCATTTCTTCTAACTCCCCCTCTTGAATGGCCTCCTGATCCACGGTGCTGCAGCCAGGTTGCTCATCCCTCCCACAGCCCCTGATCCCGTCCTTACATTGAGTAAGAGCCTCGGTCATGCTCGTCAGGGACAAGGGCTGTGGCTCCTGCCGCATCTCCTCCTGGTTCCCCCTACCTGCCTCGCTTATGGCCACACCTTCCTTTCCTTGCTCACTGCCTACTGAATTAGTTAAACTGGTCGGTGTGACCATCCCCTGGCACAAAACATCCAGGTAATACTCCCCCTCCCTGATGTACCGCAGCGTATGAAGTTGGGTCTCCAGCTCAACACATGTCGGTGACTTTGCCAAAGGGCAAGGCTATAGACTTAATAGAGGCTTGCAATAACCTCATTGACATCAGTAAACCATCCATCAGATTGGTAGCAAAAGTAATTGGCAAAATGGTGGCTGCCTTTCCAGCCACACAATTTGGACCTTTACATTACCAAAATTTACAGAGAGCAAAAATACAAGCACTCAAAATCAATGCTGGTCATTTTGACAGACCAATGAAGCTACCAATCAAAGCTATAATGGAACTAAAATGGTGGATAGATAACATTTGGCTTTGTTTCAATCCAATCATTATCAGCAACCCTTCAATGGTCCTACAAACTGATGCCAGTGCACTTGGTTGGGGTGCCACCAATTCCATCTCCAGCTGTGGAGGTAGATGGACTGCTCAGGAGGCATCATTATTACTCACACTGGGCATAAACTACCTGGAAATGTTGGGTGCATTCTATGGCCTAAAGTCATATTGTACTGGGTCATATCACCAGCATGTTAGACTACAGATTGACAATACCACCGTGGTAGCATATATCAACCACATGGGTGGAAACAAATCGACATCATGTGACAATCTGGCTAATACAATTTGGCAGTGGTGTATCCAGAGAGATATTTGGATATCAGCTACTTACCTACCAGGTAAACTAAATTTAGTGGCAGACACCAGGTCACGCAAATTTAATGAAAACACCGAATGGATGTTGAATAAAAAAGTATTTGCTGATATTACAGCACGATATGGAACACCAGATATCGATCTATTTGCATCCAGGCTTAATCACCAGTTATCAAATTATGTTTCATGGGAACCAGACCCTGGGGCAGCGGCGACAGATGCATTTTCGCTGCATTGGGGGAAATTGTTTATTTATGCATTCCCTCCTTTCTGCCTCATCATTCGGGTATTAAGGAAAATACAGCAGGACTCTGCGTCTGGTAGTTTGGTAGTACCCGATTGGCCTACTCAACCATGGTTCCCAGTGATACTGAACATGGTATTAGAACCATGTATCACCATCCCGAATAGACCAGACTTGTTGGTTCATCCCGTAACAAGGGATAGCCACCCATACCATAACTATTTGAATTTATTAATTTGTAGAGTTTAAAAATACCTCTACTACAGCTGGGACTGACGGACCGAACAGTGAACATGATTTCGGCGGCCCAAAGACAGTCCACCAAAAAACAGTATCTGGTCTATATCAGGAAGTGGGAGATGTATTGTAACAAAAACAGCATCACCTACAGAGATATGAACATCCCGTCTGTTCTGGAATACCTGGCAGGCCTCCATTATGATGAGGGGCTCAGTTATAGTGCCATCAACTGCGCCAGAAGTGCCTTATCAACTTATCTATGGCAAGGAACAGAACGTCACTCTGTTGGAACTCACCCACTGGTAACAAAACTTATGAGGGGAATTTTTAATACCAGGTACTCCCAAATATGGGATGTGAGTATTGTCCTGAAGATGCTCAGGAATTGGTCTCCAGCAACAGCTCTGTCCCTACATAGACTGACATTAAAAACAGTCATGCTAATGGCATTGGTCACGGCACAAAGGGTACAGCCATTACATAAATTAAGACTGGACAACATGACTTCTTCATCTGAAAATATTACGTTTCATATTTATGAATTAGTGAAGCAGAACAGACAGGGATCAGCGGGCCTCAATATAGAATTTAGGTCTTACCCAACAGATGATCGTCTCTGTATAGTAAGACATTTGTCGTTATACATGGAAAAAACGAAAATCATCAGAGGCAATGAGAAGGCACTTTTAGTCAGCCATAAGCAACCACACAAAAAAGTGACGGTCCAGACCATCTCAAGATGGCTGAAACAGGTTCTAACACAGGCTGGGGTGGATACTAATATTTTTAAATCTCATTCCACCAGGGCTGCAGCTACATCGGCAGCTATGCAGTTGGATGTACCAATGGACCAAATCCTCAAGGCAGCAGGATGGTCAGGGGAAAAAACATTCCAACTATTTTATAATAAACCAGTCATGAAACCTGGAACGTTTGCAGAAACAATTTTAAGTTCTGTAATTTAATTTACCCCATAAATAGGGGTTATAATTTGTGTTAATAAATTTCATGGATTTTAATGTCGGATTCATGCTAAATTATGTTGACACAATTCCTCCTACAGTCATTAAGGCAGATGTGATGCATGGACTCGTTTCCACGGCATGAAATCACAGAGCTTTGAAATCTTCACGTAGTCACTCACGTGACTCCGAAGTAAAATAGTAAGATTAAACGAGAACTTACCAGTTCGAAGTTTGATCATTATTTTATGAGGAGTACGTTGAGGGAGTACGTGCCCTCCGCTCCCACCCATGATCATATACTCAACTGGTATTTCTTTCTCTAATCTTACTATGTTTAAGTAATTACAGTTATCTGTGATTTCACACCGCTGCTTTGAAGAATGACACGCATGCGTCCTGGCGGGGTTCTTCACGTATTCCCTCAACGTATTCCTCATAAAATAATGATCAAACTTCGAACTGGTAAGTTCTCGTTTAATCTTACTATTTATCCATATTAAACTGCATCTTCCATGCACCTGCCCATTCACCCCTGGCAATTCTCCTTCCATTCTCATAGCATCCTCCTCACAGTTCTCACTTCCACCACGCTTAGTGTCATCTGCAAATTTGCTAATGTGCCTTGTAATCTCTTCATCTAAATCATTAATATATATTGTAAATAGCTGCGGTCCCAGCACCGAGCCTTGCTGTACCTCACTAGTCACTGCCTGCCATTCTGAAAAGGACCCATTAATCCCTACTCTCTGTTTCCTGTCTGCCAACCAATTTTCTATCCATGTCAGCACTTTACCCCCAATATCATGTGCCCTATTTTTGCCCACTAATCTCCTATGTAGGACCTTATCAAATGCTTTCTGAAAGTACAGGTACACTACATCCACCGGTTCTCCCTTGTCCATTTTCATAGTTACATCCTCAAAAAAATCCAGAAGATTAGTCAAGCATGATTTCCCCTTCGTAAATCCATGCTGACTCAGACTGATCCTGTTACTGCTATCCAAATGTGCTGCTATTTCATTTTTATGATTGACTCCAGCATCTTCCCCACCACAGATGTCAGGCTAACTGGTCAATAATTCCCTGTTTTCTCTCTCCCGCCTTTCTTAAAATGTGGGATAACATTAGCTACGCTCCAATCCACAGAAACTGACCCTGAATCTATAGAACATTGGAAAATGATCACCAATGCATCCACGATTTCTAGAGCCACTTCCTTAAGTACCCTGGGATGCAGACCATCAGGCCCTGGGGATTTATCAGCCTTCAGTCCCATTAGTCGACCCAACACCATTTCCTGCCTAATGTGGATTTCCTTCAGTTCCTCTGTCACCCCAGATCCTCCGGCTAGTACATCAGGAAGATTGTTTGTGTCCTCCTTAGTGAAGACGAATCTAAAGTACCTGTTCAACTCATCTGCCATTTCCTTGTTCCCCATAATAAATTCACCCTTTTCAGTCACTTTGGTCTTAACTAATTTTTTCCTCTTCTAAAAAACCTAAAGAAGCTTTTACTATCCTCCTTTATATTCTTGGCTAGCTTACCTTCGTACCCCATCTTTTCTCCCCGTATTGCCTTTTTAGTTATCTTCTGTTGCTCTTTAAAAGTTACCCAATCCTCTGGCATCACAGCGGGGATGGACAAATTCCAGTACACGCTATAAATTCCTGTACATCAATTCCATTAAACTCACCAAGGATGAACCAATTTAACTTAGACATCAATGCTGAAGAAAATAAGACAGGATCACCAGGGCTGGAAAATTCCAACAGGCAATCCAAGTGAGGTCCAACTGCATTAGACTCAATGGGGATTGGCCAGTTCCAACAGACGCACCATGGTTGGAGTAATTTCAATAGATGCACAAAAAGTGGACCAAATCCAACTTAATAACTAGGAATTAGAATTATTAGATCCTTTATTTGTCATTCAGACCTTACGGTCTGAACGAAATGTCGTTACCAGCAGCCATACATACAATAATAAACAACAGAACAGACAGTAAACACAAATTAACATCCACCACAGTGAGTCCACCAAACACCTCCTCACTGTGATGGAAGCAAAAACCTTAGGGCTGCTGTCTCTTCCCTCCTCTTCTCCCTCTGCGCTGAGGCGATACCCCACCGGGCGATGGTAAGTCAGTCCCGCGGCTCACCTAGCTCCGCGAACGGGCCGGTTCAAACTCCGCGGCCCGGGGGTGGTCGAAGCTGCCGCCCTCCAGTCCAGCGGACGCAGCTGTTGACGATGTCGTCCACTGGCCCGCGGCCGAACCCCAGACTCAGGCCGCCGCCGCCAGAACGGCGTCTCAGCCACCAGAGCACCGTTCCAGCCCCGAGCCGGGCCGCCCTCACGTGAGCGCCGTTCCACCCTCGAGCCAGGCCGCCCTCACGGGAGCGTCTCAGTAAACTGACTCCAATAAAACATGGCAGATTTGAACCAATTTCAAAAGATGCACCAGTGTTGGTGCAATTCCAATAGAGATGCCAAGCCAGGAGCAGTTCCAATAGACTAAAGATGAAGAGATTAATTCCAGTTGACACATCCATACTGCATCAAATCCAATAGAAGCTCCATGGCTGGACAATCTCCTATTGGCACATCATGATTGGACTACTTCCAATGAACTCACCATTTTAGGATTAATTCCAGTAGACATACCAAGCATAATCTAATTCAACTGGTACCCCAGATGCCACCTCCAATAGTCAGACCATGGGGATGACCCATTACATAAAGAAAAAATACGGATGAATCAATTCCAAAAGACCTACCAGCACTTGACCAACTCCAGCCAACTTACCTGGGTTGAACCAATGGCAATAGTCTTGCCACTGCTGAATGGCAATGCACATAATAATCCTGCACTAACTCAAACAGACTCACCAGGGCTGGACTAATTCCAGTAGACTGATATGCACTGATCTAATTGAAACAGATACACTAAGACTACAAAATGTCAATTGGCAAAAAGAGCTGGGTTATAGGCCAGGCGTGCAATTCAATCGACACTAAACCTGAATTTTACTTCGGAGTCACGTGAGTGACTACGTGAAGACCCCGTCCAGCATTGCGCAAATCCCGGCTCCCGACACTGCAAGGATCCCTGCTACAAAGTTCCATAGATGCTGCTGCACCCGCTGAGTTTCGCCAGCATTTTAGCTCCCAACTACAAGGGCCGTGGGGAATGCCGACTGCAGGAAGAAGCCTGGCTGCGGGGACCACAGAACCTCAGAAGCCTGCAGGTAACCTGCCTTCCGGGACCAGGGGAAGACCGCGGGTAACCCGGTCTCCGAAACCGCGGGGAAGACTTCGGAGACCGCGGGAAAACCGCAGGAACCCGACGTTGGAGACCACGGGAAGACCGCAGGAACCCGACTTTGGAGGCCACGGGAAAACCACAGGTAAACCGATTTCAGAGACCATGGGAAACCATGGATAATCCGACCAGAGACCACGGGAAAACCACGGGTAACCCAGCTTCAGGGACTGTGGGAAGTCCACAAATAACCCAGCTTCAAGGACCGTGGGAAGACTGGGGATAACCCAGCCTCGTGGACCGTGGGAAAACCGCGGATAACCTAGTTCCAGGGACCACGGGAAGACTGCGGATAACCAAGTTTCAGGGACCGCGGGAAGACTGCGGATAACCCAGCCTCGGGAGCCATGGGAAGACCACGGATAACCCAGCTTCAGGGACCGTGGGAAGACTGCGGATAACCAAGCTACAGGGACATTGCGAAGACTGCTGGTAGAACCGTACTTGGGGAAACCTCAGCTACGGGGACCGTGGAAGACCACGGGCGAAACCGTGCTTGGGGGAAACCTCAGCTACGGGAACCGTGCAAAAGCTGCGGGTAGATCCGTGCATGGGGGAAACCTCAGCTACGGGGACCGTGTGGAAGACCGCGAGTAGATCCGTGCTTGGGGGACACCCCAGCTACGGGGACCGTGTGGAAGACACGGCTAGGACCGCAGAAGAGCGGGTAGCCGGCGGCGAATTCAGACTCCGGCTGCCCGAGGAGGGTAAGAGCAGGAGACTGAAAGGCCTAGACTGAAGTCAGGCAAGGAGGGCCCCTCTGATATGGGTTCGTCCTCGGACGTTTTACCCATCCTGATTGGCCAGGGAGGGCCATATCAGCGCAGGTCTCCTCGAGAGCCCGTGGCTGCACCTTTTTCAGGGCTGCCTACAAAACTCCCTTCTGCAAAGGTGAGTGCGAGGAGTCAGTTGGCAACTGACTCTGAATTCGAAGCATGTCTGAGGAACAGGTGCCGGCTGGGAGTTACCATGCACCTGGAAAGACATGGGTCCACATACACCAGCAGCCCTACGACCCAATCAAGGATTGAAATCAAACCCACATCAGGGTCCTTTTGGGCTTACCATAAAGCCACCGGTAGCCATGACGGTAGGTGGGTCTGGTTCTTTCCGAAACGTGGGGTTGTGGACCATTTACAAGAAGGTTGGATGAGTTTAGTTTATACTGCACAGTACAAGCGAGACAGTCTAGGAATATGGCTGGAGTTGCCTCTTTAGGCAGACTCGCTATCATGACAAATGAGGCCTGTTTATTATCAACAAGCCCAACTCGCATGTGCAGTATAGATATTGAACTTCGTGACTATTAATTCCCATGTGGTCAGCTTCATTCACAGGGCACCGGAAATATCTGAAATTTAACTGGATGGGGCAATGATACAGTTAAAACATTGCAAAATAGGCTAACTTCAGTTCCCAGGTTATTTACAAAATGAGTGCTTCAGCTGCTCAGAGGTTTTAAAGATATTAAGAACTATCTGGATGAGATTAAACGCTGTATTTTGCTAAGTTAGCTGTATCAGCCACAAAACCCATTTGAGAAATTAGGTTCTCATCTGTCCAGATAAATTTAAGTTGATACCAACTGAACTTATTGATGATTGGGATTACCTTTAACTCTATTTAATCGTCTGGGACTCCGCCCTGAGGTAAGGGATTGGAATTAATTGAAGCCCGTAACAATACTGATCAAGCAACCTTCTGTTCATCAAGTATAATTGGCTTACAGCTGTGCTATTTAGGCCTTTGCACAATCAGAACTATACAGCATGCAAAATAAGTAAGCACTCAAGTACCATTGTTCAGGATGAGAATTTGCTCATGCCATCTAGTTACAGATGTGGATGGTAGAGTTACCAATTCCTCAGTTACATGGTATCAACTACCTATAGACACTGGGTGCATTCTGGGGATTAAAGGTTTATGCGAATATGCCTATCTGCATGCTCTAGTCCAAGTTGATACACTTCGGTGGTGGCAAATGTCTGTTTACATTGGTGCAAACAAGTCAAAATATCCGGTGATAGTTTACCCAAAACTCATTACGGTACACAACATGGGTGTTGGATCACAAAGTATTAAAATACATTGTGAACATTAAAGACCAAGAAACTTGCATCCAGGCTCAATCACCAGTGGAAAATATGTGGCATATCGGTAGCGTTCGTTACATTCTAGCTACACTAAGGAGGAATGTTCTTTTATGTTTTCCTCCCTTCCTGCCTCAACAGACGGGTTTGCAAAATTCAGCAAGTTCCCGCCTCAGGCATTTTTATAGTGCCTGCCGGGCTTAGCCAGCCATGGTTCCCACTGAAGTGGGAAATGATAGAACCATATATGGTTATTCTAGACACAAGCATTGGTCTAGCCGTGACGCGGGAAACCGTCCTCAGCATGATATAATCAATTATTTGTATTACAGAGACTGAGAAGACAGTTCCAGCATCTGGGGTTGTTAAACCAACCATGAACGTGCTCGCTGCAGATGCAGGGATATCACCAAAAAAATCAATATTTCCTCATAAGGAGATGAGAGGTATTAGTTTTACAATTATATTACATATTTGGCACGGATGACTGATGTCTTGTAGTTCAGGCTCATATGAGGGCTTGACAAATCATGATGTCTAAAGTGCCATCTACCATACCTAAGTGCTTCATCATACTGGCTGAAAGGAGTAGAATCCACTCTGGGGGGGTCACCCTCTGAACTCTAGATTATGAAGATAATCTGCAACTCGAAAACTCCCAGACCTAGGGACGCAGAGATATGGGGTGTTAACGTTGTGCTACGTCACTTCGCTGAAGGGCTCCAGCTACATCCCTGTCCTTGGACTAACTCACTTATAAGTGGTTATGCTCATAGCCCTGCATGCAGCACTACGGGTCCAGTCATTACATAAACGTTGACTGGATAGGATGATTATATCTGCAGACTAAATAACACTTATGTTATGACTTAGTCAAGCAGAATAGACCAGGGGCACCAGATCTCAAACTAGATGTTCACATATCCCATGAACCGTCGATTGTGTATGGTCACATATCTACACCAGAATGTTAGATCACTAGAGCCTAGAGACTCTGAACAAGCAATATTGTTAGTTACATCTACCCTCAAAAGAAGGTATCACTTCAGACCATCTTCAGGTGGTTATGGGTCTGGCTTATACAGGAGTAAATACTGACATTTCAAATCACTCCACCAAGGCTGCAACAACCTCAGCAGCAGGGTTATGGAAGTTAGCGGGACCACATCCTAGCGGTTGCAGGATGGTCAATCTAGCAATTTTCCACACATTAAGTACTAACCCATTGCCAGATGGGGGGGTATTTACGAACTCTATGTTAAGTTCTGTTCATAGTTCCTCCCGGGTAAGGGAAGTTACTATTGTCATTATTCATGTCTGAATATGATAACATACTTCCTCCCCTGGTCAAATAAGGCAGTGAGTGAAGCATGGACTCGTTCCACGGCATGAAATCACAGATCTTTAAAATCTTCACGTAGTCACTCACGTGACTCTGAAGTAAAATAGTAAGATTAAACGAGAACTTACCAGTTTGAAGTTTGATCTTTATTTTATAAGGAGTTACAATGAGGGATTACGTGCCCTCCGCTCCCGCCCTCTATCATAAAGGTCAACTGGTATCCTAGTTCTTCTTATCTTACTATGTTTATTTCATCTACTGTTGTTTGTGACTTCACACCGCTGCTTTGAAGAATGTCGCGCATGCGTGCTGGACGGGGTCTTCACGTAATCCCTCATCGTAACTCCTCATAAAATAAAGATCAAACTTCAAACTGGTAAATTCTCGTTTAATCTTACTATTAATCCCTAGAGACCAATCAGGTTTGGAGCCTTCCAGAGAAAAGACAGGGACTAGTCCAGTATCTATACTCTTATCAGGGCTGCAGCATTTCAAATACACAAATCAGAGCTGGACCAATGCCAGTAGGCAAACCATGCGTGGACAAACAATGGGGTTGACAGAACTCAACAATTTTCAATGGTCATGCTGGAGCTGCTCCAACTCCTGAGGACTCATCAGCTCTTGAACAAATGCAATCAACCCACCAGTGATGGACAATTTCCAATGAGTATATCATGGATGAAGCTATTCCAATTAACACATCTGTTCTGGACTATTTCCAATATGATGCTGTATAGAATAAAAGGGCTGGGCCAATGTTGATAAACACACAGGCATAATACCAACTTTCACAGAGCTATCAAGATAGGGCAAATTCTAATACCGTCACAAGGACTCAACCCTAGTTTAGTTTAGTTTTTAGTTTAGAGATAAATCACAGGAACGGGCCTTTCAGCGGGGTGGGAGATTGCAACCTTCACCTGGTCCACCCGGTTTCGACTAATGCAATCAACCCGACGGGCATAAACAAATAGATCAAATAGAACAAGTTGCCGTACAACTTTAGGCTGTGCACGCCATACTCAAGAAGAAGAAGGCCTTTCATCCCACTGAGTCTATGCCGACCAACAATCCCCATACATTAACACTATCCTACACACTTGGGACAATGTACAATTTTTACCAAAGCCAATTAACCTACAAACCTGTACGTCTTTGGAGTGTGGGAGGAAACCGGAGCATCCAGGGAAAGCCCACACAGTCACAGGGAGAAGGGACAAAGTCCATACAACAGCACCCATGGTCAGGATCAAACCCGGGTCTCTGGCTCTGTAAAGCAGCAACACTACAACTCAGTCTGAAGAAGGGTTTCGGCCCGAAACGTCGCCTATTTCCTTCGCTCCATAGATGCTGCTGCACCCGCTGAGTTCCTCCAGCAATTTTGTGTACCTTCGATATTCCAGCATCTGCAGTTCCCTTTTGAACACAACTATGCCACCGTACTGCCCCATTCAAAATGCCAACCTATTCAAAAAGATGTGCTGGGTCTGGGTCAATTAGAGTAGCCCAAACGGTTTCGGCCCGAAACGTTGCCTATTTCCTTCGCTCCATAGATACTGCTGCACCCGCTGAGTTTCTCCAGCACTTTTGTCTACCTTAGAGTAGCCTAAATATAGCTGGACCCCCTCTAGAGCAAATACCAAACTCAGACCACCTCATGTGCTCATCAAGGCTGAGTGGTTTCAAAAAGACACACCAGCAATGGATCAACTCTCCTGAATACCCCTGGGTTGAATCAATATCTATAGACAGATGATAGCCAGAACCATTCCAGCGGCCAACAATTTATCAGATAGTGGTAGAATAATAGTCAACGTCATGACAGGCTCTTTGGCCCAACTCATCCACACCAGCCAGGATGGCCCCATCTAACCTAATTACATTTGCCCGCATTTGGCCCATATCTCTCTTAACCTGTCCTATCCATATACTTGTCCATATTTTTTTTAATGGTGTTATTGTACTTGCACTGCAGCTCGTTCTACATACTCACCACTCTCTCTGTGAAAAAGCATCCTAGTGAAAGTCCTCTTGAATCTTACACTACTTACCTTAAATCTATGCCCTCTAGTTCTCAAAAAAACTCAGTACACACACCCTATCTATTCCCCTCATGATTTTATACACCTCCATAAGATCACTCTTCAGCCACTTGTGCTCAAAGGAATAAAGTCCTAGCCTGTTCAATCTCACCCTTGAATCCTGCCAATATCCTTGAAAATCTTCTCTGCACTCTTTCCAGCTACATAGAAACATAGAAAATAGGTGCAGGAGTAGGCCATTCAGCCCTTCGAGCCTGCACCGCCATTCAATATGATCATGGCTGATCATCCAACTCAGTATCCTGTACTTGCCTTCTCTCCATACCCCCTGATCCCTTTAGCCACAAGGGCCACATCTTAAATATAGCCAATGAACTGGCCTCAACTACCTTCTGTTGCAGAGAGTTCCAGAGATTCACCACTCTCTGTGTGAAAAATGTTTTTCTCATCTCGGTCCTAAAGGATTTCCCCTTTATTCTTAAACTGTGACCTCTTGTCCTGGACTTCCCCAACATCGGGAACAATCTTCCTGCATCTAGCCTGTCCAACCCCTTAAGAATTTTGTAAGTTTCTATGAGATCCCCCCTCAATCTTCTAAATTCTAGTGAGTACAAGCCGAGTCTATCCAGTCTTTCTTCATATGAAAGTCCTGACATCCCAGGGATCAGTCTGGTGAACCTTCTCTGTACTCCCTCTATGGCAAGAATGTCTTTCCCCAGATTTGGAGACCAAAACTGTACGCAATAATCCAGGTGTGGTCTTACCAAGACCCTGTACAACTGCAGCAGAACCTCCCTGCTCCTATACTCAAATCCTTTTGCTATGAATGCTAACATACCATTTGCTTTCTTCACTGCCTGCTGCACCTGCATGCCTACTTTCAATGACTGGTGTACCATGACACCCAGGTCTCGTTGCATCTCCCCTTTTCCTAATCGGCCACCATTTAGATAATAGTCTACTTTCCTGTTTTTGCCACCAAAGTGGATAACCTCACATTTATCCACATTATACTGCATCTGCCATGCATTTGCCCACTCACCCCGCCTAAACAAGTCACCTTGCAGCCTCCTAGCATCCTCCTCACAGCTAACACTACCCCCCAGTTTCGTGTTATCCGCAAACTTGGAGATGTCGCATTCAATTCCCTCGTCCAAATCATTAATATATATTGTAAATAGCTGGGGCCCCAGCACTGAGCCTTGCGGTACCCCACTAGTCACAGCCGGCCATTCTGAAAAGGACCTGTTTACTCCTACTCTTTGCTTCCTGTTTGCCAGCCAGTTCTCTATCCACATCAATACTGAATCCCCAATACCGTGTGCTTTAAGTTTGTATGCTAATCTCTTATGTGGGACCTTGTCGAAAGCCTTCTGAAAGTCCAGATATAACACATCCACTGGTTCTCCCTTATCCACTCTACTAGTTACATCCTCTAAAAATTCTATAAGATTCGTCAGACATGATTTACTTTTCATAAATCCTTGCTGACTTTGTCCAATGATTTCACCACTTTCCAAATGTGCTGCTATCCCATCTTTAATAACTGACTAGCAGTTTCCCCACTACCGATGTTAGACCAACTGGTCTGTAATTCCCCGTTTTCTCTCTCCCTCCCTTCTTAAAAAGTGGGGTTACATTAGCTACCCTCCAATCCTCAGGAACTACTCCAGAATCTAAAGAGTTTTGAAAAATTATCACTAATGCATCCACTATTTCTGTGGCTACTTCCTTAAGTACTCTGGGATGCAGCCTATCTGGCCCTGGGGATTTATCGACCTTTAATCCATTCAATTTACCTAACACCACTTCCCGGCTAACATCTTTCATAACATCTTTCCTATAGAAGGATGAACAAAACTGAACACTATACTCCAAGTGCGGCCTCACAAATATCTCGTACAATTGCAACATCAAATCCCAACTTTGATACTCAATTCCCCAACTGATGAAGATCAGCATGCCAAGAACCACATTTGTGAGACACGGCCTCCCATGCTCAAAACCATGATGATTATCCCTAATCAGCCCTTGTATTTCAAAATGCATAACTATCTTATTCCTCAGAATCCTCTCCAGTAACATTCCGACCACAAATGTTAGGTTCACTGGAATTTTGTTCCCAGATTTTTTTTTTTGCAACCCTCATTAAGTAAACGCCCAACATTAGCCACCCTCCAGTCTTCTGGCACTTCACCCATGTCTAATAATGATACATAAATCTCAGCCTGGAAGCCTGCAATTTATTCTCTATCTTCCCACAGTGTCCTTGGATGTAACTGATCAGGCCTTAAATTCAGTTACCTTCATATATCTTAGGTGTCGTGCACCTCCTGGACTGTAATAAACACTGTCCTAAAGACATTGCCATTAACTTTCACAAGCTCTTGAGTCTTCATGTCTTTCTACATGGTAAAAACAGAGGGGAAATATTCATTGAGGACCTTGCCAATCTCCCGTGGCTCTACACATACAGTAGATGATCACTTTGGTTTCTGTGGGGACCTATTCTCCCTCTAATTACCCTTTTCCCTTAGTTTACCACTGAAAATCTTAGAATTCCCCTTAATCTTATCTACCTTTTTGCCCACCTGATTTTGTCCTTAAATAGATTCCTCAATCCCCTGATCCCCCGATATATGTGATCCCAGCTGACTATACCTGAACCATACTCATCGCATCATCCAGGTTTCCTTCCTTCCTTACTACCTTCCTTACCCTTCTCTCCACCAGGAAAATCTATACATTGAACTCCCACTATGACCTTTTCAAAAGCATCCCACTCCCAATGCCCCTTCGCCCACAATTAACTTTTGCAAGTTCATGTCTAATATTATCAAAGTTGGCCTTTCATAAATTTAGAGCTTTAACATGGACTAGCCTGTCCTTATTAATAACTATTTTAAAGCTAATAGACCATTTGATCACTGGTGCAAAAGGCTCACCTAAAACCAATTCCCAAACAGCAGGTCATGCCTGTCCCTCTACTCTGTCAAGCCCTCTACATATTGGCTGAGAAAACTTTCCTGAACACACTTGACACATTCCACCCCATTCACACCCTTGGCACTATCACAGTCCCAGTCTATAATAGAAAAGTTAAACTCCCCTACTCTGACAACGCCATTAGTCTTGAAACAGTCTGCAGTACCCAGCATACTTGTATTTGTTCCTTTGATTATTTTGGGCCCTGGTACAATCCCAACAAGGTGATCATCCCCTTTTTTTATTTTTCAGCTTTCACCAATACATCCTCACTGGATAATCCTTCAGTAATGTCATCATGGTGTTCTCCTTAATCAATAAAGCAACTCTTTTACCCCTGTCTTATCTCGCTTGTCATACCTGCACCCTGGAATATTAGGCTGCCAGTTCTTTCCTTCACTTAGCTAGGATTCTGTAATACCAATAACATCCCAGTCGCACATACCTATCTATGCCCTGAGTACACCTCACCCGGCAGATTCCCATGATTCAAATAAATGTCATTTAATCTAACCATCTTTTCTCGCTCCCTGCTGTGCTCCTGCTTATTCTATCTATTGAACTTGCTGTCATGACTTCTGTCCTGGCTTCCAGCCTCTCACCTGTGTCACTACCTTCTGGATCCTGTCCCCTTGCCAATCTAGTTTAAACCCTCTCGAAAAGCACCACAAACTAGTCCGCCAGGATATTGGGCCCATTGAATTCAGGTGCAATCCATCCCTCTTATAAGTTTCACCTCTGCATAGTGTCTTAGTCATAGAGTCATTGAGTGATAGAGCGTGGAAACAGGCCCTTCGGCCCAACTTGCCCTCACCGGCCAACATGTCGCAGCTACACTAGTCCATCAACCGAGTTTGGCTCATATCCCTCCAAACCTGTCCAATACATGTATCTGTCTAATGGCCGGTTCTCACGGTGCGACCTGACGCAAGATGTCACCAGAGTGAAGTGGTCGTGGTCCAGCACGAGTTCCGCACGATATAACGGGGGGTAGATAAAGAGTTCCCACGGTACTCGGCAATTCTGTCATTTGTGCGAGTGACTTGTCCGTCTCCCGATCTTTCATGTTTATCGTGAATGAACATCGTGGACTGTAGTGTAGTTAATCACGTGGCACAAATGATGTCACTTTTTTTCACACACTATATAAATATCCTCCGTTCGTAGAATTGGCTCATTTGCAGACATGCCTATACAAAGTTGGTTCGAGTACAGGCTGGTTGTTATTTTCATTGACGCGCTGTATGCATTAGCGCAACATGTGCATCGAAAACGCTTGCGTGAAGGCAGTAGGGTGAGATTAATTAAAAAGAGAATTAAGATGAAGTCTCACTGGGTTAAGCCCATGTTTCAACGGAGACCTCAATTTGGACAATATGAGCAACTGTGCGAAGAGGATAAAAGTGCATTCAAAAACTTTGTCAGAATTTCACCCGAGGTCTTTAATGAGTTAAAGAATAATTTGGGACCTCTGCTGAAGAAGACTGACACTGTAATGAGAAAGGCACTGGAACCAGGGTTGCGCATAGCAATCACCCTCCGCTACTTGGCCTCAGGCGATTCTTATAAAAGTCTATCTTACAACTTTCTTGTCGCCACCAACACCATCTGTGGTATTGTCCGAGAAACCTGTGAGGCGATCATCCAATTTTATTCAGCTGAAGTGATGGAATGTCCCAGTACACCAGATGCGTGGAAGAGAGTTGCACTGGGGTTTGAAAACAGGTGGAACTTTGCTCACACATGTGGGGCTTTGGATGGCAAGCATGTGGCAATTCGTAAACCACCCAGAGGTGGCTCAAATTATTTCAATTACAAGAAATTCCACTCAATTGTACTCATGGCGGTGGTTGATTATAACTACAACTTCCTGTATGTGGATGTGGGCACACCTGGAAGTGTTGGTGATGGGCGGATTTGGAAAGAAACCTGGCTTGGAAAGAAAATGGAAGGTGGAACAGCAGGCATGCCTGATCCAGAACCTCTGTCAGGAGAAGACAGCCCGGACATCCCATATGCGATGGTTGCTGATGAAGCCTTTGCACTACGGCCCTGGATTATGAAGCCATATCCACAGAGGAATCTAACTAGGGAACAGAGGATCTTCAATTACAGGCTGTCAAGGGCCAGGAGGGTAGTAGAAAATTATTTTGGCATCTTGGCAAACAGATTTAGATGCTTGCTCAAGACAATGGAGCAGAGGCCCAAGAATGTGGAGAATATAGTATATGCAACATGTGTTCTGCACAACCTGATCCGAATGAGAGGTGCAGCTGCTGGATCAGCAACATCCATCCAGGACGGTGACATAGTGGACAGTGACACAGGGGAAGTAACACTAGGTGCTTGGAGAAGTGGTGCGAACAAGTTGAAAATGGTCTCACTGTAGCGTTTGAAAGGTAACTCGGGCACATCCAGTGTGAAAGAGCAAAGAGACCATCTCTACGCTTACTACAATTCACAATTGGGGAGTGTGCCGTGGCAGGACAGCTATATTGATGGGTAGCCGACCACAGGAACACTACTGCATGTTATAAGCTGACTTCCTAGTGTTGTCCTCTGAAAAGTGCTTCCTATAAGATGTTCGTCCGCAAAACCTGCCATTTAGAACATTGCATTGTCCCTTTAAATGCCTGAGTTCACGCTTGTAGCGGAGGTTGATGGATATAATGTGTTTTAAATAATCTCGCGTGCCTCATTTGTTGTATTTCGTGTTTGCGAGGCCCTTTTACAGACAAATGTTTTGTGTGATGCATCTCCTCTCACTATGTGACAGAATTTGTCTTCTTATATTGTCAAATAGGAATAAAGACTTTGTATCACATTTACCGTGCTGATTGTCTTATTTCATTTTCTACCAAGAGGTGAAGAACACGTTTAAATAGCTGAACATTTCAGGGTCCTGCACACTCAAAAATGTAAATGAGTGAAAATGTGATTATATCACCTCCATTAAGGTATTTTGTGTTTCAGCATGAGAGGGATTATAACATTAGAGACATTCATCTTGTAGTGATGTATTAATGACGATTTGCAGACATCAAGCTGATAGTAAAAAATAAATGTATTTAGCAGTGAGGTAAACAAGCAATGACAATCAAAATGCTGAGGTAAAAGCTTTATCACACTTCAGGATATAATAAAATGTGGAGCCACCAACATGAGCATCACATCACCACTCACATGAGCACCTGGGATACTCCGCAGCCTTCGTCTCCAGCAGGTTGCGCTTTCTCTCCCTATTTCTATAATCCTCTCTGGATTTGTCATAGAGAATCTCATTGCATTGGTACCACTCCACCAGTTCCCCCTCTTGTTCCCTGTTGAAGTTATATGGCCTTACCTTCTGCCATCTTCCCTTTATGTTATCGTCTGCTGAGGCTATTGGGGAGGCAACAGCTACTGGGGAGGCAATCTCAAATCCACCTTGATCACCCTCTCCCTGCTCCAAGGAGCCCACAGGCAGTGGTATCTCTGGCATCTCCTCTTGCCTCTCCACCTGTCTCTCTTGCTGAGTCTCCTCCTCATTTACCTGCATGGCTAAAAACTCTCTGACTTTCTTTGACCCCTTTCTTTGCGCTTTTCTGAGAGGCATCTCTGCAAGTCTTACTGTGAAAAAGATTCTCAAACAATGACAATTAGGTGGGACGTCCTCGATGGACACATGGTCCATTGGCGATATTGAGACCACCTTTTTTACTCACCTTATGTCCCCTCTGTCAAGCTTCCGGGTTTACCATTCGCAGGAGATCCCACGGTACCCGCAAGAGTCATTACGGATATCGCACGGATATCGCACTGGCATCTGTGTTCATACAATGTTGCAACGCTCACCAAAAAGTGCTCAAATCACTCTTGGAGAAATTCAAAAATGTTTGAATTTTCTCCCGACCTTACAAAGTTACACGACTACCTGCCGTTAGCGCCACGGAGGTCCTCGGTGGTCCACGAATGCCGTACTGTTATCGCAGGAGGTTCCCACGATGTTAAACTCTTGTTAAGTCTTGCGTCAGGTCGCACAGTGAGAAAGCCCTTTAAGTGTTTATCAAATGCTGGGATAGTCCCTGCCTCAACTACCTCCTCTGGCAGCGTGTTCCATACACCCACCACCCTTTGTGTGAAAAAGGCACCCTTCAGTTTCCCATTAAATCTTTTCCCCTTCATCTTAAGCTTATTTCCTCTTGTCCTTGATTTGTCTACTTTGGGCAAGAGACTCTTTGCATCTAGCAAGAGACTCTGTACATCTGCCACATAGAAAAATTGCAAAGGTCCAAAAAATAATTAAGTGTCCCCTGCATCAACTCCTCAGCCACACATCTATCTGTCCTATTCCTGCCCTGACCAGCACAAGGCACTGGGAGATTACTACCCTTGAGGTCCTGCTTCTTAAATCTTTGCCTAACTTCCTATATTCACTCTGCAGTTCCTCGTCCTTTTTTCTACCTATGACATTTGTGCCAATGTGCACAATGACTTCTCACTGCTCACTGTTCCACTTGAAACTATGCTGCAGCTACTCAGAGCCATTCTAGACTCTGGCACCAGGAGGGCAATAAATCATATTGGAATTCTGTTTGCTGCACAGAATCTCCTCTGCCCCCCCTAACTAATGAGCTTCCTATCACTTTAGCCATGTCTGACTTCATCCTACCCCGCTGTGGCTCAGAGCCAGGCCTGATGCTACTGACCTGACTGCTGTTGATGCTCTCGTCTGAACAGGCAACCCCCTCCCCCCAACAGTATAAAAAAGTCTGGAGAATCGTCCCAACCTAAAACGTTACCCAAAACATCATGGAGCTCACAATCACTTTACCAGGGATCAACCTCTGAGCTCCACCACGGGAGTCTGCGGGGCTTTAATATCACAGAGCTCGCTGTCTCTGGTCAGAGACCAGAGGAAGTCCAAGCCGCCGAAGCTTCGACCCACCCGACGCAGGAGTTTCGATTGCCCTGATGCGGAGGCTTCGACTGCCGGCTGCGGGAGCATTGATTGCCCCGACTGCGGGTGGTTCAACTGCCCCGACCGCGGGAGAATAAAAGAGGAAGAAGTTTGGATTTTATTGCCTTCCATCATAGTGAGGAATGTGGGGAATCTGTTGTGGTGGATGTTTATGTTAACTTTTATGTAGTTGTTGGTTTTGAGTCCTTGTAATAATAAAGACCTCACACCTTGGCAGGTTATACACTGTTTATTTAGAATAAACAACTACAAGCTCTTACTTGAGAGTTAACTTCATACTGAGGACTGCAGTAGCTCGCGATGCTAATAAGCTAGTGGGCGTAATTACAAAAACATTACTCATAATATGAGCCACAGCTCTACAGTAGTTGTGTTGTTTGTTGCTTTTTTGTAGTATAGCTGTATGTAGCGATTTTCACCTACCTTCAGCGGTGCTACAGATCTACCACTGGCTGTGTGCGCGACTACGGCGCCTTTGAGGGGGGGAGACGGGATTAAAATGCAGGTTTGTATCGCTTGTCGGAGAGGGATTTCCTCGGGCTGCTAGTCGATGAAGAAAAATCGATCGAACTTTCGTTCCCACTTTTTTTTTTTAAATCGCTGGACAATTTAATAGTTGGATTAAAGTAAAAGGCGACTTCGAACGCCCTCAACGCCTTCAACATGACGGATCGTAATATCAGGATAAATCATCTATATTTTGTGTAATTGTCTATCCATAATATTTTTATATTAAATATCCACAACAGTTTTAGTCACATGGATTGTGCAAAAAATAATAATTTTGATTATATTCAGAGTGGATGTTTCTAGATTAATTTATGGGAATTAAACATTAAATTCCTCCCATTTGGTGTATAAGTTCATGATAGTGAGATTTAAAAATCATGTTATATTGTGAATTCTTGGGTGAATGGGATTAATTTGTTATTTGGATACTTAGGCTATTTAAAAAATGTAGCCTTTTCTTAAGAAATGGATAGATGTTTAGATCTAGTAATTGAATTTAGATGAATTTAATTGATTAGATGAATTTAATTGATTTGATGAAACTGATGAATATGATTTTTTTGTTGGGTAGTTTTGTTTGTTTTAGTGTTTAACTTTATCATTTCTACCTTTTTTCTAAAACTGCAAATAATAACTTGTTTCTGTTAATGCTGTTCAGTGTTTTTTTTCCTTAACGTTTTAAACAGATGTCTCCAAAGAAGAAATGCAAAATTGTCAATCCAAATGCCCAGCAAAAGAGACTGATTTAGACAGAATTCGTAGAGATGGTCCGAATTTAGACTACTTCAAATGTGATGATCTACAGGACATTCTTAATGGGAAAGTAGTGGGCAGAAAGGCATGTGGTTTGAAGAGCAAAAACTTGTAGTTTACAATGCCAAAATTGAAAAGTTGAGGAAAAACAAGGTGTTTACACTTTACAATCTGAGGAGTATGATGATGCTACTGATTATGATATGCCAATGTACCAGCTAGCAACTGATCTTTTCCATAAAGACTTGGTCTATTGCTAGAAATTGTAATTTATTTACCTATCTGTTATGGACTTACAGCATATAATACAATAATATTAAAGTTCTGATCTTGAGAATATCACATTTTTGAATTTTCAAGGCAGTCTAGGTGTTTATTACTATTTCCGTCACAACGGTCAATTTTGTAATTAGCTACAATTAGGTAACTAACTAATTATATGCTTTAATTTCAGGTCATCCAAGTAAGATATTTCAAATTTGTTTCAGAACGCTTCAATCTATAATAACTGAAAATTTCATTCAGTTCTCTTAATTTTTAAGAAAGTTATAGGCTTTTGACTGTCCTCGATCACAGCTTTTGTGTTAAGTCAATGGAAAAGCAATAGGGAACACGATGCTAATTTCCGACTATGAAAATGGCCGTAACTTTTATAATACTGAAGATATGAAAGTGAATTAGGTATCAAATTACAGTTATTTTTATGCTTTATCTGATGGGATAAATTGCAGACTTGATTTCTAAAATCTCAAAATGTTGTAACATTGCTACTGTAATTCAAATTTCACTGGACCTTAATTGGTAAATGACAATAAACTGACCTTGATCTGAACCTTGACCTTGGATTCCTGCACACTGTGCCTACTTCCTTTCCTAGTAAGTCACCCATATGCTTTCAGTCTGTACGTTAGGTGTGACCACCTCACTGTAACTCTGTTCCATGACGTTCCCGTTCTCCTGGATGTTCTCAAGGTCGCCTTGGCATTCAGTTCCCTCATGCGGTCTGACACAAGCTGCAGCTGGACACAATCATAGAAACATAGAAAATAGGTGCAGGAGTAGGCCATTCGGCCCTTCGAGCCTGCACCGCCATTCAATATGATCATGGCTGATCATCCAACTCAGTATCCTGTACCTGCCTTCTCTCCATACCCCCTGATCCCTTTAGCCACAAGGGCCACATCTAACTCCCTCTTAAATACAGCCAATGAATTGGCCTCAACTACCTTCTGTGGCAGAGAATTCCACAGATTCACCACTCTCTGTGTGAAAAGGTGTAATCTGCGTGAAAATCCCCACAGGTGTAATCCTCAGGGACACTGCAAGTCTCCCTGACCTGCCACAACCTGTATACAAATGCTGTAACTAACTGCCACCTCTACCGCACTAAGTCAAAGGAAGATCCAGCAGACCGACCAAGAGTGGACAAATTCAAAAGCCCCACCAGTATTGTATCATTTCAAATAGATTTATGATGGCTGAGCTCATACCTATGCCATGCCAGCATGAATTGATTCATCAAATTAAATCACTTCCATCAGGTTCACTAGCGCTGGAACAATTTCAATAGAGACTCAAATCGAACATACTTACTAAGGTTGAACCAACTCCCATTGGAGATGGTCCAAGTGAAATAGGTTACAAGTTTGGATCAACTCCAGCTGATTCACCAGGGCTATAACAATTCCACTGAACTCATGTACCAACTAGAATAGATATAGCAAGGCTGCAGAAACTCCAGCTGATACATCAGGGTTTCTCCAACTTTGATGGAAGGCTAAGGTTGAATGAATTTCAACGGACACAGCTGTGTGGAGCAAACTATTAGACTTAGCAGGAAAGACCATTTACCAGGTCCTGATTAGTTCCAGAAAACACACCAGAATGGTGTGAATTCCAACTGACTCACCAAGACTGGATCAATTACAACTGAGGCATCAAGTCCCGATGTACTCAAAAGGACTCTCCAAATCTGCCCCAAATTCAAGAAATACACCAGAGGCAGCCCAATCTGAAGAAGGGTCTCGACCCAAAACGTCACTACTTTATATCTGTTTAAAAAAAAACCTGATTAAATCAAAGAAATGTAAATTATTTAGTTTAGTTTAGTTTAATTTAGAGATACAGCACGGAAACAGGCCCTTCGTCCCACCAAGTCTGTACCGACCAGCGATCCCCGCAAATTAACACTATCCGACACACACTAGGGACAATTTACATTTATACCAAACTAATTAACTTACAAACCTGCACGTCTTTGGAGTGTGGGAAGACACCAAAGATCTTAGAGAAAACCCACATGGTCACGGGGAGAATGTACAAACTGCGTACAGACAGCACCCGTAGTCAGGATCAAACCTGTGTTTCTCGCGCAGTAAGCACTGTAAGGCTGCAACTCTACCGCTGTGCCACTGTGCCGCCCATATTTGTAACTCAACGATTTCTCTCCACTTTATTAAAATAAATAGAGCCGATGCACCTTCACCGTCTAAGCTGGCACAGGTTCACTGGGCAGATGTCCCAGTGTAACTGCTGAGAGACATCAGAAGGTCACAGTTCACTGTCAGACCACAATCAGCATGACGTACAGTCAGTTCTGCAGAATTTTATGGCTTCCATGTTTTCCAATGATTGTATAGGTTTCTGATCTTCCAGACAGTGACATAGATAAAGTTCTGACGTCAAGGTATTTAATCAAATCAACTCTAATTATGAGATTTCTTCACAGAGGGTAGTTTGCACTGTATAAAGCCACAAAGGTGAAGTCTGTACAGTTGTAAAGCCATGGAATAATAAAGAATTGGGTTTCCCCATTTGCTACTTACACAGAACAATAACTTCAAAGAAAAATAGAATATAGTAGGTCAGTGCAATATAAAAATTGGCACAGCAACAATTGCTCAGATATAGTCAATGATACATTTCTAAATCATTTCCACCAAATACCAAGACCGCCATAAACTCAAAGTCATATATACAGGCAAAGTTTTGACATACTTAGTGTAGCTGGAATGATTAGTTAGTTACAAACTTCAGCAAATAGAAATACCTAGTTACACTATTTGACAAACATTATTGGCCTTCGAAAATTCAAGCCAGACTGGATGAGGATGTCAGTCTGAATGCTTCAGAATCACAATTAGACATATTATGAGAGGAATTGTGCAGAAATGTTCACGGATATCCAAATGGGTATTGCAAGTTACAATACCTTTACCATTTTTAAGCCTGGAGCCAACCAATCTTTTGTAAGCTTCAACTATCCCATATTTGTTGTAGAGCCAGGTAGAACTGACTCCAAATTTGTTGAAGAACCACATTCTCATTTCACCTATGCCATCGTGAAGAAGATACGTGAAGAACCTGAAAACTGTAACATTCAGGTTCAGGAACAGCTTCTTCCCAAAAACCATCAGGCTATTAAACACTACAAGTTTCAACTAAGCTCCGAACTACTGTACATAGACTGGGGGGTATTGTTTTTGTCATTGCACTACTATTACTTTTTTTTTTTGTATACTGAGCTTTTTTTAATGTTTATTATGGTATTTACAGAATAGTGTGTTTACATATCTGTTGTGTTGCTGCAAGTAAGAATTCCATTGTTCTGGTGACTCTTGACTTGAAGAAGTCAAGGATAAGTTACAACTAAACAGATTTCCAGTAAACGCAAGCCAAAAGAATTGACCAAAACCAACTGGAGTAGTATTTAAGACAGTTTGACCATGTGGTGAGTGCAAGGTAACATTGAGCAAGGCAGTTGATGAAGAACAGCTCCTTTGCAGGGTTAAATGCTAAGTTGACTGGAGCCAAAGTTTTCAACAAGCTAGATCTGTCATATATTTCTACTCAGCTGAACATTGACAAGAAAAGTCAGCAATATTTAACAATTAATACACACATGAGGTTTACTCCTCCGCATAACTCCCTGTGGTGTGAAATAATCACCACAAGTTTTCCAGTTACCAAAGACAAGATACTAGAAGGTGCATTTCATTCCCTAAAGGTCAGAATGATGTACTAATAGCCACAAGAACCAAAGAAAAATACCTTCAAATATCATTTCTTTTAAGTCTGTGATGTAATGTCAATCTCAAAAAGACTAATGTTAATTCATACAGAAAGTAATTGTTTACCTTGGACTAAAAGAAGATGGAATATGATTATTAAAAAAATGAAAACTTTACAGAACTTGATCGATTCTTTGACATAGGACAATGCTTGTTTTTTGACCTTGCAATAGTACACATTCCATTACATCATCTATTGAAGATGAACACAAGAATGGTCGAAGATAATTTCTTTGTGGGAAGAGACTAGGAAGTCATTCTTTATCAGCTCACTATGTTAAAGGGAGTGACATATTACTCTTATGGGCAATAGAGAAAAGTGAAGTGGTGAAAATTGAGGAAATAATTGCTCAGTTTGAGAAAAAGGCAGAAGTAATTATTTTTGGAGTGAACATTTAGAACATAATCCTATGTCGATGTCATCGGCCTGTATCATTAATTTTTAGTCCTGTATCTGCAATATAAACTGTGATTACATCAAGAATACAAAGGTGAGACTTCCTTATCTCAATATAATTGCATAGTCAAATATAAATACAAAACAAAAAGCAAGTGCAAATGTGTTCTCAAGGTTTGCCATTTGAGAATACAGAGACTACAAGTGATTAAAACATGATTATTACATGAAGATAAAAGATGATTGTTAAATTGTAGTAATGAAGGTAGCCTAGAAGACAAAAAAAATATCATTCTTAAAATATAAATAAGGACATTATATAAGAAGCGACTGATTTGGACAAATATCCATGAAGACGAGATTAATGATAGTGAATCTTTGATGGAATGCATGGTGACATAGAACAGTTTTAATGTATTGAGAAGACACATCTTGGAAGAATTTCACACTGGGCATTCTTATACTATATTAAGATATTGTCAGAAATGTTGCCTTTTTGCTGGAATCCGCTAAAGATCTGCAACAGCCAGCAAACAAGTGCCAAGGTTGCAGAGCCAAGGCAGTGAGAGAACTGACAAGGGTAGCATTCATTGCTAATTTGTAGAAACAAGGATCTGCAGATGCTAGTTTACTAAAACAGATACAAAGTGCTGAAGTAGATGACGTTTTGGGTCGGGAGTCAAGAAGAAGGATTCCGACCCGAAACCTAAAAATGACTCCCTGACCCGCTGAGTTACTCCAGCACTTTATTCATCGGTGATGGTGGCTCAACTACTTGAATCGCTGCAGTCTTTTGGTGAAGGCATTCTCATTGTGTTACCTTCAGGAATTAGACCCTGAACAAAAGTCGGGTAATCCCAAACAACCGATGACAACTCAGCCCGACACTCCAACCACATCCAATTGTGAATAGGAGTGGACAAGTAAATAGCTGAAAGCAGAAGAAGACTCCCAAAAACATCCTCATCCCAGATGGGAAAAAGGCTTTATTGCGTCTCCTGAGGTACATAGGTGAGCCCAATGGACATTCACAATAGTCTAGTAGTTTTGTGATCATCAACATTAATGATACATTTGATTTAGTACAGAACTGGAAGTGGCAATGACATTTGCAAAGAAAGCATGTTGATTCTTGTGAGAAGGGATATTATAATTTCACTTTAATCATGGATGATCATTCAAAATAGATTGAGGTGGAAAATTAATCAAAATGCACAGAAAATATAGATGTTTGACATCAGAAATAAATACAGAAAATGCTGAAAATACTCAACTAGTCAGTTAATATCTGCAGTCATCAGCTTGAAGCATTCATTCAGTTTCTTTCCCCACAAATGCTGCCTGACCTGCAGAGAACCCCCAACTTTCTATTTGTTTTATTTGAAGTGAAGCACATTTGATCAAATACTGCAAAAGTGTGTACAATTGAAGAGTGGATCCAATTTTTCAAAATCATGGCTTACCAGAAGAATTTGTCTCAGAAAATATTTCATTTTTGTTCATTTTTATTTGAATGTTTTATGAAACAAATAGTAGCATCTAATTCAGCTCTTGCAGTACATGTGTTTACCTAGGAATAACATTGAGGTAGACCTTCCATAAAAAAACACCTTTTATTGCAATCAATCAACTCCCAACCACGGTGTTTAGTACAGGAATGTATTGAAAGTCCCACCACATGGTACATTAATTTCATTTTGGTGCTCAAATCAGAGGTTTCTAGGCATCATAGCAATGATGGTTTAGAAGGATATGGGCCAAATGCAGGCAGATGGGACTAGCCAAGATGGGGCATCTTGCTCAGCATGGGATCATTGGCTCGAAGGGCCTGTTTCTATGTTGTATGTCTCTAAAACTCTACGATGCCTTTTTCAGAAGGCAGTGGAGGCCAATTCACTGGATATTCACAGCACAGCCATAATCATATTGAATGGCGGTGCTGGCTCGAAGGGCTGAATGGCCTACTCCTGCACTTATGTTTCTATATTTCTATGTTTCTATGTTTCTACTGTCACTCACAACCCTCCTCTGTTCTCTCTCCCCTTCTCTTAGCCCCACCCGAACTCCCACCCATTCCCCCCCCCCGAACCACTCCTTCCCCTGGCTTCACAAACCACGACTCCAAACCGCCACAACTCTAAACCTGTCTCACACCTTCTGTTCTTATCTTTGGCCTTTGTTCCAACAATCTGCCTGGCAAAAAAAAATCTCGTCTATGTTGACCCGTTACCTGCCACGCTTTGTTCTGCCTCTCCACCTCACTAACTTTCATTAACCTCCCACCTACAATCAGTCTGACGAAGGGTCTCGACCTTCACAGCCGTGTATCTCTGGCTTCTTAAAAGTTGTCTCCACTCCTTCTCCCTCCTTCTCCCTCCTTCTCCCTCCTTCTCCCTCCTTCTCCCTCCTTCTCCCCCCTCTCCCCCACCCCCTATTAAAGGACTTACCATACACTGTGCTTTAGCTGTCTTAATTACAGCGCCAACCTTCCTGTTCATCACAGTGTGTGTCTGTATCACCTTGGCTTTGTGCCATGGGAATTTTTTTAGACCGCGCTCCCCCGCTTGCCCTGACCCCCGCCTTTGCGATGAGTTTGTGTGCGTGTGTGTATGTTACACTCTGACAGTCGCAGTTCCAGTTCCTGGTTTTTCATGTGACTGCCGGCAACTTGACAGTCGCCGGCAGTCCGCCTAAGTGGGACAAGTCCATGAGTCTCCCCCTCTCCAGCATGTTTTTGCACATTATCCAGGAACTGTGCACTGTAAAAGCAGCATAAAGTTTATTTAAATCATGTGTCTCTACCCTCGATGCTGATGTATAACAGGATTGCTGTTCAAGTGATGGTTTCAGGAACGTGCAGGAGGAGAGTGGCCAGAACTAATATCTGGGGACTTGAGGAAGAACTGATAGATGATCCTCCTTTGGACACTGACTGCTTTATTCCCAGAGAGATACATCTGGGGCTCTCTGCATGCACACGATATAGAACAGATGTGGAGCCTGGTGTTTGGACCTGAAGTTATTACCGGTTTCATGCTCACTTCAGAGCACTGTGCCTCATTGTGGCATGATTTATACATTGTCTTGTATAGGGCACTGCGGAATCCAGCACATGCTGGATGCACTTACCTTAACAGCAACCTCGGGCTCCATTTCATTTATTTCAATGCTGTTGAGTGTCTGAAACCTTTTGAGTATGTTTTTTTCCTTAAAATTCAAGATCGATGCACAGACTAAAAACTTACTGGGAACTCAGATTATCTAATTGAGATTTCAAAATGTTATCAATGGACATCCCAATGCGCCTCATTTTGTTATGGCCCACACACGTTCAACACTCAGTCTAAAGGTTAGTCAGTCAACACTAAGTTGTCTCGGTGGATTCGGCATGTTTTCATTATGATTATTTGGTCTGATATATTAAACCCTTGTGGTTGGGAGGGGTATTCCATGCTGCAAATGCATGAGATAAGATACAAATATATTTACAAAAAACGTTTTCTTCTTCCCGTTCATTTTTCAGGACATTCATTATCTTCTGGCAAGGCCAGAATTGATGGTTCTTCCCCAATTGTTCTTGAGAAGGTAATAGTGGCAGCACAGCTGTGGAGTGGTAGATCTGCTGCCTTACAGCACCGGAGACCCAGGTTCAATCCTGACTTTGTGTGCTGTCTGTACGGATCTTGTATATTCTCCCTGCAACTGCATGTGTTTTCCCCAGGTGTTCCAGTTTCCTCCCACATTCCAAAAACGTGCAGGTTTGTAGGTTAATCTACTTCTGTAAATTGTCCCTAGTGTGTAGGATAGAACTAGTATGAATGGGTGATCGTTGGTCAGCAGACCCAGTAGGCCGAAGGGCCTGTTTTGATGTTGTATCTCTAAACTAAACTAAACCAGTGAGGTACTTCTTTGAACCTTTCTAATTAGGCATTCCCATTGTGTGGTTGATTGGGAAATTCCAACATTTAAACCCCCAGTGACACCTGTTGCCCTTTCCCTTCATGTTTGCCTAGAACAGCCTAGGGGAGCAACAGCAACATTGAGTGGATGGTGTATGTTATACCAATAGTACATCAAATAATGGAAGGAGGGAACAGGTTGCTGATTTGTCCTTTTTTCCCCCCAATTTAAGTTGAGAGCTCAATTTGCATAGGAAGCATTGTCAGAACAAAGGGTGTTTGCTGCAGCAATTTGGTGAGAAATGGATCAAGAAGACGGGCCATGGGGACAAATGAGCTCAGAGACGGAATGTAATGGAAGGGAAGCTGGAGAAAAATGTAAATTCTAGGGAATCAGAACCATCTACCAATTAAACCCCCCCTTTACCTGTATCCATCTATCATTTGCCAGACTTTGTCTCAACTCCACCTCTCTTCCAACTCTAACAATCTCTTACAATTAGTCTGAAGAAGGGTCCAGGCCCAAAACGTCACCTATCTATGTTCTCCAGAGATGTCGCCTGATCTGCTGAGTTTCTCCAGCTCTTTGCATTTTTTTTTGTAAATCAGCAACTGCAGTTCCTTGTACCTACATTTTTCCATTCAACTGTAATTATATACAGTACTTCTACATTTGTGAAGCTTTTTGAAAGTGGTACCAGTCGTATTTGTGTTTAAAGATCTCTCTGCTGGATCATTAGCTAATCCAAATCATTACTTTATAGTTAATTAAATGTTTAATGGAGCATAAACCACCTATCTGTCTTTGTACAATGTTACAATTTTGGCAGATTCCATCAGCAGCTGCCCCCACGCTAAAGATATCCTCATATCGGCTGGATCACTGTGAGATCAATTCCATCCCCAGTTCCTCAGATAATAAAACAGCCCTTGTCAGTGTGGAGCAAGACTCAGATATCATTATAGTTTAGATCAAAGGATGAGTCACCCTTGCGCAAACCAACTGCCAAGCAGTGACTGACTCCAACATTCCCTCAAGCACCCCTTACATGCAGTAACACTACCATCATTGCACATAAAGAAGGCAGGAAAGCCCCCACCATTAGTCAGAAACTAAACTACGCCAGCTACTGAGAGACGCAGTCTACCAGAAGCTTAGACGCAGTCTACCAGAAGCTGAGAGACCAGTCTACCAGAAGCTTAGACGCAGTCTAACAGAAGCCTAGAGACCAGTCTACATGAAGCTGAGAGACCAGTCTGCCAGAAGCTGAGACTAGTCTGCCAGAAGCCTAGAGACACAGTCTAACAGAAGCTGAGACACAGTCTACCAGAAGCTGACTAGAGTCATGGAGTCATACAGTTCCTTGCATCTATTCTCGGCAACCTCTTTCATTTCTGTGCATTGGGATTGCAATGATACTTTTTATAGTCAGGATACTTTTTATAGTCCATCTGCAGACATTTACTAGAGTATTTGCTAACATGCCAAATCTTTTTAAACTTCTAAGAAAGTAGAGGTGCCAGAATGCCTTTTTTCTGATTAGATCTTTGCACAGAGCCCAGGACAGATCATCAAAGATGTTAATGCCTAGGATTTTGCAGGAACAGTCTCACCAACGTCTTGTGCAACTGTAGCATGACATCCCAACTCCTGCACTCAGCATTCTTACTGGTCTACCAGATGTAGGTAAGGGTGTGAAATGCCTTCTTTGCCACCCTCTCCATAGTCAATCATCAATAGTGCTTTGTCTAACTGTGCTCTGTGCTGGGACTTTGTACCTGCACCCCTAGATCTTACTGCTCTACAACACCTTCTCGGGCCACTCCATTTGCTGTGTACAGTAATTCCTGCCCTGGTTTGACTTACCAAAATACTTCACCTCACACTTGCCCAAGCGCGTGAGAGACTGAGCAAAAGGTATTTTCTCATTTCACTCAAGACTTTGGTGTAACGCATGGAGCTGATCACTAGCTGTAGTGCACACGGAAATATGTTACAGGGTTCGGCACCGCGCGGCAAAATCTACCTCCTGTTGTGGAACACACACATTATAGCAGAAATACCTGCATTGGCAGACACCCATGTAATCCATATCCAATTTGTACATATCCAACAAAGAATAAGCAGAACCTGACAAATCAATGCGAAATATTAAAATATCATGAAATAAAAATCTCCATACTTATAAAACTGATCTTGGATGTGAATGTATTTCTGTGATGTTCGTGTGCGTTTCACATCTCGAAAACACGACGCGCTAATGGTGGAACTTTTACATATTCCGATAGAGATTTGGGCTGTGAAGTCAAAAACCGCCTAATCTGAAAATGTCATGCATTATTTCTCGAATTATTTATGAAATTGTTCAAAAATTTCAAATAACTTAGAAAATAAACGAGCTGATGACGTCACAATGGGTCTGCTCGCGCGGCCTGTGCGCACTGTTTTCCATGCGTTGAGAGTTACGTTACCTCCCCCACCCCCACTCGCAGTCATTTGGTCGCCGCCCACCCACTCGCCATGGGCCCCGCAGCCCGCTCACTCGCAGCCCGCTCACAGCCCGATCGCTCGCCCAGCTACCCTCCTCCTTTCCCCCCCTCCTCCTCTCCCCCTCCTCCTCTCCCCCCTCCTCCACCCCCCCTCCTCGCTCCCCTCTCCTCCCCCTCTCCTATCCTCTTCCTCCCCCCCTCCGCTCTCCTCCCTCTCCCTCTCTCCCCCCCTCCTCTCTACCCCCTCCTCTCCCCGCCTCCTCACTACCCCTCCTCTCTCCCCTCTACTCTCTCTCCCCTTCCCCTCCCTCACCCCATCCAGTTCTACCCCCCGCTCTACCCCACTCTCTCTCCCCTCCTCTCTCTCCCCCCCCTCCTCCCCCTCTCCCCCTCCCCCCTCTGCCCCCTCCCCCACCAGCCCCTCCACCCTCCCCCTCTCCTTCCCCCTCTCTCTCTCTCCCTCCCCTCTCCTCCATCCCCCTCTCTCCACCCCCTCCACTCCCCTTCCTCTCTCCCCCCTCCTTGCTGCCCCCTCTCCCCCCTCTACCCCCTACCCTCCTCTCTCCCCCTTTCCCCCTCTCTCCCCCTCCTCTCTCTCCCCCTTCTCCTCCCCTCTCACCCCCCTCCTCTCTCTCTCCATCCCCCTCTCTCCCCCCCTCTCTCTACTCCCCTCTTCCCCTCCCCCAACCCCCCCCCCCTCCCCCTAACCTACCCTCAAGTTAAAGATAAAAATGTTGGACATACTCAGCAGTTTAAATTAGATCCGACCAGATCAGCTTATTGTGAAATATACCAAGGTGCAATAAAATTCATTGTTCTCATAAAGTCCACAGGGCGGCACAGTGGTGCATGCATACAGCATGCATACAGTAATGATAAATATGACAATAAGTACAATAACAAGTGGAAAAAAAGCTGAATGGTGCAATTTTGCATTGCAATTTGAAGAAGTACAAAACATCTTAAAGTACATGATTAGAATAACCAAGTAAGGTAGAATTAAGAAGAGGCGTATGATGCAGCACCTCCAGAAGTGGGTATGAAAGAGGTGATTGTTTCATGAATGCTGAACTAACCAATCAGGCAGCATCTGTGGAGATAAAAACAGAATTCACCACGTGTGATATTTGGGCTTCATTCTATCACAACCTTTCTGTTGCTCTTTCCATCTTCCCCATTCCCTGCAAAATAAAACAGTTTGTTTTCTAATGCTTCCCAGTTCTAATGAAAAGTCATCCATCGGATTTGTTAACTGTTTCCCTCTCCACATGTGCTTCAGACCTTCTGAGTATTTCCAACATCTTCTGTTTTTATATCAGATCTGATATATCGGGCCTGAGCTATAGGGAGAGTTTGAGCAGGCTAGGACTCTATTCATTGGAGCGCAGGACGATGAGGGGCGATCTTACAGAGGTATACAAAATCATAAGAGGAATAGATTGGGTAAATTCAGTCTTCCATCCAGAGTTGGGGAATCGAGAACCAGAGGACATGGGTTTAAGGCGAGGGGGGGAAAGATTTAGTTGGAACTTGAGGGGTAACTTTTTTACACAAAGGGTGGTGAGTGTATGGAACAAGCTACCGGAGGAGGTAGTTGAGCCAGGTACTATCGCAACATTTAAGAAACATTTGGACAGGTACCAGGATAGGACAGGTTTAAAAGGATATGGGCCAAACACAGGCAGGTGGGACTAGTGTAGATGGGACATATTGATCAGCGTGGGCAAGTTTGGCCAAAGGGCCTGTTTCCATGCTGTTTGACTCTGACTCTATGATTCTATCTCCACCATTTGCAGACTTTGTTTGTTTTTTTGCAAAGTACACAGCCCGGTTCCAACGCTATTATGAAGCTTAACTACTTTGCCGGCCATCACTGTCATATTTGACAAGGGGATGTTATTATATAATAGAGTCAATTAAATAGATCGAAGACAGGTTTCACATTTAAGCAGGAATTTAATTCTGTTGTGATTTTAAAAGCATTTCTTTATAAGCCCTTTTATCTTGTTAAAATATAGTATGCGATTGGGAGATTTATAGTTCGATTTGATGCAATGAGGATGATTAAACTGATGCCACAGGGCAGAATCATCCAAATACACTGTGAGAAGGAATGAGTAATGACATAAAATGAGCTGTGTGGTTCTAATAGCAATGACTGTTTGTGTGTGTGAGGTGGGAGGGGGGAGGAGGAAAGGATATTGGGAAACTGTAACTCATTGTGGCCTGATTTTACTGGCCTCAGTGGCAAGATCATTGGACATCCATCAAGCTGCTGAGTGGGCCCGCCAGGCTGGAGCCCTCACGGTTTCACCGTGTCAGTGTGATCCAGTCCAACTGTGCAAAGTGCAGTCCTGCAGAGACGTGCTCAGCTCTGCCCAGATCATTCTCACTGCTGACTTCTTCCTCAGGTTCGGTCTTAAAGTGCGGCCAGTGCTGGCTGCAATATAGAAGGATCCCACAGGAAGCCTGCGTCAGTGATCTCCACCATCCTGAACTCACCACTTAACCAGACACAGACACAGAGCTCCAGTGTCTGCACAACATCTGAAAAGTTTCTCACATTCCTCATACTTCAATGATGCATAATTAAAAACTTTTGTACTTCGATGTCTCTCTGTGCCAATTTTTACCATTACTTTTGTCATCTTGCAGAGGGTACATTTTTATTGTTATTAGAATACTCCTAAACGACAGTTCTCATTTCAATGCTCATCTGTTTTCATTAAAATATAATTGTAATCCACACTATTTTTAAAAGAGTAAGTATATTTTGCTACCATTCTGTTCACCACTTGTCAGTCTCGCTGAATCTATGTAAGATTAAGTTCAGCCATAGAAAACAACAGGCAGAGTTGTACATTCAGTCATGTCTTACAATATTCTCCTTCGCTGGAACAAACAAATAAGTGACATTTTAAAGTGATAAACTTGACTTTCATTCATTCCTTTGGCATTGAAATTGCGTATGTTACATGGAACATGTAGCTCAGATAATCGAAAATCACATAGGTGGTCTGAGATGCACAAATTTAACACCCAAATGGACATTAGTAACATGCAGGAACCTAGTTTGTCTCTAAATTTAGAAGCAAGATGTCATTGTGGACTCCACAGGCTGTCAGTGAAAATTAATATTGGCCTGAAATCCACTACATGTTTCATCTCAAAGTCAAGTAGGAAAAATGTGGGCACGACCAACATAATTAACTCCAAATCTTTGTTGCACATTAGGTTTTAGCGAAAATGTATCCATCACCATAATACAGAGCCTAAGCCCTCCCTATCTAACCTCCTCACATCACCCCCTCAAAGAAAGTAAACCAACATCCTTCCATCTTTGCAAACATCTTTACCCTGTCTCTTCCTTCCCTATCATCCCCATATCTCTAATGTTTGCAGACTCAGAGACTCACGTGCATGTGATCGTCATGGAGCTGGTGGCAGGAGTTGTCCCCTGGGGGCATTGTGGCGCAGCGGTAGATTTGCTGCCTTACAGCGTCAGAGACCCAGATACGATCCTGACTATGGGTGCTGTCCGTACAGAGTTTGTATGTTCTCTCTGGGTGCTCCGGTTTCCTCCCACACTACAAAGACGTGCAGGTTTGGAGATTAACTGTAAATTGTAAATTGTACCTAGTGTATAGGATAGTGCTATTACACAGGATGATCGCTGGTTGGCATAGACTCGCAGGGCAGAAGTCAGTCCTGATAATGCCACCACCTTGCTCTCCCCGAGCCCTCCAGGCAACACTCCAGAAGCATTGCCCCTCTTCCGGGGTTACGTCCGCGCCCGAGTGGTATTAGAAAGGGTCTATGTGCTGTCCACAGGCGCCCTGGAGGATTTCCTCTGGGGTGGAATGCATTCTTTTTTTTAACCAAAAATAAATTTAATCAACTATACAAACTACAAAACAAAAACAATACAGACAAACCCACCACCATAGTACAATTCTTAACTATCAAATATATTATGTATTAAACAATTATGTTATAATCCTTGTCAAGGATTGTAATATAGTTGTTTAGGAGTGTAATATTTAAGAATATTTGTTTTAGATAATTGAATGATTTTGTATTATGGTGGTAGGTTCATTTGGTATTTAGTATTGTATATATTATTGCAATAATTGATTACATTTATTTCTGTTAAAAAACACTCCACAAGCATTCTTTGTGCGTACTACTGGACTGCACTGTCCCATTGCACAATTTCACTTTGCAACATGACTTTCATTGTGTACATTATTAGAGCTGAATCATAATCCATGTTGCATTCATTTAGCTTTCAACACCCACAGCCACTCTATAGTTTGCCAAGAGGAAAGGGTGACATCACAGGTGAAGATAACATGACCACTGTCGTGCACTGAACATTCAATTACTGATTTGGCCTTTGGTCACACAGCAGCTGGAAGCTGAGGTGCAGAATCCCCTTTGGTTCATGTAAATCTTGGAGTTGCGATACGACTCCTGCAAAGTCAGGTCCATGTTCTGCCACTGTCCAACAACTACGAGCTCCTGCAGAACCTATGAAGACACCAAAATATTTTTTAGCATATGCCACACCATTCACTGCAGAACCATGCCAACACTCAATAGCATCTCTGCAGAGTGCTCCTTTGGAAAACAACAGGTACTTGGATAGGTGAGGTTTAGAGGGATATTCATGGGCCAAATGCATGCAGGTGGGACTTGTATAAATGGGGAATGTTTGTCATCATGGGCAGGTTGGGCGCAAGGGCCTGTTTCCATGCTGTGTGACTCCATGATTCTATAAACAACCACCAGCATATTGAACACTATAAATACCAACTATGAGCTGTCTTGGTTGCACTAAGGACTTCAGGCTATTGTTTTCCTTTCCACTAATATTGTTTTTAATTTATTGAACTTTGCTGTTTGTTTTATTATGTTATCTACTGAGTACTGTGTATACACACCTGTAATGCTGCTGGAAGTATTAATTTAATTGTACCGTCCCTGTCACAAGGAAGTCCCGTTCCCCCAACGCAATATTCCACCAAGCTACACATGCACAGCTGCCTCGTTCAAAGTGGTGCTGTTGACGGCAGAAATTAAGTTAGTTAAAAAATGAAGAGAGGACCCATGGAGGCATTTGTAAAATGGAACGAAACATACCCCGTTGTGTGGCCAGGCAAGTACTGGCGAAAGGAAAAAAACATGGCGATCTGAAAATCGACAAAGGCTCCAACTGCGCAGGCGCGCTGAGGGGTTCCCATTGTGACACCAGAGATCCTCATTGTGACATGCATGGGATCCCTCCCCCAACTGCGCAGGCACGGCAGGGGGTGCTGTTTTAAGTTAATGTAAGTTTAAATGTAAATAACTTGTAAAATATAACGTCAATCTGAACAAAACTTGTTTCATTTACATCACAGGACAATGGTGAGTAAGGTGGGCCTAAAATTGTAACGCTATCGTGTGCCATTTTGGCGGAGTTTCGGGAACAAAAAGAAATTATATTTTACCAAACTGCGCATGTGCGGCGGGCAAGTCGTGGCGCTATTTAAGTTAATTTAAGTTTTAAATCAATAACATCAATCTGAACAAAACTTGGCTAATGCACACCCCAGACAATGGTGAGTAAGGTGGGGCAAAAATTGTATCGTGTACCATTTTGGCGGTGATTTGGGAACAAATATAGAAACAAACAAACAATCCAACAAAATGAGAGTTTTAGTAATATACTAGACCAAGTGCAGAGCCATTGGGTCTGCTCCCCCAATGCACCCATTTCCTACCCATAGCCACCACGGGAGGCGTGGTCCTCCAACTCAAGCCATTCCTGAACATCCCCTGCCTCGCTCAGCAATGCTCTTTAAAAAAAATTCCAATTACATTTACCCTGTGTGTTGCAAAAGCAATTCGCCTTCCCCCTGCTAGCTGAGCCATTGTGACGTCATGTTGAAACTGGTCATTTTAAATTAAAAGTCTTTTGATTTTTTTAAACTTTAATCAGTAATAAGTCTAGAAATAAAGCATAAAATGTACAGTGAAGGTGTTCTCGACCTCGAGGGGAAAATGTGAATCCGAATATGTAAACTTCTCGTGAAAGTTGTCATTTTTAAAGCTTTAATCGCAAATAACTTGTCAAATATAGGATGAAATCTTCAGTGAGGCTGATCACTGCTAGCCGAGCCATTGTGATGTCATCAGTTAAAGCTGGTAATTTTAATTTCAGTCTTTAGACTTTTAATCAGTAATGAGTCGAGAATAAGTTGAGAAATAAAGCATACAATGTTCAGTGAAGGTGTTCTTGGCGTAGAGGGGAAAAATGTAAATCGGAAAATGTAAAAATGTAATTGTTACCGCGTAGTGTTTTTGCAAAGATGTAAAGACAACCACACATACACACACATATACACACACATATACATGCATACAAGATCAGACTTTTAACAAGTATATGATATGATGATGACAATTGTACAATATATGTGACAATTAACTATTAAAAAAAGTGTTACTCTAAGCTGTACAGTAGTGCAATGTTAGTGCTTGCCTCATGCAGCCCCAGTTCGATGGAGGCCATGTCCAAACAGGAGGAATAGCATCATCCTTCACCCCAACCCCATGTCTTATGATCCAGTATGCACCTATTTATCCTATTGCTGTGGGACATCACAGAAGTGTCAAGGTGTCTCTAATATCTACCACAGAAACAAGATATCTTCCCACTAACCTAGTACAGCTGTGATATGGGAAAGTGATTTGCAATCTGTTTTGGATGCAATCTCATTGTTATTTCTGGGATTACAATGAATATCTTGAGGGTCAGGTGGCTTATTCAGAGAATTGAATAATATTAAAGTTTGAATCCAGGTACACATTGGTTCAACATTGATTACACAGCGAGATCCTGCAAGAATAAGAAGAGTCTGTCCAATCTTCATTAAAAATGGTCCTTAGGCCTCATCTGAAATTCCAAACTACGCTGCTAACAGAATTGATTTTCATGCAATGAGTAGCACCAATACACTGACAGCTCAGCATCCCACGAAAATACCTTTTCAATTCCCGATATCATCCATCATTGTCCTTTGTAAAATTTAGGCACCAAAATGCCTACTTGTACTCTACTGATGCTTCTCACTTGCTAAAGTCTTTCTAAAATCAGCACTTATTAGATTTTTTTTCAGTGCTTGAATCTTAGAGATGTGCTGAGAAAAGTGGCCCCCACTTGGTTAAAAGAATGTGACAAGAGCTTACACTCTGTCTTATCACCCTCTGGAACAGTTCATAATCCTTTCAGCAGCTCTCAGACATGTGGTGTTTTGGCTTCAGTGATCAGCAGGAGACAGCTTTTTCGAAGGCAACAACTACAAGCTGTTTACCTTTGGTTAGTCTGGGTACACTGTAGGTCTATGTTTATGTAAGCCAAATGCATGACGTCAGAACTCCCTCCTCAGAAGTATTGATCTTAACGTTTGTGGTTAAGTCAAAAGAGATGGATGAACTCCAAAGTGTGGTGTTGGTAAATCTCCCAATACCAGCAAGACTATTTACAGCTGAAGAAATGTTGTTTGCAAGTTGATCCAGTGAACAGTTAACAGTGACCCTGAATATCGTAATGCCTCCAAATGCATGTTGCAGATGTCTGATGATAAAAATATTATTTTGCATACTTTCATACTATACTTTTTCAACAATACAATTACAAATTAGTTTAATAAAATGCTGTTCTCTCGGGATCTAAACAGTAAATTTACAAATGACACGTTGGCGCATATCGGTAGAGTTGCTGCCTTACAGCGACAGAGACTCGGGTTCGATCTTGAATACGAGTCCAGTCTGTAAGGAGTTTGTATGTTCTCCCCGTGACCTGTGTGGGTTTTCCCCAGGTGCTCCGGTTTCCTTCAACACTCCAAAGACGTACAGGTGTGTAGGTTAATTGGCTTTGGTAAAGATTGTACATTGTCCCTCGTGTAGAATAATGTTTGTGCATGGGGATCGCTGGTCGGCGTGGACTCAGTGGGCCAAAAGGCCTGTATGTGCTCTGTATCTCAAAACAAAACTAAACTAAGTTACAAAGAATGTATTAGATGCAAAGTGTGACGATTAATGACTGTAAAGGGAAAGCTGGAAGAGGAGAGCAAAGGAGAGCAAAGGAAAAGTCAAAGATAGGATAATGAATGAAGATAGAAAATGGCAAGGTGGATAGGACTAGATAGACGAATATAAAGGATAGACATTTTCAGCTGGTGATAATGAAATAAGGAGGATAAAGGTCTGTTTTTAGGGAATGAGTGTGAGTTCTCGTGACAGACAAAACGGTATGGTCAATGCTTTCTATCGCGCTGCCTGCTCCCTATGTCCAAAGTTTCTTGCCAGATGTCAGGACCTTCCTCCAGCTGATGGTCAGCATATGTTTATTTATATAAATATATATTTATAATACATGTATGCATATATATATATATATATAGAGAGAGAGTGAGTGAGAGAGAGAGAGAGAGAGAGAGAGAGAGAGAGAGAGAGAGAGAGAGAGAGAGAGAGAGAGAGAGAGAGAGAGAGCGAGAGAGAGAGAGAGAGAGAGAGAGAGAATCTGTATTTTATTTATTTATTTATATTTATATGTGTGTGTGTGTGTGTGTGTGTGTGTGTGTGTGTGTGTGTGTGTGTGTGTGTGTGTGTGTGTGTGTGTGTGTGTGTGTGTGTGTGTGTGTGTGTGTATGTATATATATATATATATATATATACATATATATATAAGGAGCCGAGAATAACATCAACGCATGCTGACCATCAGATAGAGGAAGGATTACCTCACTTCTGGAAAGAACCCTTGGATGAAGGGAGTTGGCGGCAGATGGAGCTCGAATGTCCTTAACAATCCAATGGAAGCCAACACCGTTCTTCCAGATAACAGGCTGTCACAGCTGTGGAAAGCTCTGATATGTGAAATATATTTTGTCTTAAATATCAGATTTTTAAAGTAAAAACAAAATTCTCAATGCTGCCTGAGTCTTAAATGTACACCTTGTCATACATATGTGTATAATTGGCATTGCATGCTCTTACTACCGCTGCAATTGTTTACTTTTTCAGCTGGAACGCTATCCAGACTATGAGTATGGATTTTATTGAATCTTTTTGTACCTTTTGCTTACACTGTTGCCAGAACGCCAACAACAGCATCAGTCAATTATTTTTGACCAGTGCAGCCTACAGCGACAACTCCAGTGCCTTCTGCCACCCTCTAGTGTTTTGCAGTCAGTTTCTTAAGTGGACCAAGTAGTCACTAATTTTTCAACTTCAACAGGAAGGGAAAAAGTTTGTTGATGGATGTGCTATTTCCTCCACCCAGTCCGGGCTGTTATGGAAAGGTCACATGGGTGGTAACACACAGTTCCCCAGAAGAGAGATAAATACAAGTTCACTTCTCCTCGGTTTTGAACTGTGTGATGATATCAAGACATGTTGAGTGAGGGTGTGGGGGTGAAGGATCTCTCAATAAGGGAGAGACCTATGTATGAGCAATCTATTGGGGACTGGGTGAAGGATGACCACAATGACCTGTGAGCAAAATGCAAAAAAAAGGCTGAATGTTCACAAAATACCTCAAAGTTAATCTTACAAAATCCCATTGCAGTCCACACTTACATCTCAGTTTAACACCCAGGCTGTTGTGACAAGGGAATGAGGAAGGGTGTTGGACTTGAAATGACCTTGGAGTCAGGCAATGTGACTCGTGAGTAGGAGTTAATGTTAGCAATGAATGTGCATATTTTGCAAAATGGTCTACTTTAAAGAAAAAATCCTTTTATTTTCAAGATCCATTCTGAAAAGATTTAGGGTGAGTATATTTTTAGGTGAGTATAAGTTTACTGAACAATCAAAGCATTATCAGCTTTTAAGTGTAAGCCTGGCTGTCCTGATATTGGTGATGGAGCTCAGCCAGGAGTGAGTCCAGCAGCTGCACTTCACTCAACTCCTTGGTCCTGACCCAATTTCCCAATGGGGTGTGCATACAAAAGCAGATAGAGGAGTACTTCACTCATTGTTCAATTGCAGACTGGAGATATTGGCAACCTAATTGGCTGTTATTGTGATTCTTACTGCATTTTCTTTTAAATGCTATCTCACACAAAGTGTATTATACAAGTTTTCGAGATCCTTAAGAGAAACCAAATGTGTGTGTGTTGGCTCTACCACAACCAACAATAGACCATTGTTGGCTTCATCGTTCCTTGGTTATCGATGCCACCTCTAATTTTTACGGAAGCTTTTCATACCTATAATTTCCCTCTCCCTTGACTTTATTTTTATTTTATATCTATATAATATTAAAACTCTGTGGCTGCTGGCTGGCTGTCTGGCTGTGTTTCTGCCTGACTTGTGGTTGCCAGCCTTTGATTCGTTGCTACGCCAACGCCAGACCCAGAAACGCCGACATTTTTTCCATTTCGGTAGAGATTTCACTTTTCATTCCAAGTATCCACTCCTCATTATATTTCGTCGTGTTTATGTACACATTTTTAATTAAATCCTTCTCCCCCCTTCCCCCCCCCACTCACACATTTTGTCGCCTCCTGCTGGCCAGCGACCATAACGGCTGCTGGCGCCCGCCTCTCGCCTTAAAGACGCCATTTAAAAACAGCCGCACTGCTGACTGCGGGAATGGCTTGACTTGGAGGACCACGTCTCCCGTGGGGGCTACGGGTAGGGAACGGCTGCGTTCGGGGAGCCGTTGAGTCCCTGTCAGGAGGCTTGGTTCCCCAACGCAATAGTCCACCACTCACACATAGCCCCCAACTGCATAGGCGCAGCTCATTTCCCCTCATCCCTAGCACTCTCTCTCCCCTCCTCTTCACCCTCCCTCTTCTTTCCCCTCTCCTCCTCCCCTCCCCAATCTCTTCCTCATCTCACTCTCCTTCTCCTTTCCCCTGCCCTCAGTCACTCCCTCCCTCCCTCCATAACTCTTCTCCCCTCCCTACCCCCCTCCTAACCCTCTACAGCCCAACTCCCCACTCCTCGTCTCTCCTATCCCCCACCATCCCTCCTCACCTCCCCCACTGCCCTCCTCTCCCCCACACCCACTCCACTACACCCCCCTCCTCTCCCTCTATTGCCCCTCCTCCCCCACTCTCCCTCCTCATTCTTCTCTTCCCTCTTCTACCCTCTCCCAATCCCTCCCTAACCTCTCCTTTCCCCTTCCCTCAGTCACTCCCTCCCTCCATCTCTCCCCTCTCTACTCCCCTCCTCTCCCTTTATCCCCTCTCCTCCCCCACTCTCCCTCCCCAGGATCTTGAGGTTGCCGCTTCTCTCCCTTCTTGCGTACTCTGGAAGAGCATCAGCCGTCGGCGCCCTCAGAGCCAGGCCTTGGATCGGCCTGGAAGCACCGGCAGCTACGGCCATGCCGGTGTGTGGGTGGGAGGGGGGGAGCGCGGAGAAAAGACGGAGATGAGTCATGGGGGGGGTGGAGGGTTTCACTGTCCCCCCACACCACCCTACCCCCCTCCTATACCTCCCCATCCATACACACCCCTCCTCCCCTCCCACCCGACACCCCCCTGCCACACACACCCCCGCCACACACCCCACTTCCCTCATCTTCCACTCCTCCCCTCCCACAGATGAAGAGAAGGGGAGGGAGTGTTCATGGATGAGGGGAAATGAGCCGCGCCTGCGCAGTTAGGGGCTGTGGGTGAGTGGTGGAAATTGGGGTATGGGTTGCGTTGGGAGACCAAGCCTCCCATGTGACTGGGACACAACTGGTTCCACTTAGTCTAATATATATTCTGGAGCGCTAGTATGGGCGTTGTGGGCTGAAGGGACTGGTTTCCATAGGGCTAGTATGGACATTGTGGGTCAAATAGATTCTTGAGGTAGCAGCTCAGTCTCTCAAGCCTGATGTGCTGGCAGTTGACTCACGGCTATTCCTTGAAATTCCATTTCAAGCAGGGTGCAAGGCCACCAAATTCAAATGCAGTTTCCTACCATTTGAAACAGGGTGTAAGGCCACCAAACTCAAGTGCAGTTTCCTGCCACTTCAAGCACGGCGCAGGACCACCAAATTCAAGTGCAGTTTCATGCCACTTCAAGCAGGGTGCAAGGCCACCAAATTCAAGTGCAGTTTCATGCCATTTCAAGCAGGGTGCAAGGCCACCAAATTCAAGTGCAGTTTCATGCCTCTTCAAGCAGGGTGCAAGGCCACCAAATTCAAGTACAGTTTCATACCACTTCAAGCAGGGTGCAAGGCCTCCAAATGCTAGTGCTGTTTCATGCCATTTCAAGCAGGGTGCAAGGCCACCAAATTCAAATGCAGTTTCATACCATTTCATGCAGGGTGCAAGGCCACCAAATCCAAATGCTGTTTCATACCATTTCATGCAGGGTGCAAGGCCACCACATTCAAATACAGTTTCATACCATTTCTAGCAGGGTGAAACCACCATAAAACCACGCAAAACACCACAAAACACCACACTCACAGTTCCGTGACATTCAGTGTGTTCAGTTGATTCACAGCTCAGACATGACCTCTCCCTCCCCATCTTGCAGAGATTGAGCCACACCCACACTTCCGGGTTTTATAATCCCTCCCTCTCACACCGGAAGGGGCGTGGCATACATGGTGTGATTGACAGGAGAGAGATTCTCAACATTTTTTAAACACTAATAACACTTTCATTTTTCATTGATGGGAAGAATCCTCTGCACCTGATGAGCGGAGGGGGACTGAGTAAGATGGCCAAAAATCACAGCCGTAGGTGGTAGTGTTTTATCTAAAATCAATATACAGTGCAAACAGGAGGTTGTCAAGTTTAGACTTTTAACCTTTTGCCATTTAGAACCAACCACCACCAACAACCATTTGCAGTGCTTTATTTCAAACCAACCACCATTTCCAGTGCTTTATTTTAAACCAACCACCATTTGCAGTGCTTTATTTCAAACCAAACACCACCAACAACCATTTGCAGTGCTTTATTTCGAACCAATCACCACCCACCACCAGTTGCAGTGCGTTATTTCAAACCAACCACCATTTGCAGTGATTTATTTCAAACCAACCACCACCAACAACCATTTGCTGTGCTTTATTTCAAACCAACCACCACCAACAACCATTTGCTGTGCTTTATTTCAAACCAACCACCACCAACAACCATTTGCAGTGCTTTATTTCAAACCAACCACATTTTCATTTTCATTTTCAATCCACATTAAGGGCACTCAAGGTCAGTAAAACCACACTCACAATTTAGTAGATGTGTGTTCAGTGTTATTCACAGCTGAGACTGAGAGACGTGACCATCTCGCACCCCCATCTAGGAGAGACTGACTGAGGCACTCAACACTGTGGGTTTTATAGTCCCTCCGGAAGGGCCGTGGCCTTCAGCAGAGAGAATCTCAACATTTTTTAAACACTAATAACTCTTTTATTTTTTATCGATGGGAAAAATCCTCTTGTCCTGCACGGCGGAATGGGACTGAGTAAGATGGCCATAAATCACAGCCCTAAGTGGCAGATTTTTTTCTAAAATCAATATACAGAACAACAGGAAGTGGTCAAGATCAGACTTTTAATAATATAGATTAGAGGTATGGAAAGCTTGAGAATAAAATAGAGCTGGCACCGATGACCAAGGAAAGATGGAGCCCACAATGGTCCATTGTTGGCTGTGGAAGAGGTGATAACAAAGGGATATATGGATACGAACAGTGGAACTGGCAGGACGATCCAGGTGGGGAATGGGCAGAGAGAGAGAGGTAATGCATGGGCTGCCTGAAATTAGAGAAATCAAAACTAGTACCACTTGATTGTAAGCTGCCCAAGCGAAATATGAGGTGCATATTTCCTACATATATATATGTCAACAACTAAAAGTTCATTTCAGTAATACCATTAAAAAATATTTCTTCAGAAATCTTACTGGAAGTTCAAGCCATTGGATATTTTCGAAGAGAAAATTACTATAAAATCTCAAGTTCTAGAAGAGTTAGCCAGGAAAGTGAAAATCGAGGTGCTTTTAACAAAAGTATAAATCAGAGCAGTCAGTTTTGATATATGTTCTGCTCCTCATTCACTGTAAAAGAACAATGCTTCTTTTTGCTTAATGCTTCCTATTGCTAACAGTACAATTTTTTCAGCCTTGGACTATTTTGCTCCAGACATGTCAAATGTAAGTTAATTACTGATGCTTCTACTTATGCCAAAACATCCATTCTAATTCCAATTCTGAGGAACAGAAAAAATGGTGTGTCAAGTTTACAACGCTTACAGCGCTAAAGAGTTCACTTCAATTCCATAGACTACAAATCCGAGCAAAAATGAATGAATGAATAAGTTTATTGGCCAAGTATGTACACATACAAGGAATTTGCCTTGGTGCTCCGCTCGCAAGTAACAACACAGCATATAGTAAACCATTAAGAATAAAACATGAAACATTAAAACAATAAAACAAAATGATTTCCCATGAAAAATTAAAACAATAAAACAAAATGATTTCCAAACTACAATTCTGTCCATCTCGGACTCATCCAAAGCAAATAATAGTGCATGACCAAATCTTAAATTAATGCTGTCAATACCAGCAGCCTGCTGCTAAAAATCAGAAGTCAAAGTAAGAACTTAGCATTCGATTGAAAAAAAGATGGTTTCTAATTACAAGGTTAATTTAAGAGTTCCATGATTCCTGGATTCAAACATGAATGAAATCAATCTTGCGAGTACAATTTGGATATAAAAAAGTTTCTAGTATTGTTTACTGAAGTCATTTATAGAAAGTGGCAGTAATAAGAGTAAAAATCTAATTTTATTTATAAAAACAGTTACATGCACACACACAGGTCATGAAATGTTTAGTAAGGATTTTATTCATGAACACTTGACTTGAATTAAATTGTTTTCTGGTCATTACTATCAGATGTTTGTAAATAGTGGAATAACAAGAAGTTAATAATGGATTTTCTGCTTTAATAAACAATGCACTTTTCCAATTAAAATAAATCCAAGACTTGAAAACTAGAAACCCATGAAGTAACCTCTGATGTGTAAAATTCTAAATGATTTTTAAACTACCAAACAACCTAATTTCAAAATCTGAATTAATTATACATAGTCAATGACGTGGGAGATATTGGTGTTTCAAACAGAACCATGTGAAATTCCAAAGCACCAAATGTTCACACTGCGATGTGTCATGCAAGAGCAAGGTCTAAAACATATTGGTGGCACAGTGACACAGTGGTAAAGTTGATGCCTTAGAGTGCCAGAGACCCGAGTTTGATGCTGACTATCGCTGCTGTCTGTACGGAGTTTGTATGTTCTTCCAATGATCACGTGGGTGTTCTCCAGGTGCTCCAGTTTCCTCCCACACTCCAAAAACATACAGGTTTGTAGGTTAGTTTGGCTTTGGTAAAAATTGTAAATTGTCCCTAGTGTGTAGAATAGTGCTGGTGTACAGTGTTCGCTGGTCGGCAGAAATGCCTGCTTCCGCGTTGTATCTGTAAACGAAACAAAATTAAACTAAATATGTTTGCCTGCACAGAAAGCAGGTGGAGAAATTGCATTGACCATATTTTTATAAAAGTTTTAATCAAATTTCTAAAAACTTGTTTTTAACATCCATCAGCTCTAAACAATTCATATATTTTCATATCGATACTGACTACGGGTGCTGCCTGTATGGCGTTTGTATGTTCTCCCTATGATCGCGTGGGTTTTCTCCAGGTGAGGAAGGGTCTCAACCCGAAACGTCATCCATTCCTACTATCCAGAGATGCTGCCTGTCCTGCTGAGTTACTCCAGCATTTTGTGTGTATCTTCATATCTTTTCATTATTGCCTTCTATTAGTACTTTTTCCTTCACAATCAATCAGAGATAAATCGATAAATAGGTAGATAAATAGAAATATATATGTAAAAATAAATCAATGCCATTTTTTAATGTCACAATAGTTTAGTTTAGTCATGGTCACGGGGGGAACGTACAAACTTCGTACAAACAGCACCCATAGTCAGGATCAAACCCAGGTCTCTGGTGCTGTATGCAGCAACTCGACTACTGCACCATCATGCCACCCTAGAATAGATCCAGACTGATAAAAACTGTGCACTCTTAAAACTCTCTATTTGAGTATTTTAGTCAGAGATTGTGTATTAAGTTGAATATTGTGAATATTGTGAATAGTTTCATAGCAACATAGAACAATGATGTCTCCCATGTCATTGACTATAAATCATTGTTTTAGATTTTAACAAAATAAATGGTGATTGGCACAGTGGCTCAGCTGGTAGAGCTGCTGCCTCACAGTGCCAGAGACCGGGGTTTGATCCTTACCTCGCGTGCTGTGTGAGCAGAGTTTGCACATTCTCCCTGTGACTAAGGCTGGGAGCTGAACATCCAGGAATATTCAATATTCAGGAGGGATAGAGAGAAAGGAAAAGGAGGTGGGGTAGCGTTGCTGATTAGAGAGGAGATTAACGCAATGGAAATGAAGGACATTAGTTTGCAGGATGTGGAATCGGTATGGGTAGAGCTGCGAAACACTAAGGGGCAGAAAACGCTGGTGGGTGTTGTGTACAGGCCACCTAACAGTAGTAGTGAAGTTGGAGATGGTATCAAACAGGAAATTAGAAATGCGTGCGACAAAGGCAAAACCGTTATAATGGGTGACTTCAATCTACATATAGATTGGGTGAATCAAATTGGCAGGGGTGCTGAGGAAGAGGATTTTTTGGAATGTATGCGGGATAGTTATCTAAATCAACATGTAGGGAACCAACGAGAGAGCAGGCTATTTTAGACTGGGTATTGAGTAATGAGGAAGGGTTAGTTAGCAGTCTTGTTGTACGTGCCCCCTTGGGCAAGAGTGACCATAATATGGTTGAGTTCTTCATTAGGATGGAGAGTGACATTGTTAATTCAGAAACAATGGTTCTGAACTTAAAGAAAGGTAACTTTGAGGGTATGAGACGTGAATTGGCCAAGATTGACTGGCAATTAATTCTAAAAGGGTTGACGGTGGATATGCAATGGAAGACATTTAAAGACTGCATGGATGAACCACAAAAATTGTTCATCCCAGTTTGGCAAAAGAATAAATCAGGGAAGGTAGTGCATCCGTGGATAACAAGGGAAATCAGGGATAGTATCAAAGCGAAGGATGATGCGTACAAATTAGCCAGAAAAAGCAGCATACCGGAGGACTGGGAGAAATTCAGAGACCAGCAGAGGACAAAGGGCTTAATTAGGAAAGGAAAATAGATTATGAAAGAAAACTGGCAGGGAACATAAAAACTGACTGCAAAAGTTTTTATAGATATGTGAAAAGAAAGAGATTAGTTAAAACAAATGTAGGTCCCTTGCAGTCAGAAACAGGTGAGTTGATCATGGGGAACAAGGATATAGCGGACCAATTGAATAACTACTTTGGTTCCGTCTTCACTAAGGAAGATATAAATAATCTGCTGGAAATAGCAGGGGACCGCGGGTCAAAGGAGTTGGAGGAATTGAGTGAAATCCAGGTTAGCCGGGAAGTGGTGTTGGGTAAATTAAATGGATTAAAGGCCGATAAATCCCCAGGGCCAGATAGGCTGCATCCCAGAGTACTTAAGGAAGTAGCTCCAGAAATAGTGGATGCATTAGTAAAAATCTTTCAAAACTCTTTAGATTCTGGAGTAGTTCCTGAGGGTTGGCGGGTAGCAAACGTAACCCCACTTTTTAAGAAGGGAGGGAGAGAGAAAACGGGGAATTACAGACCAGTTAGTCTAACATCGGTAGTGGGGAAACTGCTAGAGTCAGTTATTAAAGATGGGATAGCAGCACATTTGGAAAGTGGTGAAATCATTGGACAAAGTCAGCATGGATTTACAAAAGGTAAATCATGTCTGACGAATCTTATAGAATTTTTCGAGGATGTAACTAGTAGCGTGGATAGGGGAGAACCAGTGGATGTGGTGTATCTGGACTTCCAGAAGGCTTTCGACAAGGTCCCACATAAGAGATTAGTTTACAAACTTAAAGCACACGGCATTGGGGGTTCAGTATTGATGTGGATAGAGAACTGGCTGGCAAACAGGAAGCAAAGAGTAGGAGTAAACGGGTCCTTTTCACAATGGCAGGCAGTGACTAGTGGGGTACCGCAAGGCTCAGTGCTGGGACCCCAGCTATTTACAATATATATTAATGATCTGGATGAGGGAATTGAAGGCAATATCTCCAAGTTTGCGGATGACACTAAGCTGGGGGGCAGTGTTAGCTGTGAGGAGGATGCTAGGAGACTGCAAGGTGACTTGGATAGGCTGGGTGAGTGGGAAAATGTTTGGCAGATGCAGTATAATGTGGATAAATGTGAGGTTATCCATTTTGGTGGCAAAAACAGGAAAGCAGACTATTATCTAAATGGTGGCCGACTAGGAAAAGGGGAGATGCAGCGAGACCTGGGTGTCATGGTACACCAGTCATTGAAAGTGGGCATGCAGGTGCAGCAGGCAGTGAAGAAAGCGAATGGTATGTTAGCTTTCATAGCAAAAGGATTTGAGTATAGGAGCAGGGAGGTTCTACTGCAGTTGTACAGGGTCTTGGTGAGACCACACCTGGAGTATTGCGTACAGTTTTGGTCTCCAAATCTGAGGAAGGACATTATTGCCATAGAGGGAGTGCAGAGAAGGTTCACCAGACTGATTCCTGGGATGTCAGGACTGTCTTATGAAGAAAGACTGGATAGACTTGGTTTATACTCTCTAGAATTTAGGAGATTGAGTGGGGATCTTATAGAAACTTACAAAATTCTTACGGGGTTGGACAGGCTAGATGCAGGAAGATTGCTCCCGATGTTGGGGAAGTCCAGGACAAGGGGTCACAGCTTAAGGATAAGGGGGAAGTCCTTTAAAACCGAGATGAGAAGAACTTTTTTCACACAGAGAGTGGTGAATCTCTGGAACTCCCTGCCACAGAGGGTAGTCGAGGCCAGTTCATTGGCTATATTTAAGAGGGAGTTAGATGTGGCCCTTGTGGCTAAGGGGATCAGAGGGTATGGAGAGAAGGCAGGTACGGGATACTGAGTTGGATGATCAGCCATGATCATATTGAATGGCGGTGCAGGCTCGAAGGGCCGAATGGCCTACTCCTGCACCTAATTTCTATATCTATGTTTCTATGTTTCTATGACTACGTAAGTTTCTTTCGGTTGCTCCGGTTTCTTCCCACATCCCAAAGATGTGCGGGATTGCAGGTTAATGGGCCTCTGTAAAATTGACCTCAAGTGGGTATGATCCAGATGCAAAAATGGGTATAACATAGATCTAGTGTGAATAAGTGATTGATGGTTGGTGTGGGCTCGATGGGCCAAAGGGCCGGATTCCATATTGTATCTTTCATTTTAATTCCAACTCAATTCACTTGCCTACCTCTACCTTTCATGATAGACTGTCAACCAATATTCATCTCTGACTCTTTCTTTCCCTTCTGCAAACTTTATCCATTTCTGGGATTAGAATCTATTAGTTTCTGGGATTGTAATGTATTGCAGGCTTTCCAGCATTTTATTTCAGATATTCGGCTTCTGAAGCACTTTGTTTCTGTACACTTATTATAATTAAATTGCTTCTGAGCAATAAATTATGGATCAAACATAAATAAGAAGGAGACCAGAACAATTACAAGAAAGGAAAAAAGCTTAATTGCTTTGAAGTATATGTTCTCAGGATATTCCACTGCAATTTTCAGCTATTAAATTATCTTTGAAGTGTCATTACCATTAACGTTATTATTAAGCAAATGCAGCAACCGAACTGCATTGGTCAGTCCTATAATATTAAATAAATCAAGTCATCACTTAATCTGTTCTTGGCACTGTTGGTCGAGGGAGGTGTCGGCACAGAGACTGGAAGTCTCCGCAGTTCATTGCACAGCAGTTTTCTTTTCATTCACCCGAGTGAGCGGATGAACCTTTACTTAGACATTTCATCTTCAACAAAGCAATTAATCTTTCAAGACTACAATGAAGTATCAATTTTATTAGCATACCCAAAGCACACCCAGGGACTAGATATTAATATCTTCAAAGTTTTATTCTTGAAGCTCGGTGTTACATTGGCATACTGTCCTGTGTGGGAAGCTGTAGAGGAAAGAGTACAATTAGGAGACAACAATGAAAAGATATAGAAACAGGGAACAAGCAGATGCTGGTTTATACCAAAGACAGACACAAAGTGCTGGAATAACTCAACAAGTCAGGCAGCATCTCTGGAGATAAAAGGATGGGTGACGTTTCTGGTCGGGACCCTTCTTCAGACTCACAATAAAAAAGATATAAATTGTTTCGAGGAGATGGGCGTAGTAGAATTGTATGCATTGTAGAAATCCCATTGAGCAGAAAGGTTAAACAGAATACATAGGAATGCTAGGATATTAAATGGGATCCAAGAGACTGAATCATTCTGGATGTAGTTAAATAAAGGAAAGAACACAAAATTGCCGGTGGAAATTTACGAGTGGCTGTTCGAGCAGACAGCTGGCATTGGGCAGTTACTTCTCAAATGAGAAAGGCAATGCAGTTTGGGGAGAAATGTGCCTTTTGATCACTAGTGCTAAACATGAATCCAAATCTATTAACGTTAATGTAATCATACATGTGATAATGAATACAGCCATCCAGCTATAGCCTTGCATGTGTTTAGTTTAGTTTAGTTTAGTTTACTTGAGTTTAGGGATACCCCACGGAAACAGGCCCTTCGGCCCACTGAGGCCGTGCCGACCAGCAATCCCTGTACACTTACACTATCCTACATACACTAGGGACAATTTACAATTATACCAAGCCAATTAACCTACAAATCTGTACGTTTTTGGAGTGTGGGAGGAAACTGGAGATCCCAGAGAAAACCCACGCAGATCACGGGGGAGAACGTTCACACTCCGTACAGACAGCAACCGTCGTCCCGACTACAGATGCTGTCTGTACGGAGTTTGTACATTCTCCCCGTGACCTGCGTGGGTTTACTCAGAGATCTTCGGTTTCCTCCCACACTCCAAGAACATACAGGTTTGTAGGTTAATTGGCTTGGTAAGTATAAACATTGTCCCTAGTGGGTGTAGGATAGTGTTAATGTGCGGGGATCATTGGTCGACAGGGGCCTGATGGGCCAAAGGGCCTGTTTCCGCGCTGTATCTCTAAACTAAACTAAACTAAACTAAACTAAACTAGCCAGGATCAAACCCAGGTCTCTGGCACTGGAAGATGGCAACTCTACTGCTGCGCCACTGTATCATCTGTTGGTAATGGGCAAACAGAACATTCTCCACAGTAATTATTTTATATAATGTCCAGTGTCAGAGCCAATTTCTCACATCAGGGACAGAAATAGCGAATAAATGATTATGCATATGGTATAGGATGATTGGTTTGGATGACGAAAAGAAAAGTAAAAGCAATAAAATGAAGTTTTCTGAATCTGAATCAGTCCATATAGAGTCATGCAGCATGGAAACTGGCTCTTTGGCCCGAATCAATCAATCTGACCAAGATGCCCATCTAAGCTAGTCCAATTTGTCTATAGAACACAAAACACTGAATAGTTCAGCACAAGAAGTTGTCGTTCGGCCCATAATGTCTGTGTCGAACATAATCCCAAGACCATCTCTTATCTATCTGCACATAATCCATATCCCTCAGTTACCTGCATATCCTAATGCTGATCCAAAAGCCTCTTAAATGCCACTGTCATAGCTGCCTCAACCACCAACCCTGGCAATGCATTGTAGGTACTCAACACCCTCTGTGTAAAAACATTGCCCCACATATCTCCTTTAAACTTTGCCTCACTCACCTTAAAGCTATGGTTAACCTACATTTGACCTATATCCCTCTGAACCTTTCCTAGCCACAAAACTCTCCAAATGTCTTTTAAATGTTGTTGTACCTATCTCAACTACTCTCTCTGGCAGCTCATTTCTTATATACACCTCCCTCTGTGTGAAATGTTTCTCTTCAGGTTCCCTCTTTAATTCCTAACTCTTTGACTTTAAAATTAACTCTTTCCCATTTCACTCTAAATCTATATCCTCTAGTTCTTTATACGCCAGCCCTGGGAAAAAGACTGCCTGTATTCATCTTTTCTATGCTCTTCTTAATTTCATTAATATCTATAAGATCACCCCTCAATCTCCAACATTAAAGTCCTTGCCTGCCCATGCCCTCCCATGTCTGATGTTCATTAACAGACCAGTTTAAAGGACAGATCAGGTTTACGAGTTTAAAATTGCTGAGACAAATGGTTAAAATATAAGCTTACTTCATGAAATTAAAGAACAACTGTCATATTATTGAACATTTACAGAAACCTGAAAAGGTAAAGTAATTCTTTAGTTCAATATTTAAAAGTTCACTACTAAGGCTCGCTGATTGAGTGTGTAATAACATTCATATTACTTTAGAGCTCTCCCCACAATTATTACCTGACCTGACAAATATTTCCAGCATTCTCTGTTTTTGTTCAGATTTCCTGCATTCACTGCGATTAATTTAATCGGTGTTGCATATCTCATAATTCCAGCAGTAGTTTCCCCCCCATTATCTTTCCTTCTTTCTCCTTTAATGATTTCATGCATCTCTTCCAGAAAACAAAACAGTTATAATTAGCAAGCTCCCACAACCCTTTGTCAGCACTTTGCCTGAATGTTTCAAGTTCACTATACACTTTGAATGGGGCTGGCTTAGTTGAGCTGACTTAGAAGAGTTCCATTACACCATGATTGAAGATCGGCTGCTGTGCCAAAACCTATGTTGATCCACTGCCTATTTAATCATTCTTTTTTCGTATCTCTTTATTACACAAGCGCCATTATGCCAAACAAGTATCTGGCAATATTGTCTGAGAACAATCCTATCGATCCAATTGCTTGAGGAGCAACACAATAGCGCAGCGGTAGAGTTGCTATCTTACAGAGCCAGAGACCCAAGGTCTGATCCTGACCATGGGGGGGGAGTTGGAAAAGTGCCCCCACTACTTTTCCAGCTCTCTTCCTCGTACTACAATCAGTCTAAAGGATGGTCCTGACCTGAAACATCACCTACCCATGTCCTCCAGAGATGCTGTTTGACTCGTTGAGTTATTCCAGCACTTTGTGTTTTTTTTATGGCAGCTTTTTTTATGTACAAACAAACAGAGTGCAAATAGGAAATGTGAAGTATATTGCATGAAAATGACATCCATCTCTATACTTATAAAACTCTGATCTTTGATGTGTGTGTGTGTTTGTGTGTTATTTTGTGTATAATCACATCTTCTCGAAAAATTTACGCAGTAACGATAAAATGTTTACATATTTTGGTAGATATTTTTTCCATGGAGTCCAAAATCACCTTATCAGAAAATTCCATGCTTTATTTCTTGAGTTATTACTCTAAATGTTCAAAAATCGGACAAAAATTGAAATAAAAACGACTGTCTTTCGCTGATGACGTCACAATGGATCTGTGTGCCTGCCATCTTGCTCGTGCTGCGAGTGACGTCACCCCCCCCCACCTCTCCTTCCTCCCCCCCCGTTATTCAAAAGACGCTGCCGGGCCTCTTTCCCACTCACCCGGGCCTCTCTCCCCCCCCCCCCCCTCTCACCACCCTTCTCCCCCCCCCTCTCATCCCCCTTCTCCCCCCCCCTCTTCCCCCCTTCCTCTCCCCACTCCTCTCCCCCCCTCTACTCCTCCCCCACTCCTCTCCCCCCTCCTCTCTCCCCCCTCCATCTCTGTGCCTCTGTGCCCCTTTATGTGCCTCTGTCCCTCTGTCCATCTCTGTGCCTGTTTCCCTCTCTGTCCTCTGTGTCCCTCTCTGTGCCTCTGTGTCTCTCTGTGTGCCTCTGTGCCCCTCTCTGTGCCCCTCTCTGTGTCCCTCTCTGTGCCTCTCTGTAACACTCTGTGTCCTTCTCCCTGCCTCTGTGTTCCTGTCTGTGCCCCTCTCTGTGCCTCTCTGTGTCTCTCTGTGTCCTTCTCCGTGCCTCTCTTTCCATCTCTGTGCCTCTCTGTGCCTCTGCGGCCTGCGACATCACACACACACTAACCAACCCCCCCCACCCCACACACACACACACTAACCACCACCCCCCCACCCCACACACACACACACACACACGCACACACACACTAACCACCCCCCCCCCAACACACACACACACATACGCACACACACACTAACCATCCCCCCCCCCCCAACACACACACACTACCCACCCCCCTTCACTCATTCACTCCTTCAACCCATCCCACGCCCTATCCGCTCACGCATTGCCCCCAACTCGCAGACGGGGCTAGAGAGGGAGGGCAGTAGAGAGAGAGAGGGACACAAATAAGCGATCGCACATGGTCGCTTATTTGAAAGTGTAATCTGCTTCAGGCATCTGCTGACATAACCGTTGTTTTTTGTTTTTATCAGTAACTAGACTCGTTGGGTCCCGTCCGCTCAACGCGCAGTTATGGGGGGAGGCCTGCGACATCACATGTGAAAACTTGAAGCAGGGCAGCTAATTTTATGTGCATGCCTTATTTATCTATTTTATTTAACCAGACAGATTTTATAAGGTTTTGCTGGCATACAATGTAGGAAGCAAGAAAGGAAAGCCATTTGGATGCAGCTTTCATTTGTTAGATCCCTAACCAAATATAATCAAGAGTCAAGAGTGTTTAATTGTCATATGTATCGAAAAGGAACAATGAAATTCATACTCAATTGATACATAATAAAACTAACAAAACAAAACAAAATTTCAATGAAGTAAAAAAAACAATATTAGTGCCTGGTGGAACCAAGACAGTTCGTAGTACAACGTTTAGGTGGTATTTGTAATGTTCAATAACCTGATGGTTGGTGGGAAGAAGCTGCTTAGTTTAGTTTAGTTCAGAGATACAGCGCGGAAACAGGCCCTTCGGCCCACTGAGTCCGCACCGACCAGCAATCCCCGCACATTAACACTATCCTATACACACTAGGGACAATTTACACTTATACCAAGCCAATTAACCTACAAACCTGTACGTCTTTGGAGTGTGGGTGGAAACCGAAGATCCCGGAGAAAATCCACGTGGTCACGGGGAGAACGTACAAACTACGTACTGACAGCACCCATAGTCGGGGTCAAACCCGGGTCTCCGGCACTGCAAGAGCTATAAGGTAGCAACTCTACCGCTGCACCACCGTGCCACTCCATGTTCTTGAACCTGAGGTCATGGTGTTCATACTCCAGTAGCTTCTTCCTAATGGCAAGAATAAAATAAGAATGTAACCAGGGTGGTGTGGGACCTTAATGATGCTGACTGCCTTTTTGAGGCAGAGCCTCTTATAGATCTCTTCGATGGTGGGGTGGTCAGTGCCAGTGATGGACCAGGCAGTGTTCACGATTTATAATCACAGTTTATAAGAATTCACTCTTATAAGTTCACTCTTATTAACTTACCAATATAGATACATCAATCATCCTAGGCCTGATTCTCTCAAAGACAACCTTTTTCCTGAAGATTTTTCTGCAGGCGACAGTGGCGACCACAAAATGTTACTAACTTTGAAACATGATTGTTTTTAACCCCAAAGGTTTATTTGCGATGGAACTTGAAGGTGTCCATCAGGTTATGTTAGTAAGTAGCTGCGCATGTACTTTAAGTGCGATATTACCACCTTACCTCCTATGACTGAAATAATGTGTGAATGCATCTGTGAAGCACAGTTTGTTGTCTCGGAGTGGATTCTTCTGAATTAGGCTCAAGCAGGAGATATTTTCTCCGATGCTACCTGGAGTTATTGCTGTAAGAGGTGAAGCCATGGCAAAACATTCTCTATTATACATTTGGGAAAATTACAAAGATCAAAAATCCAGCAAATCAGTGGGGAGGTGGTGAACTTTATGTGTTCCTGAGGAGTCACCACAGAACTTGTGTTCAAAGTCACAGAAATGCTTCTGTGACCTGTGAAAGATTGAGTTGTAGGGATGGATCTCTCGGCATCTTGGTGCTCAATGAGAAGTGGAACTAAAGATCTGTTTAGTTTTTCATGACTGCAGAAATTATAAAAACCTCATGGTGCAGAAGGTAATAAATTGGCAAGGACTGGAGGTTGGCTGGACGAACATGAAACAGAGTAGCCATAAATGGATAATTTCTCGACTGGCAAGATGTAAGAAGTGGTGTGCCACAGGGAACAGTGCTGGCGCCTCAACCTTTTACAATTTATAAAAATTGTTTGGATGAAGGGACCTATATGTGGTTGCGAACTGTGTTGCACAAATAATTTGGATTGTTTAAGTGAGTGGGCACAGAGCTGAATAATGTGAGAAAAGGTGAAATTGTTAATTTTTGTAGGGAAAAATAAAAGAAAGAATCATATTATCTATGTGATGAGACATTGCAGAACTCAGAGTTGACAACCATTTCAATTTCCTGATGCATCAGTTGCAAATGGATAGTATTCAAGCACTACAAGTCCTAGGGAAGGATAGACACAAAAAGCTGGAGTAACTCAGCGGGACAGGCAGCATCTCTGGAGAGAAGAAATGGGTGACGTTTCAGTTTGAGGAAAGTTAACTGAATGTTGTTCTTTATTGCTAGGGGAATTGAATCCAAAAGTAAAGCTTCC